>NC_092871.1:36453997-36640407 GCF_032062135.1 Pyxicephalus adspersus
TACTTTGTATTAATTTTATATTATTTTGTATTGGATTGGATACGCAAGTTTGTATCCAATCAAATACAAAATATAAATTTGAACTTCCAAGTTATTTACTTTTATTTTATTTTTTTTTTATTTTTTGTATTGGATTGGATACAGGAGTTTGTATCCAATCAAATAAAAAATATAAATTTGAACTTCCAAGTTATTTACTTTTATTTTTTTTAATTTTTTTTGTATTGGATTGGATACAGGAGTTTGTATTCAATCCAATACAAAATGAATGAATGAGTTTGAATTTGAATTTCCAGCACATGCGCCGACGTCATCGCGCACGCACAAGAAGCCGGTCGGCAGAGGTCAAAGCAGGCAGCAAATGGTCAAAATTAGGCGAAGATCAGCAAAGGTAAGATAAGACACAGTGTTACACACTAGTCATCCAGGGATTAACTGGTAATTTTTAAACCTTTGACTGTGTATTTTGTATTTTGAGTTTGTATTCAATCCAATACAAAATGAATGAATGAGTTTGAATTTGAATTTCCCGCACATGCGCCGACGTCATCACGCACGCACAAGAAGCCGGTCGGCTTTTTTTTCTCCGCTGGCCGGCTTCTTGTGTTAGAAGCACCCGACGCTGGGCGGAGGACGACGTGGGACGATCAGCGGGACCAGGTAAGAAGCCGGTCGGAACACAGATGCCGGCCGGCCGACGGAACACAGGGTGCCGGCCGGCATCTTACCGGTCCCGCTGGTATAGGAGACGGCACCCGACGCTGGAGAGGGAGATCGACGCTGGAGGACGACGCTGGAACACGGATCCGACGCTGGAACACGGACCCGACGCTGGATGAGCACAGCGGGACCAGGTAAGTGAGATTTTAATATAGACGAAAAAGTACGGGGTTAGCGATAGTTGCAAATATTTTTTGCACGGAAAAGTACAGGGTTAGCGGTTGGGAGGTTAATTGGTTTCAAACACAAACAAAACACAAAGTCACACATTTAAAAAATATCCTCTCAGGCTTTCCTTCACATCCTTGGTTCTCCTTTACAAAACAAAAACATCCAAAAATAAATATTTTTTACACAACAGTAAAATATCTTACATGCTCTTATCCTACACCAACCTGTTTTGAAGCTTGGAAGAGTTGACACCATTCCTGCATTCCTTTCTGGTCATCTCTACCAGACTATCATGTAACCTTAAAAGTAACATACTTGGGTATGATAGATATGTACTCTTCATTCTAAATGTGATTGTAACATCGAGTATACTTTGTAAAAAATGTGTAATATTTACCTTGCATAACAGCATGAACATGTATGGCACAATACAATTCATTCTTTTTTTTAGAACTTTCATTCCACTTGAAAATGATCCTTTGCACCTTAAAGTTCACTTTATATATTAAAAACAAATGAACAAGTGCAAACTCCTGGCTCAAATAGTTTTATGTATTACTAGCCCAATCACTCCACTAGCTGTGCATAAGTGTAACACGGGGCTTTAAAGAAACAAACCTGGAGACTCCAACATTTAATCATTTATTCAACAAACAAACTTTACACCTGCCACATCGCGAAATGAACAAATAATAGAAAAAGAAAAGTTTAGGGACGTTGAAGGCTATAAATATATATATATATATATATATATATATATGACTATGTGTTGTAAAATTCAACAATACCAGTAACTTTCTAAATTCTTTAATCTAAAAATTAAAAACATACGATAGCACACCAAAACATGCACAACACATATGCATGAATTAGCCTCATGAATTATATGGAGGATTATTCATGCATATGTGATTTGCATGTTTTGGTTTTAGCCTTTGTTTTTAAAATTCGCACATGTGGGTTAATGATTATGAAGAAGATTATACTGGTGGCTAGTGCTGTTGTGGTAGCAACTGCAACAATAGTGGTTTCAATCCTGCCTGTCCAATAACAAGAATGAACATTACATTGTCATGTCAACTCATACTAGACAAGCAAACTTCCTTGATTAACCCCCCCCCCCATAAACCAGTCCAGTTTAAATAGTAAAAATTAAAATGCATATGTATTTATATATATTTAAATTTATTTAGCCATACACACACAAGTGAAATCACTAAAAATTCCTTGATAAATTTATTCCTAAATCTTTGCCAACAATCATTTATTAAAATATTAGATTTATCTAAAGCAAAACTAGAATAAAATTTAAAGCAAATCAAAAATAGTTGATCACACCTTTTTTTTACATTCATACTCTTGTGTGATGACATATTAATACGTGCTAATTAGTTTATATTCAGCATGATATAAATTAGTTAGTGTTGCAACCAAACTAATATAAAAAACTAGAAACTAAACTAAAAACTAAAACAACAACTGCAACAAATCTGACTATAAATGAAGAAATTTTGGGAAGGAGTATATTATAACATAAAAATGTAACACTTACTTACAAAAACCAAGCACTAAAGACCTTAATTATTTAAATAAATAATTAATTAATAAACCTATTGATGGATAAATTTATCTGTAATGTAACTTTAATTATTTGACCTGTAATGGACTGAAGATGTGCACAGAACACGGAACAGGTGTGCACTAATAATTGCTATGACCTCACCATTGACAGTTTACCAGATCCTCCTTAATCAAGAAGCTCCAAACGAATCCCCTTAATTGGCGAAATCCGGCTCGCAAATGAAGGCGAGTATACTAGCATCTGACTGCGGTTCGCGGAAAGACCCCTCATATATCAGCACGTAAATACCCGCGTCAAGCTTCTGCGTATTTGCTTGTTAAATCAGGCTCATTGAAGTGTTACTGGATTGTCAATCCACTCCCAGAATTCCTATAATTGTCTGTTTTTAATCCAGTGATATTATGGCTGTGCAGCCTCTGCTAAGGCTAGGAGTACAACATTTCTACAGAATAGTATATCTGCAATCAAGCAAGGAATGTGACTCACTAGGAGACCAAAAACATTTATATACATGTATGAAGAGTACTATAATGATACCATAGATGAAATACCTCTCTGTATGATTACGAAATAGCATGTTTCAGTGAAGTTTTACAATACAGTAATAGTTTAACTATGTTACTGCATTCTGGGTCAGATTAGAATTTCTGAGTACAGGAGGAGAGACAATAACACAATAACTTGTGTTATTGACCAGTTTTGACTAACAACTTATGTTTGTTCCAAAATGTATCAACCAATGTATTTAGTAAAGAACAGTTTTTAGTAAAGAATTAAGGCTATGTGCATGCATGCTGGTGTTCTTTGGTTTCAGTTGGGAACTAATCTTAAAGTCTTGTTTTACTTGGCTTTATTTATAGCATCTTTTGTGTAAAGATTATTATATAACACATTATCCTTGCAGTTTGTAGGTATTCCTCAAACAACCAATGCTAGAACAGCAAAATAAGGGTTTAATAATTTTAAATACATTTTCCCATAGACATTTAAATTGAGAACCATCAAGATAGATACAGAACAATCAATATCAGCATGTCAGGACTAATTAGGAAATGGTAAAATGGCAACATTTATCATAAATGTTTGTTCTCTGTCTATAAGCACGGGAGCACATTTAGCCAGGAAATGAACATCCCTGTTTATCATTGTTCTGGCTTTTGATTCTAGTCGAAAAGCACAGCACGACATGAAACATATTTCAAGCTCACATTCTTACATCTCGTTTGACTGGGCTGCCCAATACAAGATCTTGTATAATCAAAAGTATTGTCAAAAGACAACATTGCTCAGCACTAAAAGCTCAGGGCAACAATAGCATCACCAAGACTGAGCACAGGAGAACCATGTAATAATTTATGTTGCTAATGACATTACTAGTTTTAATGGTATTTAATGCAGGAAATAAATTCACTTTGCAGTAAATAATAGTGTCAGTTTACACTTTCTTTTATTTAGGAAGCAGGTATTACTTCAAAATTTAAAACGAGTCTACTTTAATTCTATTTTAAAAGCATATGAAAAGTATGCAACAATATTGAACATGTAACCTACAGTGCATTATACAGAGTGCAAGCAGTCTGGTGTATTGAACAGAAAAAAAGAGAGTACAGTAGCATAAAGTATTAGTATTAAAGCATAGAAATAAAAATCCAGTGGTCCATAGTATGTTGTTTAACCTCCTCAGTGGTAATCCCGAGTATGACTGAGATGAGTAAGAAAAAGATGCTAAAAGCAGTAATTTCGAGTCACACTTCCTTCTTCATAATCCCCGTCCTTTCGCATCCTCCCCTCCCCGTCCTTTCGCATCCTCCGGCAGGTGTTCTCTGCATCTGATGAGTCACCGGGGAGTTCCCGGTGACGTTGGTGTGTGCGGCCATTGTCTTGGGGGTGTGGCGTGAATTTCAAATTATTTTGTATTGCATTCATCACAAAATAACTGTATTGAATGCAAAACAGTGGATTTATATGTCCAAGAGCAATACATTGTCTTTCATGAAAATTTATTTTACAATATAATATAGTAGTAGTAAATTTTTTTAATTATTTAAATTTTTTTTTTAATTTTGACATGATTTTGTGTTTCAAACTTTATTATACTCATACTATTATTTTATACTATAAAATAAATTTTCATGAAAAACAATGTACCGGTTTTAGACATAAAAATCCAGACTGAAATGAACTGCCCAGGAGGTTAATGCACAGGTTATTGTACAGACTGCAGTAGTTAGTAGAGATAAGCGAATCGAAGTTGACGAAGTGGAATTAGATCTGAATTTCAGAAAAAATTTGATTCGCAACTAATCGGAATTTCCTCGCAATTCATGGTAACGGATGGCAATTTTTTCTAAAATGGCGGCTACACGTGTGAGGACATGGGGCAAGGAACTCTGGGAAGGAGGGATGACCCATAATACAATGCATGCAGCCAATCAGCAGCCAGCCAGCCCTGTGATGTCACAGCCCTATAAATAGCCTCAGCCATCTTGGGTTAAGACATTTTACAGCGTTCTGAGTGCAGGGGGAGACGTGTTCAGGCGCTAGGGAGAGTGATAGGAAAAACCTAATAGGATAGGAAAAACTGAAAAAACGATTTATAAGTGCAGGAAAAGTATAAGGAGGAATCATTTCACAGCATCTTAGTGCAGGGAGAGACGTCAGGAGGCGCTAGGGACAGTGCTAGAAAAGCGATTTACAAGTGCACGGAAAGATTATTTGTGGATCCAAATAGCCATTATACAGCTCTGTCATTCTAGCAATTTATACATCCAGAAAATATATATACGGACTTCACTGTTGCAGTTGTTTGTGGGGAAACCATTTAGTGGCCTATTTCAGTACAAAAAGAAAAATATATGGCAAGGTGACATAGTGTGGAGATGGCAGCAGCAGCATCAGGAGACCACAGGGTGGCAAGGTGACATAGTGTGGAGATGGCAGCAGCAGCATCAGGAGACAACGGAGTGGCAAGGTGACAAAGTGTGGCGATGGCAGCAGCAGCATCAGGAGACCGCAAAGTGACCCGGTGACAGAGTGGGGCATTGGGTGGCAATACCCGTACCCGCTGACAAAGGTGGGTGAAAGAAGGAGCACTTGGCATCTGATGTGTGGCATCAGGCCGGTGGCAGCATCAGAGTAGTAGCTGAGGCAGGTAGCCAGAAGAAACCCATCTCTTTTATCAAGGTTTGGGTGAGGCAGCATGGATCATCTAATCAGATGCATCAGGCATTGGTGGGTGGAAATCCTGGCTGATCCACTCCTGATTCATCTTGACAAAGGTCAGTCTCTCCACATTTTGGGTAGACAGGCCAGTTCTTCTTGGGGTAACTATGGCCCCTGGCACACTAAACACCCGCTCTGATGCCACACTACTGGCCGGGCAGGACAGCTTATCCATGGCAAAACCGGCCAGTTGTGGCCACAAATCCAGTTTGGCTGCCCAGTAGTCCAGCGGATGTTTAATGACGGCTGGCACGGTGCACTCCAAGAATGCCACCACCTGCTGGTTCATGTTCTGCTCTATGTCTAGCAGCTGGTGAGTAGTTTCTTCACTAGGCGGGTGAAGAAAACTGCTCATCAGGGATTCTAGACTCAGGCTGCTGGAGCTGCTACTGCTCCTGCCACACCCACTCCTCCCCAGCAGCCATGGCAGTGGAACGTGAGTGCAGAGGGTCCCCCCAGTCAGACCTGCGAGAGGATGGACGATGGCGCAGATAGGCAGCAGCCAACTTACTACATAGGATGTCTCTGTAGTAGTTCAGTTTGTCCTCCCTCTCAGCGGGTATAAAACGGCCCCCATTTTGGACCAGTAGCGAGGGTCTAACATATGGAGGGTGGAATTCCAACAGGTGGAAACGTTGCATATCAGCCTATGTTGGGGGATGCTATTCTGGAGTGTGTGCTTTGCGATGTACGAGTGGCTGAAGTGCATGCAAAGTTTCCTGGCCATTTTTTTGATGTCTTGCAGATGGGTTGAAGAATTCAGGAACTGCCTGACAACCAGATTGAAGAAGTGTGCCATGCACGGAACATGGCTCAGCCTTCCTTGACGCAGCGCCGACACCATGTTCTTCCCATTGTCGGTCACCATGGTTCCGATTTTGAGTTGTCATGGAGAAAGCCAGGATTCAATTTCTTGATGAATCACACAGAGCAGTTCCTCCCCTGTGTGACTACATTCACCGAGGCAAACAAGGTGCAGAGCAGTGTGACACCGCCGTGCCCTGCACATGTGGTATGCTGGAGGGGCACTGTGAATTGTCCCTGCAGTGGAGGCTGAGGACACGGTGGAGGATGAGGAGGCAGAGGCGGACGTTGTCGCAGGATGAGCGCCATGATAACGTGGAAGCAGAGTCACCTGGTCAAGTTGCTGGTGTGGCTGTGCAGGAACCACATTCACCCAGTGGGCCGTAAAGGACATGAATTGTCCCTGACCGTAGTTACAGCTTCACACGTCGGCACTGCCGTGCACTTTGGCAGACACCGACAGGCTCAAGGACTGGCCCACCTTCTGTTCCACATATTTGTGCAGGGCTGGTACTGCCTTTTTCCAAAAGAAATGACGGCTTGGGAGTCTCCACCTCTGCTCAGCACAAGCCATCAGTTCTCTGAAAGGTGCAGAGTCCACCACTTGGACAGGGAGGGACTGCAGCATCAGCAACTTGGACAGGAGCACATTCAGCACGCATACTGTTGTCTCTTGGCAATCGCTTCGGTGATCGATTGCTGACGGAATGACTGACGAGAAGTAGGAGGAGCAGGAGCATCTGGACCAGCAGAAGATGGAAATGACATACAGCTCCCTCTGGCTGAGGTGGTGGAGCCTTGACTGCCTGAAACCCGGTGCGTGCCACTGGGTAATGCAGTGGTTGTTGCGGCAGCCTGGACCACCACATCGGAGCCACGGTTCTCCCAGGCCACTTTATGATGACGCTGCATATGTTGACGAAGGGCTGTGGTGCTAACATTGGCACCCTGGCCACGCTTCACCTTCTGCCCACATATTCTACATACGGCCATGTTAACCTCCTCCGGAGGCTTAACAAAAAACTGAGAGAAGCAGGTGGTCTACCCCGGGCACGTTTGGCTCCCGACCTTCCACTGCTGCCACCCTGCTGACTACCAGCCATGCTACCATCTTGCTGGCTCAGCCGCTGCCTCATGGGCAAGCTGTCACCCTCTTCTCCTGATGATGATGAAGCCCCTTCTTCACCTGGCTCCCAAGTGCGATCGGCTTCATCATCATCGAGTAGTGTTTGCACGTCACTTATGTCCTCTCCAGCGGTCTCTGGGTCAGGAGCCTGACAGCTCGCAACACCACCTCCCATGCCACTCTCCTCATCACTACTTGCCCGCCTAGCAGAGGAAGCGGCGGATGTCTTCTCCAGATCTTGGCTGGGCAGTAGCTGCTGACTGTCCTCTACTAGCTCGTCCTTGCTGTATAGTGGAGCTGAGAACACAGCATACAATACTTCTGTGGCTCAGGGAACAGCAAAGGACAGAGGCGGGCTGAGGACAGGTGAGGGCACAGGGCCTGCTCCCGGGCCATGCGAACTAAAGATTGTGTCTGACGAACCCACCGACTCTTGGCTGGGGGTGTCTGATGTCACTTGGGATGAAGTGGATGAACGAGTTAACCAATCAAGAACCTCTGGGTTCCTTACTCTGCTGCGACCTCTACCTGCACCAGAAACATTTAGGCCTCTGCCACTCCTCTGTGTCATTGTCCCACTCTGTAGCCTTCTGATGCTGCTGCTACCTCAAGACTCTGTCATTGTGCCACTTTGTAGCCTCCTGATGCTGCCGCCACCTCCAGACTCTGTCATTGTGCCACTATATGGACTCCTCCTGATACTTAAATATGTCACTAAATGCTTTCACCACAAATAACTGCAACAGTGAACTGCGGAAGTGAACTGCATATATATTTTTCTCTTTGTACTCAAATACGTCACTAAACGCTTTAACTACATATAACTGCAGAAGTGAACTGAGTATATATTTTTCTTTTTGTACTCAAATAGGCCACTAAATGCTTTCATCACATATAACTGCAGAAGTGAACTGCGTATATATTTTTGTTTTTGTACTCAAATACAGCACCAAACGCTTTCACCACAAATAACTGCAACAGTGAACTGCGTATATATTTTTCTTTTTGTACTCAAATACGTCACTAAACGCTTTCACCACAAATAACTGCAACAGTGAACTGCGTATATATTTTTCTTTTTGTACTCAAATACGTCACTAAATGCTTTCACCACATATAACTGCAACAGTGAACTGCGTATATATTTTTCTTTTTGTACTCAAATACGTCACTAAATGCTTTCACCACATATAACTACAGAAGTGAACTGAGAATATATTTTTCTTTTTGTACTGAAATAGGCCACTAAACGCTTTCACCACATATAACTACAGAAGTGATTTGAGAATATATTTTTCTTTTTGTACTGAAATAGACCACTAAACGCTTTCACCACAAATAACTGCAACAGTGAACTGCGTATATATTTTTCTTTTTGTACTCAAATACGTCACTAAACGCTTTCACCACAAATAACTGCAACAGTGAAGTGCGTATATATTTTTCTTTTTGTACTGAAATAGGCCACTAAACGCTTTCACCACAAATAACTGCAACAGTGAATTGCGTGACGCTGTGACGCTGCACATGTTGAAGCAGGGCTGTGGTGCCAACATTGGCACCCTGGCCACGCTTCACCTTCTGCCCACATATTCTACATATGGCCATGTTAACCTCCTCCTGATGCTGCCGCCACCTCCAGACTCTGTCATTGGGCAACTCTGTGGTCTCTTCATGCTGCTTCCACCTTACCACTATGTCATTGTGCCACTCTTTGGATTGTTTAAGCTGTTCTCCTACTCTCCCCTCTCCATGACTGTGCCTCTATTTTGCCTTTTTGGCCTGGATAATAACACTATTTATTTGACCCTTCTTCTGATCTGTCAGAAGGAAGGAAAAAAGAGAAGCACAACAGATCCTGTCTGTGTAGCAGCTGTAAGGCCTGTATGGTCCGAATTGGCTTATGATTTGGTAGCCAAAAGCAGGAGTGGGTACAAAACACAGAAGACATGCAAATATTCCATTCACGTGTCATCTCTGTTTTGGATCCACTTCTGTTTTTTTTGGCATTAGCAATACTGATGGATTATTGAGCAAATGCTGACCGAGTGAAGGCAGATGCTCCACAGACAGGATCCGTTTTTTGTGGGTTATTGTTCTGAGGGAACAGAGGAAGGCCAAAAATAATCAGTGACGTCAACACAAACTTACTGCTGACACCCTCTCCACTCTGTCGGGGGGGGCTCTACTTGTATAAGCAGTTAATAGAACAGGTTCTGTAGACATCTATGTGGAATTAGCTGACGAGGGTGTAAAAGGAGTGCGCTTCTTGACGCTAACATAGACCTGTAAGGCTGAATTCATACTTGAGTTATTTGGTCAGATTTGGCCATGTGACTGCCCAAATAAGTGAAGTGTGCAGTGATTCTAATAGTGACGCCTGTCATCTGCATCTGTCATAGCCACTCACAGTATTATTTCACTACCACAGCAGACTCCCTCTGCGTGTTACTGCAAGGCACAGTGTTCTACACCAATATCAAGGCTCTCTGCAGCCCAGAAATAGCTGTTTTTCAACACGATTCTCTGCGAATAAATTCAGGTCGAAGCAAATCCTTTGAAAAATTTGGCGAACCAGCCGAATCTAATTTTTGAGAAATTCACTCATCTCTAGTAGTTAGGATTATGTAGTGTATAGCAAAGTATACGGAGTGGCAAAGACCAGGGTATATGATCTAAAATGTGGCATACAGTGCAAAACAGTCCGTATACTATATAGCATGGTGTGAAGAGGGCATTGGCCTGCCCTTTACATTACTTATCAGTATACCCATGTAATTATTTTTTTTTTAAAATACATATTATTAAGATTTTTGCAATAGAAACGGACAAAAAATCAACATGAAATTAAAAATACAGTGAAAAATAACAGAACATCAAATCATAAATACCGAGTGTAAGGGGTGTCATTTTGCTGAGTTTTGAATTTAAGTTGTTTTTGTGTTTTTTTTATATTTTGCAGATAATTGAGTTTTGTCAAAACTAGTTATATCCTCCTTATCAGTAGGTCAATGTTTGCTCCATCCTTACCTTGAGGCTTCTTACCTTGAAACATCTTGCTCAGCGAAGTTGTTAATTAAGTTTATTGTTATTGACTAACTACTAAGTTTCTTCCACCTTGTTGTCTGACTATATAAACTGCTATGTGATATTAAAGTTTTGAGAAGTGATATAACTACATGCTTAAACTGCTTGTGTTTTATTCCTTGCTCCCAACGCATTGAAAATCAGAGGTCACGATAGAGAGGGAACCTGATCTGGGATCAGCAGGAAATCACTTTAACAACAGGAGAATAAGAAAAAAGAAGAAGAAGAATGAAGAAGATGAATAGGTAGAACTCAAATAAAAGTTTTTACCAAACATTTGTTTGATACATGAGTTATTTAACATCAAATAAATCATCACAATGTCACTGACATACAATTATGCCACAGTGGAGAAGTCTTTCCAACAGATTTACTAGAAAAAAAAAGGAATTCAAAATATATAGCACTCTAGTGTCTAAGTCAAACAATATTAAACAATATTGAGGATGTACAATGTGGATTGGTGAAATGGTTTCAAAGAACCAAACGAACACAATACAGGATTTGCCGGGACAAAATATTCAGTGACAAAATGGACATATTGAAATACCTTTTGCCAATAGTGTACAATCAGAGGGTATTTCCACAAATGGTGGGTGAGCATTGCTGAGGGCCTTGGCACTTCTGACCAGAAAACTCTAAATTACCTTTCTTTGCCTGTCCCGTACTAGGTCTTACCACCTATGAATAATTTTAAAATGGGTTTGCCTCCAGATCTCATTGATCATTGCTTTTTGTACCGTTTGGTATCCTTGGACAATCTTGTCCACTGCCTCCTCTATGTCCAATTCCGTACCCCAGATGGAAACATTGGTGTTTTCCAGGGTGCCATTTAAATAACCCCTGGAGGGACCTATATAAATCCGTGATTTTGGGTGCAGACAGCTGTAACAAAGTGTCATAATGATTACGTCTTAATGCCCCTGTATAGTCTCCGACCAATGATTTCAAATATTTAACAATCTGCAGGTAATATATTGGATGCTATTTACTGATTTGCAAAGATAATTTACCACACAATTCTTTAAGAGTGAGTAATTACCCCCTTTCAGGGTTGAAAAAATTTCCTGCTTGCTCTAGCCCCTTATGGAACCAAAGATAAAGTACCTCTTAAGTATCACCTTGAGGAAACATTGGGTTGCCTTGGAAAGGTAACTAAACTGACAGACCAAAGGCTAATCCCATGTTACGTCTCACCTCCCTCCATGCAAATATGGTGTCTCTGATCAATATATTGTGTTTCAAAGGATAGACTACAGCCTTTTCCAGGGAGTTTGAAGCATATGATGTACCCTTAATCCAGTCAATAAGGTGCCTTGTAAAACATGCCAAGTTGTACAACTTTATGTTTGGGAAAATAACTCCCCCATCCGAAGCAGTCAAATACATTTTTGTATGGATATTCAAGGGCATTTACCTTGCCAAATGAAATTGATGAATGATTTATTTAGAATTTTGATGTCATGATTTCTTAATAACAATGGTAGCTTCTGAAAGGGATAAAGGAGCTTTGGAAAAGATTTCATTTTTTATCAAATTTATCCACCCAAACATTGATAGTGGTAAATTCCTCCATAAATCCAGTTATCTTCTAGTTTTTGCTATCAAGGATACATAATTTAAACTTTAGGTTGAGGATGGCTGTTTTCCTATTTTGACCCCCATATAGGATATTGAATCTTTGGCAATCATGAATGGGGATTTCTCACACCAATTGGACTGTCTCAGCGGTGTCAAAACCAACACCTCACTTTTGTCACATTCACCTTCAGACCTGACCACTGTTCAAACAGCATAAAAATCCCTTGAATAAACAGTAAGTCTTTGGTCGGGTCTGGGGTGAAAAGCAGAATATCATCTGCAAATAATGCCGTCTTCATTTCTCTATCAATAATTTCCAGGCAATGTAAATCTGGTGATGCCTCCAGATATCGTTCTGTTGGCTCAATGGTGAAATTAAATAATAAAGGAGAAAGGGGGCAGTCTTGTCTGCCGTCAGGTCCCTGAACTTATGGTGGTCTGAATTTCTAACTCTGAGATGGATACATTGAGAGCATCCAAATGCTGGGAAAGTGTATACGTGCAAAACCAGGGGCGTCATTGATATATCCTCCCTGACGTTTTGCATATAATTGCTTGCAATAATTTGCTAGCAATGTGTTTATCTGTCAGGAGTCAGTTACTATATCACCATCCAGGTTAACCATACTCATGATTGCTTGATTTTTTCAGATTTGTTTCCGAATCTGTGGTAATTAGCGTCAATATGCCCCCTTCGAAATTGATCATACCGCTCTATGACTGAATCAAATTTTCTCTTGGC
The DNA here is from genome assembly GCF_032062135.1 of Pyxicephalus adspersus. Classification (NCBI taxonomy): domain Eukaryota; kingdom Metazoa; phylum Chordata; class Amphibia; order Anura; family Pyxicephalidae; genus Pyxicephalus; species Pyxicephalus adspersus. The sequence goes on from NC_092871.1 coordinate 36,467,033, forward strand.
CTCCATCCAGGCCTCTTTTGTAATTTAAGAGGGTTGGTCTGTGATAAGTTGCCGTGCCTTTTGCAATTCTTGAAGGGCCTGAATATAATTATCAGTAGCCTGCTTCCTCTTTTTTGTAATGTAAGATATAACCTGACCCTGCAAATATGCCTTGCCCACCTCCCAAAAGTGAAGTGGGTTGTCACAGTGTATCCAATTGGTGGCTACATAGGTGTACCATGCTGCCCTCAATGCCACATGAAAGGCCTTGTCCTTATACAAAAAGGAAGGGGAACCGCCATAATATATCATCACCTTTGGGAGCAGCCGTGAGTAATGTCAGCTCTATAGGAGCATGATCAAAAATTGCAATTGTGTGGGTTCTTGAACAAAGTTAGCTAAAGAGGGCGTACAAAATAACTAATCAAGGCGGGCATGCTTACAATGAACTTGGGAGAAGAAAGTGAATTGACGTTCCAAGGGATACCACTGTCTCCAGACATCTAGATTCATTGATTCTGCAAAATTATTTAAATGCAATGGGATCTGGGGACACCCTGGCTTTTCTCAATAATTGGCACCCCTTACTAAAAAAGATCTATCTTCCCTGTCGACCATCACTGAATTAAAATCGCCTCAAAGTATCTTATGAAAAATTTGATCCTGGGCCATTCAGCATGCCAACTTCTGGAAAAATCTAGCTATGGGTGAATTAGGGGCATATACAGTTAGGTCCATAAAAATTTGGACAGAGACAGCTTTTTTTTAATTTTGGTTCTGTATATTACCAAAATTAATTTTAAATGAAACAACTCAGATTCAATTGAACTGCAGACTTTCATATTTAAATCAGTGGGTTGAACAAAAAGGTTGCATAAAAATGTGAGGAACTAAAGCCTTTTTTTACACAATCACTTCAAAATAACTAGACAAATTAAAAAGCTGAAAATAAAATGTTCATTTCTAATACAAAACCTTTTGCTGGCAATGACAGCCTGTAGTCTCTAACTCATGGGCATCACCAGATACAGGGTTTCCTCCTTTTTAATGCTCTGCAGGCCTTTACTGCAGCAGCTTTCAGTTGCTGTTTGTGGGCCTTTCTGTCCAAAGTTTAGTCTTCAACAAGTGAAATCCATGCTCAATTGGGTTTAGATCAGGTGAATGACTAGGTCATTCAAGAATATTCCAATTCTTTGCTTTAACCCCCCCCCCTAGCGTTCTAATTCTGTCAGTTTTTTGATGCAAAAAGTGATCCTATTTTTTTGCATAGAAATTTTTGTTTATATTGTGAGCCTGTAATTCTTAGGATTTACTCCAGGGTATAATAATTATATTGATTTAATATATTATAATCATAAATTATAATATAATACATATTTATAAATCATAATGATAACAAATAATGAAATAATAAACCACAACAATGTAATTTATCCAAAAAAAAATATTTTATCAAAAATTTCTCACTTAAATTTTCCAAACAAGGGTGCAATATTATTGATAAATATATAAATATAAATATAAATTTAATGCAGATTTTAGAAAAAAAAATTTACATTTTTATTAGACATCCCGGGTGTGGTAGATTTTGAAGCAGGGTGCTGCACAAGCCCAACATCACAGTCAGGACAGTAGAACCTGGTTTCTTTGTGTTTCTTCCTACCTCTGTCATCGCTCTTTGAGCAGCAAACCACGCACATCGTTGTAGGTGCTGCCTTTTTCTGGGTTGGTGGGATGTATTCAGTGAAGTGACGACCGGTCAGGCGTTCTGGGTTGACAATGGTGGAAGCACAACGTCCAGGTCTATTCACAGCCACTGATAGTGTTATTTTTTTGTACAGAATGTAGGCATTCCATAGAGGCATTGCTCAACTAGATGCCTGAAAATCTTTTTGTAGTACTTCCTTTGCTGTTTCCTCATCGCTGGGTAGAATGTCATGGCTTGGTCAGCTCTGTTGACACCTCCCATGGTGTTGTTGTAGTCAGTCACCACCTGTGGCTTCATCACTTCTTTCCCACGTTTTGTGTGTACCAGAACGGAGGAGGCATCATGGACAGTACTCATCAGGCATACATCTTTCTTGTCACGCCATCTCAGGGCCATCATCTTTCCTCCTTGCCAGGCAACAATTTCTCCTGTCTTCAGCTTACCTTTTTAAACAGGGATGGCAGGTTGTGTCAGTTAGCCCTAACGGTTCCAAGGGCATTTGTTCTGTGTTGCAGAAGGAACTCAAAGCTCAGGAGAGGTGTAGAAATTGTCAGTTGTGACACAATAGCCCTGACCTAGCAATGGCTCAATGAGGGATAGCACTGAAGATGTTGCCAACCCATAATGGCTGTATCTGGGGTTGAACTGTGTCCCTTTTCCAGTGTACAGTACTGTGTTCCAGATGTAGCCAGATGAGGATTCACACAGCATGTAGGTCTTCACGCCAAATCATGCCCTCTTTGACGCAATGTACTGTACCCAGCTGAGCCTCCCCTTGTAAGCCATTAGACTTTCGTCAATGCTGACATCTCTTTCTGGCATACAGGTTCGCTGGAAATTTTGTAGAATCATCTGAGACACTTCCCAAATTTTCTTCAGTTTTGGTGCAAGATGGTTAGTCTCATCAAATTCTTCACTGTTTGTGAAACGCAGGTACTTCATTATGAGAATGGACTGGCAATCATTTTATTCTTGGACCAGTACCCCTTCTGCATGGGTTTGCCCACAACTCCCTGCAGGATCACCAAGCCCAAAAACAGCCAAATGTCATCCTTGGTCACAGGTTCCCACTTTCTGCTTCTTGCAAACCTCAGGTGTGGAGCACCTTGTTGTTGTCCAGCGAACCTACATAAAACAAAAAAAAAAAGGTATTTTAGGATATGTTCTTTTATAGTGTGAAGGTTGCAAAGTAATATGTTAGCAAACACAGAGAAGCATATATGTTTGCACAAAAAAAATTAAAAAGTTAGCAAACACAAAGCAGCACATATGTTTGCATTAAAAAAAAAATTAGCAAAAAATTTTCACAAAATTTTAAAAAGTTAGCAAACCAGAGCAGCATACATGTTTGCATAAAAAAATTTGCAAAAAATTTCAAAAAGCACAGAGCAGCACAGGTTTGCATAAAATTTTTAATAAAGTTAGCAAACACAAAGCAGCATACATGTTTGCAAAAAAAAATAAATTACCAAAAAACTTCAAAAAGTTAGCAAACACAAGAGAGCTTACCTGTTTGTCTCCGCAACAATTTTTTCGATAACTTCATCGGTCAAAAACAACTTCAGGTATTTTCAGGAGGTCGTCGCATTCAGCCTCAATTTTCATCCCAGGTGCGCCGGTGAATGGAAATCTTGGCGGTGCTGGCTGGTCCACATCAAGGTCAATAGGACACCATGTGCGCACAGCACTGACCTCAGACTCAGAATCGTTGCTCAGTTCACTTTCGCTGTCTGATGACAAATTACCTGGTGAATCACTATCGCTCGATTCCACAAGGGATTCCAAATTGCTATCGCTGCTTTCAAATTCCTCCAAAACAGCGCTTGCGCTGGCGAGATGCCTTTTGGATGCCATGTGGTCTCCAGCAAGTCAGGAACAATCAAGGTCATAGAAAAAGTGATGAAATGATACATTCAGGAAGTGATTTATAAGCCTTTGGGGGAAAGTCCCACTGGCATCACCCCCGGAATTTACTATTGGTGTTCGGATCCCCAGTTAGATGTGATGCACCAGGCAGAAATCTTGCATGGTGCATCCCATCTAACTGCGGATGCGAGCAGCGGTGTGGCCGGGACCTGTACGGCATTTAAAAGCAGATTACTCAGTAATTACTCACGCCCCCCGTCGGACAGGAGCCCCGGCATCACAGCAGGATCGTCCGATCGCCACTGGAGCGCGGGGCAGAGGTGAGGGGGTTTCCAAAGTTACCCCGAGTGTGACTAGAGGTTACCGCTTTTGCAAGTTTTTTCAATCCTGAGTCACACTCAGGATTACCGCTAGGGGGTTAATAAAGTCCTGGGTTGCTTTGGCTGTATGTTTTGGGTCATTGTCCATTTGTATTATGAAACGTCTCTGTCATGGATTATGGGGAGGGGGGAAGGTTCACCAGAATGAACACATAAGGATAAGGGCAAGGGACTAGGCCTTCAGCAGCTAGGGAGAAGGAAACAGTCACACCCTACAGATACCCTAACCTAGCCCTGACTCCTATCAGTATGAATATCCCCTGAAGGTGGGAATATTCATACACTGGAACCTAGGCCCTAGTTGCCCTGAATTGCCCTAGAAATAGTGACTGGGCTTGAGACTACTGGTTCCTTCCCTGATGAAAGAACCAGCGTCTCCCTGAAGCCTAGTATTAACAATAGAACAACAAAACACCAAAAGCAGTTCAACTTATCCTAAATAACAAATGGAGGAGCAGGAACCCTGAAGAGGACAACACACCATCTCTTCCACATCCCAGAAGTGAATATCAACCGCATAGCATGACGTGTGAGGCCAGACTAAATGGAGGAGCAGTAATGACCATCAGCTGCAGCTGATACAAGGGGTGTGGTCATTACAAACAACAACACAGAGTAAAAACAAAGAGACCTCATGTGCAGCTAGTCTCACAGATCTTCTAACCTCAGTCATGGAAGGGACTGTGACAGTACCCCCCCTTCTATGGGTGGCCTCCGGACACCCAGGACCGACCTTATCTGGATTAGCCCTGTGGAAGGCTTTCACTAGGTGACTAGCATTAACGTCGGTCACTGGAACCCACATTCTCCCCTCCGGACTGTAACCCTTCCAGTAAACAAGATACTGGAGGGATTTGTGGAGAATTCGGGAGTCCAGTATCCTGGCGATCTGAAATTCTAGATTACCATCCACCATGACAGGAGCGGGAGGCAAGGAGGACATTTCCGCAGGTTTGACATATCTCTTCAACAGTGATTTGTGGAACACTTTATGAATCTTTAAAGCCTGTGGAAGTTTGAGACGAAAGGCAACCGGGTTAATAATGGCAGAGATCTTATATGGACCAATAATCCTTGGACCCAACTTCCAAGAAGGTACTTTCAACTTAATGTTTCTTGTGGACAGCCACACAGAATCACCCACTCTTAGGTCCAGGCCACTCATACGTCTCTTGTCAGCCATATGTTTATACTTGTTGCCCATCTTTTTAAAATTATTTTGAATTTTACACCAAATAGATGACAAAGAAGAGGAAAATCTTTCCTCTTCAGGAATGCCTGAAGTCTCAATACCAGAAAATGTGCAAAATTGCGGATGGAACCCATATGCCCCAAAAAACGGCGACTTATCAGTGGACTCCTGCCTACGGTTATTTATGGCAAACTCGGGCCAAAGGGCGGGTATTACTACTCCTTTTGACAATATCGGACCGGGATCTTCTGAATCATCCCCCCCAGGAAAGCTACGCGACAAAGCGTCCGCCCTAATGTTCTTAACCCCAGGGCCATAGGTGACAATGAAATTGAATCTGGTAAAAAACAATGACCATCTGGTCTGTCTTGGGTTCAGACGTTTAGCCAACTCCAAGTAAGCCAGATTTTTGTGATCGGTAATTACCGTAATTGGATGAATCGCTCCTTCCAACCAATGATGCCATTCCTCAAAAGCTAACCTAATGGCCAGCAACTATTACCTACCTCATAATTTTTCTCTGCAGTAGAGAGTTTCTTAGAGAAGAAGGCACATGGGCGCCATTAACTAGGTGAAGGACCCTGCGACAAGACTGCTCCTACTCCTACCTCAGATGCGTCAGCTTCCACAATAAATGGCTGTGACACATCTGGTTGCACCAGTATAGGAGCAGAAGCAAAACACTTCTTCACAGCTGAAAAGGCTTGTAATGCCGCATCCGACCAGACTGGGATATCCGAACCTTTCCTAGTCATGTCTGTTAAAGTTTTAACCACAGTATAGTAGGTCAAAATAAATTTACGCTAGCTAGTTTTGGTGAACCCCAAAAATCGCATAAGTGCTTTCAGATTTACGGGTCGATCCCAGTTCAACACAGCATGGACCTTTTCAGGATCCATACGAAAACCTGAAGATGAAAGTAGGTAACCCAGGAATTGCACCTCCGGGACTGCGAATACGCGCTTCTCCGACTTAGCATACAGTTTACTCTCTCTAAGGATCTGTAACACTTGTTTCACGTGATCCTGATGAGTCACCATGTCTGGAGAATAAATTAGTATATCATCTAGATACACCACAACAAACCAGCCTACCAGATGATGAAAGATGTCATTAATGAAATGTTGAAAAACCGCAGGAGCATTGGTTAACCCAAAAGGCATGACCATATTCTCAAATTGACCCCCAGGGGTATTAAAAGCCATCTTCCATTCGTCCCCCTCTCTGATCCTTACCAGATTATATGCACCTCTCAAATCCAATTTAGAGAACACCTTGGCCCTGACAATCTGATTGAACAAATCTGGGATTAAAGGAAGGGGGTAAGGGTCACAGACAGTAATGCAGTTAAGATCACGGACGTCCAAACATGGCCTGAGTTCAGTCCTTTTTCTTAACAAAGAAAAACCCTGCGGCTACTGGAGATTTGGATGGTCTAATATGACCTTTAGCCAAACTCTCAGTGATATATTCTCGCATGGTCGCTCTTTTGGGTTTGGAAAGATTATACAACCGAGACTTGGGCAACTTGGCTCTGGGAATAAGGTTGATGAGGCAATCATACTCCCGATGTGGAGGTAACTCCTGGTCTCCACTTTCAGAGAATACATAAAAAAACTCAGAAATAAACGAAGGTACAAACCTAGTGGTTCCAACAGAAAGCGATGTGTTAAGACAGTTGTATATGCAATAATCACTCCAATCAAGGATCTGTCTCGCTTGCCAATAGGATTATGTTTGCTTAACCATGGTAAACCTAGCACCAACGGAGCAGGCAGAACCTCCAGCACAAAGCACGAGATGGATTCTTGATGAAAATCACCCACCTTTAAACGGATGTCCTGCATCATTTGTGACAAACATTTCTGCGTGAGTGAAGCGGAATCAATTGCAAACACTGAGATATTTTTGTCTAATGCACTAGTTGTTAACCCATGCATACGGACGAACTGACCATCAACTAAGTTAACCCCTGCCCCACTGTCAATAAACATTTCAATTCCCACAGTTTTGGAGTCTAACGCCACCTCAGCAGACAGGAGAAATCGAGTACTACCGGTAAATGACAAAAGTAAATTCTCTGATTCCCCACACAGACCACCAAGTGAGAGATGAGGATTAAACACACATTTTTTTTGTTTTCACCTTGGCACTGAACATGAGGATAGATGTTAGCAAAATGTCCCCGTTTTCCACAGAAAAAACAGAGACCCTTCTTATGCCTAAAGTTCTTATTACTTATTAGTTCCTATATACTGGGATTGAGGAACCTTAGATCTCTCCCTCAGGTGTCTATCCATATGTACAGCAAGGGACATAGCGGCTTCCAATGTCTCAGGATATTCGTGAAACGCCAATGCGTCCTTCAGGCTCTCGGATAGCCCTTGACAGAATTGACTATGGAGAGCTGGATCATTCCACTCTGTATCCGTAGCCCATCTCCTAAATTCAGAGCAATAGGTCTTCGCAGAACGCTTTCCCTGCCGTAAGCCACGCAACTTGGTCTCGGTAAGGGAGATCCGATCTGGGTCATCATAGATAAGACCTAGCGCTCTGAAAAATTCATCCAACGACCGGAGGGACTGTGATCCGGTCGGCAACGAAAAAGCCCAAGACTGAGCGTCACCTTTAAGCAATGATATGATTATACCCACTCTTTGACTCTCGTCCCCAGAAGAGTGTGGACGTAGTTTAAAATATAGTTTGCACAACTCCCTGAATCAAATAAAATTGTCACTTCCCCCGGAAAACCTGTTCGGGAGAGCCACCTTAGGCTCAGGGCAGGCCTGGTTCCCGCTGTCGGAACCAGCCGCCTGTGGTCTCTGGATCTGTGAGACGGTCGTGCGGAGGTCAGCTACCTTCAAAGACAGTCCCTGCAATTGTCTGACCAGTGCAGCAATAGTCTCCATCGCTGTACCAACACAAATAAAATGGAGTTTTTTTATTATTCTTTTTCTTTTTTTGGGCGGTTGATAATGTCATGGATTATGGGGAGGGGGGAAGGTTCACCAGAATGAACACATAAGGATAAGGGCAAGGGACTAGGCCTTCAACGGCTAGGGAGAAGGAAACGGTCATACCCTACAGACACCCTAACCTAGCCCTGACTCCTATCACTATGAATATCCCCTGAAGGTGAGAATATTCATACACTGGAACCTAGGCCCTAGTTGCCCTGAATTGCCCTAGAAATAGTGACTGGGCTTGAGACTACTGGTTCCTTCCCTGATGAAAGAACCAGCGTCTCCCTGAAGCCTAGTAACAACAATAGAACAACAAAACACCAAAAGCAGTTCAACTTATCCTAAATAGCAATTGGAGGAGCAGGAACCCTGAAGAGGACAACACACCATCTCTTCCACATCCCAGAAGTGAATATCAACCGCATAGCATGAAGTGTGAGACCAGACTAAATGGAGGAGCAGTAATGACTACCAGCTGCAGCAGACAGTATGGCCCTGATTTATCAAGGAAGTGCGCGTAAGCTTGCTGCATGTATATACAAGGCGTATTTCCGCGAGTTAGAGTGGGAGCCGAGTGCTAGTACACTCGCCTTCACTTGCCAGCCCGATTCCTGCCTTGATAAATGAGCAATAGGGGTCAAGAATACGCCAATTAAGGTGATTAGTTTGAAGCTGCGTGATTCAGAATGATCTGTTAAGCTCTGTCAATGGTGAGGGTATAGCAATTAATTAGCGCACACCTGCTCCTTGTTCTGTGCGCATCTACAGTCTATTACAGGTCAATATGAATCTTTAATGCTTCATCCTCTTTTGGGTAAGTGCTACATTTTTATGTTACATTATACTCATTCACAAAATTGATTAATTTATTGTTACATTTGTTGCACTGTTTTGATACTTTTTGGTTTGCTTTGCACCACTGCAAACTAATTTAGATCAAGCGGTATATATACTAATTATTACTTTATAACATGTCATCACACAATAGTATGAATGTCAAAAAAATGTCACCAAGCATTTGTGATCTGATTCAAATTTCATTCTAGTTTGGCTTTAGAGAAATCAAATTATTGAAAAAAGGATTGTTTCCAAAGATGTTATAAAGCATGTATCAAGGAACATTTAGTGATTTCATGTCAAAATACATTTAGATGCATATAAATATATATGCATTTTTATTATTACTATTTTAACTGGACTGGTTTGTGGGGTGGGGTGGGGTGGGGTGGGTGATTAATTAAGTAAGCTTTCTTGGATGGTATGCATCGATGTGAATTTGTAATCCTCATTATTGTTAGTTTCCTCTTTTGCTGCAATGTTTTTGTGCCTGGTTTGTAATGACAGTTTCTGTTGTTAAACAATTCTTCAGTAACGTTTTGTCATTGTTTTCCACAAATAATCAGTACAAATGTCTGCATGGTTTCCACTCCAAACTGCTACTTGGACCCCCTTGCACTTCTGTTTATTTGCCGCCACACAACTCCTCTGTTCATTTGTAGTAGTGTTATAGGTTTGTTGTCATTGTGCTGTGCTGCCTGATCTTAGCCCTATTGTATACAAACACACTTCCACTTTCTGTCCAAACTGGTTGTCAATTAGCTGTCCAGCTGAGTTGCATACTCATTCTAACACACCTGATGGTGATGGAATGAGGTCTAGGTTGCCAAGCACAACATCAAAGCACATTGATTGTCAAGCTCACAAGCAGGGTCAAGCACTCTTAGAAATGAACAGATGTTCTGTTGTTGCTCAACCTAATCTTGCTAAATAAATACTGAATTGTATGCATTATTTATGTGTTTACTCAAAACAAATAGTACTAGTATCTAAAACTGATGTTCTTGCTTTCACAGCCTTTCAGGGTGTTTCTGCAGGTTTGAATGGCATTTTAGATCTTGGTCCACTATATATTGACTTACTCCCCTCAGCTTGGTAGTGGAAGCACATAAAGGTGGATTCCTCCTTTAACCAGAAGAAATATCATCCATGAATGTTGCTTGGAGCCAAGCCCATGACATCAGAAATTATAGGAAGAATATGGCAATCATTTCAATTTGAAGCATGTTAAGCAATATGCCCCCAAAAAATCCTCTTTGCCTATTTCTTCCTATAATTTCTCACAAATACAAATACACACACACACATGTATGTACATACATTAGTGCACATGAAGCAAAACAAACAATACACACCTAAAAAGAAAAACCGGAATGGGGATCCTTCTCTGAAAAATTGGCCAGCGCATTTTTCAACTGATAGAACACAGTTCATGTGCACATAGCAGTTACACCTCGGCGCACAACAATGAAACATCAAACTGAGCTTTAATAAGCCAATTCTGCATTATTTAGCCAATCAAACAAATCATAGAAGGGAACTGCTCAAAGACAAGCATAACTGAATTTTTAAATTGTAGGTCCTGGGAGATTGTAAAGGAGATCACATAAAAACAAACCCCCTAAAAGCAAACTACAATTTTTCAAAAAGCTTTAGTCAAAGTAAACCCATTTGCTAAAAGGTCACATTAAAATATAGAGACCACACAGACACCACTAAATTTACATGACAAAAAAAACACCCACACATGTAAACCCACACTTTCATATAAAGACAAATTGTTTCAAAAATGGCCCAACAAATATTGCATTAAAAAAATACTTATCAAACCAATATGCAATTTTGACCTATCAAGGGTGGAACACTGGATTAGAAACTATTTATGCAGAACAAACATTTAAAGGTGGTAATAAAGACATATTATTGAAACAACATGGCCACAAACACAATGGTCCTGATTCATCAATGAAATGCACGTACGCTGGACGCGCATACGTTCGCGCTTCCAGCGAGCCGCATTCCCGCAGTTCAGAGCCGAGTGCGCTAGTACATGCGCCTTTGCTGCTAGCCGGATTCCTGCCTTGATAATGATCAATAGGGGTCGCGAATCTGCCAATTAAGGCGATTTGATTTCAGCTGCGCGATTAAGGAGGATCTCTTAAGCTAATGGTGAGATCATAGCAATTAATTAGCGCACACCTGCTCTCTGTTCTGTGCGCATCTACAGTCCATTACAGGTCAATTACAATCTTTAATACTTCATCTTCTTTTGGGTAAGTGTTACTTTTTTAGGTTACATTGTACCCATTACCAAAATTAATTATTTATTGTTACATGGCTTATGAGTGGCTTGCACCTTGCAGTGCACCCTCTGTATTTACTTTCATGCAGTCTTCTCTTTATGGTAGACTTGAATATCGATACTCCTACTTCCTGGAGTGTGTTGTTCACTTGGTTGGCTGTTGTGAAGGGGTTTCTCTTCACCATGGAAATGATTTTGCGATCATCCACCACTGTTGTCTTCTGTGGACGTCCAGGTCTTTTGGCGTTGCTGAGTTCACCAGTGCTTTGTTTCTTTCTCATGATGTACCAAACAGCCATATTTATGGGCCTAACTGTACAATATGAAAAGATAACATTTAGGTGCCCGGTGTAACTGTGGCTCTACATAACCTGCCCTCAGTATCAACCTGTGATGAAGTAATTGTATCTTGAAATCGTTTATGAAACACTATTATTACTGCAGCCTTTCATCCAAATGCAAGAGTACCTAGTACCTTTCCAAGCCATATTTATTGTAATAGAAAGAAATCAGAGGTAGCCAGTAGCATAGCTACATCAGTCTTAAGCTTTTGAAGATGTTGCAAAACTGACATACGTTTATTCGGGGATCATAGCCCTTTACATTCCACTAAATTATTTTCAACTTATGCATGTTGGCTGAGAGGATGGAGCTACATATTGGAGATGAATTCCCACACAAAACAAAGCAAAGTTCACCAATCTCTTAGTACAAGACAATGCAATAAAATTTATAGTAGCGCCATACGATTTAACTGTAGTGAGTGTCAGTGTTAGTGACAACATGTCCCTAGAGTCCACATATCTACAAATGTTGCAACCAACAAAAAAATGAAAAAACAAAGGAGGCTAAAAAAAAAACCCACAATACATAGTAGAAAGACATCATTAAAAAACAACACTCACATTCTCTCCATAGGGAGTAAAAGTAGGGAATGTAACATTTTCCCAGTTATTTCTTGTAAATTTTTTCTGCAGGCTCACACTCGGAGGCCAAAAAGAAAAGAACAATCCAGCATTAAAACTGAATGTTTAAACCAATTGAGAATCTTCATTATTGGCGTAAACAATAAAAAAAAAGAAAAGGTAATGACCCTCCTCTTCTTCCTCAGTTAGTCTTGCTTGCGAATCTATCCTTCTTGGTGTCAAGGGATTTCTTAACTAGCTCATCCCTGTAAGACTTTGATTACTGGGAGAAGGACAGGTCATTTGATGAAGAACTGCTCTTACTAGGCGAAGGTCCAAGTGCTAAAGGTGATGCAGCGTTGCTTTGTCCGTCAGTTTTCCCCTCAGTAGCTCGCGTGTGTAGAAATTCCTCGGCATCCTTTGCAGCTGTAAAAGAATGGTTGGACCTTTGGCAGTCATAGAGATGTAGGGTGGCTGGGCATGCTAGCGTAAATTTAATCTTGCTTTCTGATACATTGGAACACACTTGATGGAAAAGTTTTCTCTTGCGGGTCACCTCGGCTGAATAGTCAGCAAACATCAGGAGCTTCGTTCCATCAAGTGATAAGTTAGGCTGTTTTCTGCATGTGGTGAGCAGCTCTCATCGATCAGTATAATCCAGATATTTTTTAATAACTGGTCTTGGTCTCCTCTGATCTTTATTGATGATACCTATGCTGTGAACTCGTTCAACTCTGAAGGGATGATCAAGGCCCTGTATCTCTGGAATTGTGCAGATCGTAGATAATAGACTTGGTTTGACAGATTCTGGAAGACCCATTAAACATAGATTGTTATGCCGTGCCCTCTTTTCAAGATCATGGACTTTATCTATAAGGAAACTGATTTGTGTTTCCATGGTGGCTATTTGCATGCGGGCCTGCATTAAATCATCCTCAGTAGTTGAAATTCTAGTTTAAATTGTAATTATGTAGCAGAGGTCAATTATTTACTTCTCTAACTAAAGAGGAGTGAATTGCCAGATCACAGATGTCCCACAAGTACACCAAAATGAAAAATAGTGGTTTATTTTGTGAGGAACTCAAAGACCATGAGAATTATTTAGACATTTAGCAAAAAAATAAAAGCACCCAGGAGTTAAAATTCAAATGAACACAGTGAATAACTATAACACTGAAAAAACAAAAAATATTGTTAGTTCATCATATCAAGAATTATGAGGGTAAGCCCCAGAACCAACAACAAGGTTAGTTCCATTTTATGGTTCCTAATAGCTGTTACAGCACATTTCCTTGCACTAATACAGGCTGGCAAGTGGGTGGGGGTTGAAATGTTGCTTATCCCCTATGTAGCACCCTAAGTGATTTATGTAAAAAATAGCCTGTTGTAGTTTTGTTGTAAAGAGAACCTATCAGTATACAGACTCTTATATACACATTATTATACTGTATTAGGCAAATACTAAGTCTTTCACCTGCGATGTATATAGAGAATCCAGAACTTCTAATCTACAAACCTGTTTTGGATGGGTGACTAAACATTTTACACATGCCAGAAAATTGTTTAAACTGAATGACTTCTAATGCTTTGAGCGATCCAACATGGCAGACTAATTTGAGCAATTGTTGTTCATATTCCAGCATGTGTACAGGTATCAGTAGACAGTGAATAATTGTGCACAGAAGCAGGCATGCTCATTTGAAAGTCTGGCTGGGGAAGTGATACAAGCAAAGGATTAAAGCTGATAAATATGCAAATTAACATTTATAAAAATGAGTCGTTGATATAATGTAACTTAACTTTAAAATACATTAAGGCATAATGGACCAGAAAATGGAGAAACTGAAACAGATCAAATAGAGGTTAATTTGTGAAAGTGAGAAAGTCTAGTAATGTTGATGTTTAATATTTAGGAAGCTAAAAAAAAAGACCAACAAATAATGCCCACTAAATAAAAATGTAATTTAGAAACAGTTTTTGGTAGAGTGTTTATATTGACAGAAGTAAAACTGTAATGCAGCAAAAAAAAATTACTAGGATAATATATATAATATATATATATAAGCTATAGATTAGCTACCAGTGAACAAATTTTATGTTGAATAATGGATAATTGCAATAGATTCCTGCATGTACAACTGCTGGAATGTCCTTAATTTATTATAACAAGGCAGTCAGATGTTTTTGCAGACTGTTGTGCATGGTCTTTCGGGACATGGGGGACCTGGCAGGTGCATGGCCTGTCTACCCCAAATGCCTAAACTGCTTGAAGGATTGATTTGTCAAAAAAATAGAATAAGGCCCTGGGTTTGGATACAGCAATAGAACCAATACATTTATGAAATGTCTTATACAACTGCAAAAGGTATACAATTAAAGCTACAGTTTTTCTTTCTAAAAGTAAAAAAAAAAGTACATTAAAACAATAAAACATGCATATTTAAAAATAAATGCTACAAAAAAAAAAAAGAAATGTGCTGCTGATGGAGTGGCCAAATAGTGACCTTTTTTTAATAAAGGGGATCTTAAACAACTTTCTTTTGCAACATACTATAAATGATTTCATGCCTAATAGTTCGAAAGGTCATGATCTATAACGTTTGTAAGACTAACAATGTCTTATCAGATTCATTGTGGGGAGAGGATAACCAAGAAAAGGCAAACTATAAACAGATCTAACTTCAGATTTACAAGTAAGCCTCTTTACACACGTTATAGAACACCTCTAACCTCATATGACATTTCTTGGGCTTGGCATGTTGCATGGTTAACTATACCCACCACACTGGTATTTATACAGGGAAATAATGAGGATAGGAAGTTTGGTTGCTGCAATAGAATTATGTATAGTTCCCAGAGGGTACCTAGTGCTGAGAGGGGTGATTGATTTGAAATTTATTATGACAGGCTAGCTTCACTTTTTACTAAAGTTCAGCTTTATAATATGGAAGGCCATTAGTGATTATTTTATCTAATACAATGAATTTGCACATAAAAAGTTTACATAAAAAAATCAAGCTTTTGATGAATGTCACTTTTGAAAAGCAATTAGGTGGACAGAAAAGATGACACTGTTTCATTGTATAATTACTTTGTAGCACCTTGCAGCTAATAAATTTGTCACATTGAATTATTAATGAGGAATGAATATTTGACTTGCTGCTTTGAATAGAAAAATGTTCATTATCAGATGGCATTGTTCTTTCTGTATAATGAGCCTGGCACTATGAGAATTATGGAAAGGTGAATTTAAAAGATTTTTTTTCCCATCATTGTCGTTTGCAACAATATTAATTAAAATTGGGTGTGGGCCTGTTTTTCTAGTGGTATGTTAAGCTGATTATAATTTTGTTTTCAACCAGTGCCACAGAGAACATCAAGGAACCATTCACATTGATGCATGTAGATTGTAATGAGGATGAGGGTTAGGGTTAAGTCCATTCCTGCTTGTTTGTCATTAAAGTGACCCAATAAACTTTAGTGGATTAAACTGGGACACATGTGTAACCTAAAATGCAGGTTATAATGATAGAGCAGGTAATACAGTATAAAGTCAATGGCTGGATGTGATCACAAGCATTGCCCTAAATTCTCTGCACTGTTTTTGCAGCACATGGAATTTGTCATGTGTCATTCTTCAGCTTAATAGTAGTCTAAGGTGTACAACAATTTTTAGGAACTGTAGGTAGTTACACACATAATGGTGTATGTATTGCAGTATATTGAGGTTCATGTATATGTTTTGCTTATATGCATTGGCGAACCATTACAACTCGACTAGCTGCAAAAACTCCAAAAGTCATAATAACAAACATAAAGCCTGCAGGACAACAAATATATATACAGTCGTGTCCCAATACTCTTGAGGATTGTTCAGAATGAACTTTGCTAACCTTAGCCATGCTGATTTGTTCTTTTTGCAGAAGCTCTCTCCTGGCAACCCTTTCAAACAAGCAGTACTTGTTCAGCTTTTTTCTAATTGTGATGTAATGAACATTAACATCTTACTTCTTAACTGGGCCTAAGTTAAGAACATAACTTCCTAACTGAGGCTCATGATGCCTGAGCTCTTGTTTTTTTTTGCAATTCCTCTGAGCATTGTACGGTTGGAGCCTGGGGTGAATTTACTGGGATATGTACTCCTGTGAAGGATGGCAACTGTCTTGAATGTTTTCCTTATGTGGAAATAATCTTTTTCACCTGTAAAATGATGGACTTCAAATTGTTTGGAATTTTTTTTTTTCCCCTCCAAGATTGATGTACAACTTCCCTAAGATTATTGCTTATGTCTTTCCTTCTTGTCTTTCCCTCCCCTTCAAAATGACAGAATGGCAGTGCAGAGCCATGCAGATTTTGGGTGCTCCTGCGCAGAAAGAACTTTTTCTTCATGGGCGTAAAATGTGATGATTCCACGCATGAGCTGTGAGGTCGACACACTTGTTTCCCATCTATGTAACCTGACCTCGCGCCTGTTTAGTGGGAGATTGGGTGACCTAGGCAGAAAGTGGAAGAAGGCCAAAGAAGATGGCAGCACCCAGTGTTTTCTCCACACAGAGATGAAGAAAACCGCTGGGGAGATCGACGGATCTCTGAAGATAAAGGTGATTGAGTTTTTTTTTCTTTTTAGTTACTTACACTTGAAGTGCATTTGATTAGCAGCAACTGGCTGCGACTTACTCTTTTAACTTTATTGGACTCCCTTGGAAGATATACCAAATTTAATAGTGTAATATGTTATGCCTTTTTGTTAATGTACGGTTGTATTTACCTAATTTTAGAACCTGCAAATGGCCAGATGATCTTTTTTGTATTATGACCTGATACACAGAACCTTAGCATTGAAATAGGGTGTACTACTTTCTTTTTCTTTTTTTTTTAAACTGAATTTTTATTGAACATTTTCACATACAAAGACAACCAGGTTTATACAGCAAAACATCTCATAAACACAGCATACAGGGTGATAGGTACATCCGATAATGGTACATAAAACTCTGGCCAGTAAAAAGCTGTCGGATAAGCGCGGCTCCGTGCGCGAGCTTTTCCGGTTGTTGAATAGCGCGATCGCGCGCGATTCCGGATCGCTAATACGAATGCGCGACCGATAATCCGATTTTGCTTGATGAATCAGGGGCCATGTATCCTGCTCCAGGGCACCGCCCAAAATACTCTCCCAGGTACTCATGTATACAAATTTGCCAGATACCTCCCTTGCCGATTCCTGCAGAAGGCCATAAATGGAGAAATGAGGCCCTTAGAAAATGGACCTCCAATGCAAATTCTCTCAAAATGAGTTATTTCAGTGAATCTGGGCACAGAGTGGAGTGATTGTATGTAATGTCTAATCTGTAGGTAAGCAAAAAAGGATGTTTGAGGGAGATCAAATTTTTCCTGCAACTCCGAAAAGGAAAGCAATCTTTTTTCCACTGGATGTAATACATTTCGGACATGAAAAAGCCCCCGGTCTTGCCATGGCTGCCAGATATTTCGAGCTAAGCTGTCAGGTATCAGAGGGGTTCGTATGATAGATGTAAGCACAGAGCCCCGAGAGGAAAGAACCATTGGGGACAGCAAATCCCTCTCGAGTAGTAACCAGGAGGAGCTCCAAAGCATCACATTAAGATGAAGTGGGGAAATCCAAGCTTCCTCCAACTTCCGACATACACTGGGGGAGACTAACATAGTCCAGGAGGGTAAGTAGCGAAGACGCGTCGCCACATAGTATTTTATCAGGTCCGGAGCCCCCATACCTCCGAGTGCTTTAGGTGTACAAACCACCGACTTTGAAAGTCTGTGACGTTTGTGAGCCCAGATAAAGTTCAAAATGCTAGCCTGTGACTTCTTCAACGTAGGGAGAGGGACCCAAACGGGGAGGGTTTCAAACAAATATAGGAGCTTGGGCAATAGCATCATCTTCACTGACACAGTTCTCCCCAAGAGCGACAATGAGTGTCCCTTCCATTTATTCAAGTAGGCATTTAGTTCCTGGAACAATGGGCGGAAGTTGCAAGTATATAGCTGAGTGTATGTAGCTGTTATGTGGGTGCCCAAATAGTTTAAGGAGCGCTCTCGCCAGGTAAAAGAATAACTATTTTTTAAAGCTGAGAGTTGTGAGGGGGGTAGTGTACTTTCTTTTTCTCATCACTGTAGGTGAGAACAAGGCTGCAATGATGTTCATCCTTGAAATACATTCATTAGATTTTTTCTGGGTCAGGTGTTATTTAAATATATGCCCATACACTTAAAAGTTATAGCCATAAAAATACCACAAAAAGTACTTTTTGTAACTATTTTGTGAATATTTATGATATACATGTGGCTCATTTAAGTTCATATTTTCACACTAAACAGAAAAGTGAATCACACAAAATGATATAAATGACACAAATGATTATCTATATATATACAATTGTATGTATGTATGTGTGTATGTTCCACCATCACTCAAAAACACATGGAGACATTTCAACCAAACTTGCTATACATATGACTGAGACTCATGTGAGAGCACCTGTCATCTTTGTACAGCGCTGTGCTATATGTCAGCGGTATATTTGGATGAAACGCATGGAGACGTTTCAACCAAACTTTGGTATGTTCCACCATCACCAGGAAACGACAAATTTAAACTAAACTTGCCATGCATATGACTGGATGAAACGCATGGAGACGTTTCAACCAAACTTTGGTATGTTCCACCATCACCAGGAAACAACAAAATTTAAACTAAACTTGCCATGCATATGACTGAGACTCATGTGAGTGCACCAGTCATCTTTGTATAGCACTGTGCTATATGTCAGAGCTATATTTGGATGTGTGTATGTCATCACTAGGAAACGCATAGAGACATTTAAACCAAACTTGCTAGACATATAACACTGCTGATCTTTGTACAGCGCTGTGGTATATGTCAGAGGTATATAAATGTATAATATTAGTGTGTGACTGTGGGGGAACATTAGAGTGTCAGCTCCCCTGTACAGAGACTGATGGGTCTAGCTCAGTGTTTCATTGTACAGCACTATGGTATATGTCAGAACTATATAAATCTATATATAAAAATTGAATGTATGTATGAGTGTATGTATCTATGTGTGTATATATGTATGTGTGTATGTCATCACTAGGAAACACATCAAGACATTTAAACCAAACTTTCTAGACATATGACTCAGACTCATGTGAGTGCACCATTGAACTTTATACAGTGTTGTGGTATATGTCAGAGGTATATTTGCATGTATGTTTGTATGTGTGTATGTATTGCTCAGTATGGCAGTGTGCCTTTTGCTTATATATTTACATACTTTTTTTTTTACTCTTTTACAAATTTCTGGCCTGTAATATTGCGTTCAAGAAAACAAGGCAATTGGGCGAGTGCAATCAAAGGCAAAAAAATGAAACACCATAGACAAGAAAATCACTAAAGCTTTATTTGATTCCTTTTCCTGTGAAATATAAGATTGCAATAAGTAAATACCCGGGCAACAATGGGTTATAAGCTAGTATGATATAAATTAAAGGTATACCACTATACCACTACATCAATTGAGCTGCAACAGAAAAATTGTATGAAATTGGCAAAACTGTGCAAATGAAAGGCTAACACAGCACTAAAACTAACAAAAATGCTTATAAGGCATAACAGTATTCTGAATAGGAAACAAGGCTTGGGATCAATATGGTGCTGGAGGTTTTTCAGCCTGCCCAAAGGGCAGATAAGATAAGACAGATAGTTCTCCCTTTCCATAGGCCTGGATGATAAGGACATAATGTACGTCGGTCAACTTTAAAACGTGTTAACATTTATTTACATAGTGATTAATTATTAGGGCAAATTTAACCTGACTTTGCACATCTCCTTTCATGAAAATAGATTGATACTCTGCTGTTCAAAAATTATTGCTTCTGCCTTCAGTGTTATGTGATCTAAATAATGATTATAAGTGACCTAAATCAAACCGTAATCTGCCATGTGAGCTTTCCGTTCACGTTAAAAGTAATATTGCATATTACAAAAAATATATTTTAATGGTTTTTTGGCACCCAAACTCAGATCATCAGCAGGGCACAAAAAGCTTTCTGAGATATGAGGGACATAAGAGCCTTTTATCTCCAACGTGTTGTCAAAGGATGTGGACAGGATGGGGAGGTAGAGCTGGTTTTCGTGCTTCTGTCTGAGATGCCCTCTCATGACAGTGGTTCATTAGGAGGTGGCAGGTAATCAGAGAAATGGGGAAGCATTAGTAAAGGTAAGTAAATTCTGTGTAGATTTCGATGAGAAGGTGGGGAACAATGTCAGGAAATAGTTTTTTGTTGTGTGAAACTGACTGCATTACAATTGTATTTTTCACAGCTAAAAAATAATAATAAAAAAAAAAAAAACAAAGTGTTCATTAGCATCTATCTTAATGCAGCTGCATTACATTTATAAACTCACATGAATACAGAATATTTTCATATTTTATTTTTACACAATAATAAAGCAGACTGCACTATGTACACGAGAGTTAGAAAGAACCTCTTGAAATCCAGCTTCATGAGCTGCATTTTACAAATAAGACTTGCTTTACTGTGTTTTCTGCCATAAACAACAAGCTGTCATAACAGTCTAGCATTTCAACAATGAAAATAACACATGTAAAGATCACATTTTAGTTGTAAAGTAATAATCAACCCTGTAAATAATAAATAGCTCAAGAATCAGCAACAGTGGTGTTTCAACCTAGCCTAAATTAGTCTTGTAATAGTCTTACACATTTACAGGTGAAAAGTAATACAGAAAAAGGGCATTGTGAGTTAAATGTTTCATGAAGGAAGAATTCTATTTCAAAAGTGTGCCATCTCTCTGAAATATGCTTTAACGCATAATAGTTCTGGACAAAATCAGCTTTCAGAAATGCAATTGTACATGTTGAATGCTCCTTCATCTTCTGCTCTGTGGTTATTTCATATGGAACAATAAGTTACTGTATCATGAATGATCACTGAAGTTAAAAAACTTTCAGAAGAATAAAATGTGGCTGTCCAGCTCTACACTCTAAAGACTGCTATTTTGGAGTTTAAAGTTAAACTCTGCTACCTAAAGTAAATAAAAATCCTGTCCATGTGATATAAATATATTTGAAGAAATTCGAGAAAGCTCATTGCACATTCCTAGCTTATTATGTTCTCTTGATTTCATGGTAGTCTATTGCATTAATTTTATCAAACCTCTTGAAACAGACTGATTATTAGAGATCCTTTTTATAAAGACACAATCAGTGCCAAAGAGGAAAAAAAAACTAAGTCCTCTGGGTGTTCAAAAATAAAATATTGATGCAGTAAGCCTAAGGACACTACTAAATGGACACTACTAAGGACACTACTAAATGCCTAAAATATGATCTCATCCTTCAAGCAATAATTGGAAAGGTATTTACCAATTAAACAATGAAAGAACAAGATTTTTCAGATGCTTTATGTATACATTTTTAAACAGGGGGAACCCTTGAAATGTCTTTTATGTCTTAGAAAACTCCTGTTACCTGTACTATATCCACGGATCATAGTAAATTAGCATAGTGGTCAGTATAAAGATTGAATCTTACATTACTGGCCTGTGGAAAAAATGTCATTCTTACAGATAGCCAAAACACATCACTGATGTCAGTGGTAACTGACCCAGGAGGCACACATTGCTCATTACTTAAGGGACGCTTAGCAACTGCTTCAGGAACCCCAAGGTTCCACTGGAGTGAGTTAGAGTTCTTTAAATACCTTTGATAATATACTCGTACAGAAGGGTTGGTGAGGCAGGAGCTACTAAAACACTACTAAAATGCAAAAAGCATTACTTGCTTACTTAGCATAAACTGTACAGTAATATGATAGGCACAGATCACGCAGAGACCTTATGTTTCATACTACATTAATATAAAAGGTATTACTGTAGGTGGTAACCTTCCTAATGTGTACAGCAGATTACATTACTATACCATACTTGACTATATATATATATATATATATATATATAGTACACTGAATTACAAGGACTGGAAATGAGAACCCCTGATCTATAGAAACTGGATTTAAAGCGTACCTAAACACAAAAATTTCACTTGTCATAAAAGGGTAGACAACCCTTTTATGTAAAGTAAAAATTCTGTTGTTTTTTTTTCAGGGCAACACCCTTTTTTTTAATAAGAAATTTAATTCTAATAAAACCTAATTCTCGACCGCCTAGGCGAACGAGAATGAACGGGAACACAAGGCCTCCCGAGCGGCTCCTGGGTGCTCCTTCTGCCAATGCCTGAGCATTTCGGGCATGTGCAGAAGGAGTCTTTTCGCTCAAACCAAAAAATTTGCCGATCTCATGAGCAGTGAGATGGGCAATTTTTTTTCATCCTAAGTCACTCGATCTTGCGCCTGGGTCGGGTGAGGTAAGATGAAGAACCAGGAAGAAGAGCAGAAGATGGCGGCGCCCGGAGTGCCGGCTCCAGGATGAATGTCGGGACGGCACGGGACCCGATGCAGGACACCCCCGCAGCGATCAGCCAGCCCTGCGGGATTAAAGGTAAATGGTTTTTTTTTTTGTCGTTTTAAGTTTAGTTCCTCTTAACCTCCTGAGCGCTAACCCCAAGTGTGACTCGGGGTGGAAAATAGATGCTAAAAGCGGTAACCCTGAGTCACACTCGGGGTAGCTGAAACAATAGAAAACAATAGTAAATAGAGCCTTACATGATCTGCCAGCGTCCTTCTCCATGATCCCTGTCTTCTTGCTTCCTCCGGTCAGCCCCCTCTGCGTGCGGACTTTCCGTTCGGGGCATGGTGGGAATTTCAAATCTATTTGTATTGCATTCAATACAAAATAACTGTATTGAATGCAATACAGTGGATTTATATGAGTAAAAGCAGTGCATTGCCTTTCATGAAAATTTATTTTACAGTATAATATAATAGTATGAGTATATTTATTTTTTTTAAAAACGTTTTTTAAAAAATTAAAAAAAATATATTTTTTAATTCATTATTTTGACATGATTTTATTATACTCATACTGTTATATTATACTCATACTATTATACTGTAAAACACATTTTTATAAAACAATGTAGCTCTTTTAGAAATCCGCCCAGGAGGTTAAGTTAATTGTAGTGAGATTGAGAGACAATATCCTAAACTCCCAAAGCTTTTCTACAAGCAAGGGATCACTATTCTTTGTCTTTAACTGTAATTTCCAGGATTTCCTGGACTCAGCTAATGAAAACTATATTTAAAAAATATATATATATTGTTAACTTTATAAAATAAAGATCCTTAACTGGGTGTGTTATCTTTAAAAACTGACCTAAATTCTCTTATTGCTATGAAGAGTACAGAATGGCAGACAGATGTGATACCTTTCTAGAAGATACTGCAAATAACTGTAAGACAAAAAAATTTTTTTAGGTTTAAAAAAAATATAGGTATTTTTTTTTAGGTATAGGTTTAAACATTGAACACATTATTAGCAAACCCTTTGGAAATATACAAAATTTATATAATTAGTAAAACATGCATCTCTAATGAAAGGGTCAGAGACTGCTGTTTTCTAGCTTTAAAGGGGTTAAGTGATGTTCTGTGTTTGGTTGAGAGAAATCACAATTACGTCCTCTGAAAATGTTGCTCAGTAATAATTTAGATGAAGAATTGAATGTGGGCAACAGAGCAAGGATCTGTCTTGGTGTGTCCGATACCTGTTTGTGCTGCTTATAAGCAAGATGATGCGTAACGCTAAAAGAATCTCTGTGTAGCTACTGACATTCACAGTCTATGAAACTGTGAAAGACAAATTGTCCACATCATCACATCATGGCTATACTGATGAATATACCATTGTTTATTACCTCAATGTTTAAATAGCTTGCAGTTCTTGAAATGTGCAGTGTAAGTACTTAAGAATGGAATTGAGATTTGCTAAATGAAAATAGAAAAATGTTTTGCATGTAAATAACAGGATTATACTGTGTAGATTTTTTTTCATTTAGTCTAACAGGGGATTTTTTGTAGAGCAAATACATTAGAGGTTTCAACAGATTCTTACCAACCTGATCTTAACAAAAATGAAAAATTAAACTGCTCTGTATGTTTAGGGATAGCTGACTTTTGGGAACATGTGGTGCAAGCTGTCTGAGCATGTAGATATACAGACAAACAGACATCTGTCCTTTTACATTTTCTAAGAGGCATCTTTAACAAAGTTGGGTGAATGCAGAAGCATTTGCCTGGCTGAATTTGTAAACAGGCAAATAATTAGACTGGTAAATTTATTACATGGTCATTGTGTTCAGTGTTAAATATCCAGGTTGTGTTTTTTTTTTACTTTTGGTGACTAAAACTGTGTTAAGCTGCTCAGTGCTTTTAGCACACTGGAGACCCAAACTCATCTTACAAAGAGACCAGTAGTTGGGGTCAGCATCAGTCCGCTACTCCCTTTTCACACTTCTGCAAACAACAACCCTGCTCAGGCACTGTAATTTTAAAGCAACACTCAAGCAGAATGAAACCTGATCCATTCCAAATGATGCATCTGTTTAGACCTATGCTTCACCTTTCGTAATACATCTGTCTCAGAACTGAATACAGCTGCAGTGGCTCACATATTTACTGTAAACCTGTCATTGACACTTTGCTATGTGAGAGGCAGCCTAATTTGCATCTTTGTAGCTAAATTGCTTTATAAATAGCTTCCATTGTGTGTTTTGGTATGCCGCACCGCACTCTGTAAAAGTTATGGGGTGCAATTTCAAACAAATGGCACCGCAATGTACCACGGCATGCTTGATGCATTATTATGCCCTACTGTAATGCTCTGTGTTGCAGTGCACTGTGTGCTGTCGTATTCTACTTTAGTTCATGCTGTATATGTGCTGGGATCCCATTTAAAATTTCTTTAACATGGAAAACTAAAAGGCTGATTTCCCTTATGATAAAAACAGCCTGGTTTTGACAGACACTGGTCTCTTTCTCACCACTGTGTGTTCCAGTGTCCCTAGAGCAGTACTCAGTGTAGTTTGTGTGAATTTTAGTAAGACAAGAAAGGTACTTCATGTTATCAAATATTATTTAAATTTTTACCGCTGAAACACATTGTATCTTTTAAATTGTTTAATTGTAGGAGCTGCTACCTTATATATGTTGTGATCACCTACTTCATAACAGCACCATCAGTTCTCTTTGACAGCAGACATATGTCACCTACACCATGTGACCAGTGCTAGAGATCATCTGTAATTTTTAAACACAAAGATAGATCTATCTATCTATCTGTCTATCTATCTATCTATCTATCTATCTATCTATCTATCTATCCACACAGTATATTTTCACGGTCTGTCATTTGTGCTTTAGAGATCTTTATGTATATTTTTGCATCAGGTAACCTGTAAACATGTAACTCCAGTAAACGTATTTGTTTCAGCATGTAATAAGAGCCAACTTCAGTGCCCCGACCTCCCCTTCGTCCTTCCAGCATCCTAAATTCATCCACCACTGTTTCTTGAAATGATAACCAGTGAACCACCACTGCTGTCCATGCACTCCACCATCTCATTGCTACCCCTCTTCATAATTCCATCATGCCACCAGTGTCTTTAAGACCCATAGATGGTCAGCAAACTGGAAGTATCAATGCCACCAGAGAGAGATGCAGACTCTCTTAATCTTCAGTGTAGAATAATTCCTGGGACCCTGTGTGTCACATGACCACTGTGACTTAAATATAATTAAAAATGAAAAAGACAGAACTCCAAACCATTTACAAATGTTTTTGTGAGTCCATATGGGGAAATAAGAGAGCTAGTCTTGATCTCCAGATTCTCCAGCAACCAACGCAAAATGGGGACTTGAATTTACCTCATAATCGGCCTGATTTGGAGAGTATACACTTTCATCAGTGAAGCTGCGTGATCCAGAAAAGCTGGATTGCCTGGATTGGAATAGTCATTTGCTTTTTGCAAGCTAAAGGTTTCAGTCCTGGACCAGATCTATTCCAGGTTTGCTGGATCACCCAGCTTCACTGATGAAAGTGTATTCTCTCTAGCCTTGGTGAGCTTTAATAAATCAGGCCCAATGCGCTTGCATTGTAGCTGCTAAAACAATAGTGCATGTTAGTGTGTTATGATGCTGATTTATTAAAGCTATCTAAATCTGGAGAAAATACACTTTCATCACTGAACCTGGGTGATCCAAAAAACATGAAATGGATCTGGTCCAGGATTGAAAACATTTGCTAACAATTAGCAAATAACTTTTAAGAAATCTATTTCAGGTTTGCTGGATCACTGGTGAAAGTGTATCCTCTCCTGCCATGGAGAGCTTTAATAAATCAGGCCAATGACACTTCTGAATACGCATGGACGATGAACAAGGAATGTTGCTGGAAATGAATGACCGTCCTGGCGGATCTGTTGTGTGTATGGATGGTCAGTGATCGTGGATGGTTCTGAGCGAAAGTTCATTGCAACACACTTCAGTGTGTATATGTACTTATGTATGTTATCAACACACTTCAGTGTGTATATGTACTTATGTATGTTATATATATATATATATATATATATATATATATATATATACTATATGTATCCTCATTTTTAAAGCATACCTGGCAGTCAACCATTAATAAATGACACAATGCAATTATTTCATAAAAGTACAAAGTTTTTAATAACTTTTATTTAATTTTTATTAACAAATAAAAAAACAAAAAAAGAATAAATAGAAAATAGAAAAAATATATTCTACTGTGCTTGCTACATCTCTTTTTTGAGAGCCTCCAGCTCCCTTGTTGCAACCATCAGTGCCTCAGACATTTTCTGCATAGTGACTTGCAGTGTGTCTATCCTGCACAGCATTTTTTTCTTTGAAACGTCACCTGTGTGTGAAAATAAAAAAGCATATTGAGTTCACAGATATTGTTCAGGTAAGTTGACACATGGAAATTACACACTTTTCTGCATGCTCAATGTATGAATGGTTACAAACAGATTTCGGCTCTCCTCTCCTCATACCTTCAACGCTCTCTGTCTGCCCTGATGTGTCTGGCTCTCTCTCTGGAATAACTTCAGGAGCTACAAAGTAAACATGTGTACAGATAAAAACATTAATTACATAATTTACACATTACCATATTCAACATATCTGTCTACCTTTTAGGTGCATACCTGGGTCAGATCGAGTGGTGAGGTACACACTTCCTCCTTGATTCTGTAGAGGAAGCCATAATCAACTCTGTAGAAAGAAACTATAAATTCACTTAACATGTATGTTATGATACAATTTTAGATTTGAGTATATGGCAATATCCTACCTTCATGTTCAGGGTGAACCTCTACCTCAGGCTCTACCTTTTGCTCTGCCTCTTGCTCTTGCTCTTCCTCCCTTGCAGCCAGCCTTTTTTGTTTTAAAGCTGACATCCTAATAAAAAAAGAACCCAAATTACTAAACATATTAAAAAATGCAGGTTCCCCGTTCCCCAAACACACCTATTGAAGTTACTAAACACAATCAACATATAATAGTTGCACTTGCGTTTTTTGGTGATAAGACATCTGAAATCCTCACGCATGACCCTCTCTCGATTTTTCAAGTTGGACCACCAGAGCTGTTCTTTGGAACGCTGAACCCCAAATTTCACCTCCAGCCTGCTCTGCACAGTCTCTGAAATTCTGTCCTTCCTGGCATTTAGATGTGGATGAAACTCCTTCCTGCCATCGTATTCCGCCATGTCAAGGATACTCACTATGACCTCCATCCCCTCATGACTTATGGGTGATGCTCTCCTTCTGATGTTGTGACTTGGCAGTGACATGTTTTCTAAATATCACAGGCACAGGATATGATGTTACAGGACAGGAAATGCAAGTTGTGCTGGGAAATCTGGAGAGAAATTAACCAGCCAAGGTCATCCACGAGTGTTCCTTCATTTTAACCTTCCTTCTTACAATTTCTTACTGTATCATTCTTTCTCGGAACATTCCTATAAGGTAGGTGTTGCTGCTTTGCCTGCCCTTGTGCTGTATTTCAGTGTGTAGTGGTGCAAGGTTACTATGGGAATTTTTTTCTATGTTTGCAGAGATCATGGCCTATGATGCGTTCAACAACCCAGACTTTATGCGTGAATTCATTGAGACCTACAAATCCTATCCCTGTCTGTGGAAGGTGAAGTCTGGGGAGTATGCAACAGGTATCTAAAGATGAAGGGGTACGATGCTATGGTTAAGGTCTGCAAAAGCATAAATCCTGCAGCCAACATTAACTATCCAAGGTCCAAAACTTGCACAGCGTGTTCAAAAAAGAATTGAACAAAGTGAAGCGCTTTACAGTGGTCAGGTTCTAGCGCAGAAGATGTATGCGTACCTAAAAATGATACTTCAACCTCTTCTCTTTCACCACTGATCACAATGAAAAGTCATCTGTCAGTATGCAGCCTGGGGTAGGGGAACAATGATGCAGTGGAAAGTACACAGAGCCTTGATGAGGCTACTGATATTTTCACGACACAGGACCAGGTAAGTTACCAACAAAATTTTTTATTGTACAATATAGGAAAACACAGGACTAATTTAAAAAGAAAAACTTAGTAAACTTTTTTATTGCAGTGAAGCACACATTGTGGTGAATTCTAAATTGTCATACTATCTTGCCACTCCACTGCTCCAGTGGTGTTGAAGTACTGCAAGTACTTGTTTTGGCTTTCTTTTGCTGACACTGAAGCATTCTGCAGTACTGAATGTTGTTGATCCACTGGACCGGTGAGTTGGCTGCTGCTTTCCCCCGGTGCCATGTGGGCTGCTGTAGCAGAATCTTACTCTATTAGTGAGCCAAATGATGCACTGCAATTATTCTGACTGCAATTATGCAGCAAGCATAAACTACCTTGTAAATTTTGTCCACACACAGATTTATAGCAGTATGAAATATTCTGAAGCGATTTTCTAGAATACCGTTCAACCATACTCCTAGCACTGAGATAGCCTGTAATTGAAAATTTTTCTTTTGGTCCAAATTTTTCTGAAGGAATGGTTTTAATAATTCCCTCGAGAATTTGGCTGTTTCTAGGAAGGTGCAGTTGCTTGTTGACCAGCTTTTTGTGAAACGGTGTACCTTCCAGGACCCCTCCATCAGTCATGTCCTCAGTCAGTCACACTTTTACCTTTGTCAACTAAAACAAACTTATTAATCATTCTTTTTCTAATAACATTCAGAACCATTATTTTTCTATATGCCACTTCCTCCGGTACACATCACCTCCTGCAAAGTTCAAACGATTGTATCTAGTGTGTGAACATTATCTTTGAATGATCGTATTGTTACAGCATGTACAGAATTGTGCACAATACGAACGTTCAAAATATTTGTGAATAATCATTGATCGGTCGTAAAATGTTCATTTTCCAACGACAATTATTGCACGTGTGTGCCTAAGCTCTGTCAATCGTGATGTCATAGCAATCAGTTAGGGCATACCTGGTCCCTGTTCTGTGTGCACCTACAGTCCATTAGAGGTCAATTTGAATCTTTAGTGCTTGATTTTTTTTTTTTGATTCATTTATAGTTAGATTGGCTGAAATTGTTGTTTTAATACATTTTTTTTGGCTGGTTGCAACACTGCAAACTAATTCATATTAAGCTGTATATATACTAATTAGCACCTTATAATTTGTCATCTCATCACACAATAGTATGAATGTTAAAAAAAAATATTCCAAAGAATTTTGGATCAAATTCAAATTTCATTATAGTTTGGCTTCAGAGAAATCAAATATTTCATAAAACATTGTTGGCAAAAATGTTATAATACATGTACCAAGGAACATTTAGTGATTTCACTTGTGTGTATTTTAAAATAGATTTAAATGTATGTAAAAACATATGTATTTTCATTTTAACAATTTTAACTGGACTAGTTTAGGCGGAATACGGGATTAATCAAGTACGTTTGCTTGTATGGTATGCATTGATGTGACTTTTTGTAATCCTCATTATTGTTAGCTTCATCTGATGCTTATGAGCCTATTATAAAATTATGGTTTCTTTTGGTTAGCAATTCTTCAACCTGTTTACCTACAATGTATATGTAATCATTGTTAATAAAGGTCTTGTCATTTTATCCATGAATAATGAGTACAAATGTATGCATGGTTTCAACTCCAAACTGGTACTTGTCCCCCCTCATTGCCTTTGTCCCATTCTCAAAATCATATTGTCACATGTTGGTATTTGAATGTATTATTTAGGTACTCCTTTATTGAATAAATTGTCACGGTTTTTATTTTTTTTAATAGTCGAACATTTGCTGAATAAATGTCACACTATTGTTTTTTGAATGCAATGCTTACTTTGAATGCAAAAAATATTTGCAAAACCAATATGCAATTTGGACCTTTCAAGGGTGGAAAACTCGATTAGAAAATATTTATGCAAAACATACATTTAAAGGTGGTAATAAAGACATTATTGCAATGAAACCACACATGTAGCTGTCTGAAGTTCAAAAAAAATCAGGGGAGATATGACATGTAGCTTTTACTTTTGGCAGCCCAATAGAGAATGATTAGGGACTGTCAAATCTGCAAACGCAAGGTGCCAGTTGCCAGGATTCAAGCAGTAACACTTGCTCCCACTACAGGTCTGAATCTGCACGTCTAAAGGTAAAATTAACGGGAAAAAAAAAATAGCACAATTTAAATAACACAAATAGCTTTGTTTTTATTTTGGTCTAGATAAACTTGGAAAAACAAGGCAAGTTACACTGTGCAAAAGGAACCCTAAAAACATCTAAAAGCTAGATTTCAAATAAAATCAATACCAGTCACTCCTAATCAGGGTTTCAGTGAACCCTAGGGCTATGTTTACTCTGGCCATGAGGTTGTGGTGTGTTTACTGCTTCTTCATGCCGGGGGAACCACTGCCTCGGGGGAGAAGCTACATGTATCTTCTCCAGAGGCAGCCCCATAAAGGACTAATGGGGATGGAAATGAATGGTACTGCCAAGTGTGCAGGCATTGGTTCTTTAATGCTGCAACATCGGAAGCCACGTGGGATCACTTGACCCTGAATCAGGTCTGCACCTGCCTTAAAGCGTACCTAAATTCAGAATTTTCACTTTACATAAAAGGGTAGACATAGGATAAAGAACAGGAAGAAGAAGAGAAGATGGCAGCACCTGGAGCGCCGGCTCAGGGCTAATGCAGGACCCGATGCAGGACACCCCCAGAAGGGATCGGACTGCCCTGCAGGATTGAAGGTAAGTGTATTTTTTTTTTGCTGTTTTGAGGTTACTTTTTCTTAAAGGCTCCTCCTGAGTTTGCTACGGTCCTTCAAAAGATGGTGTACTGACTTTCCATCTGATGTTACCTGCATAGTTCTGGGGTTAACATCACCTGACAGAGTCTGTGGTATACCACTAATATTGGATGTTTGTATTATACATGGGATTGACATGAAGAACAAATAGCTTCATCTTTACTAATTTTTGTGTCACAAAAAATAAAAGTAACTTTGAAGTTGTTGCATAAATCAGTGGTATAAACCCCAGTTTAATCAGTATTAATAATTGATTTAGTCTTGGGGGGTGATTAATTACCTAGAGCCCTTCATAATAGAATTTTAAAAGGTAGTAAGCAAGCAAGTCTGTAGCTTATTTTTACTTTCAGGAGATCTGTAGCCTTGACTGCTTTACATGGTTTAATAATTGCATAAAATTTGTATAGAGCAAGGGTGACAAAATGGCAAGTTTGTGGCTCCAGTTAAAAAAGTCTTGACATATTACCCTATATTACAGTATGCCAAAAGGAATTGCTTCTTGCTGTGGAGAAATTGAAATGCATTTGTCTGTCTGCAGAATGTACAGCAGAGCTCAACTGCTATATTTAAAACCAATTACGTCCATGCAGAGAGAGCATTCTGGAGTTGTGTACATTAATAGTTTTTACCTGCTGTATAAAACATCAGCGGACAACAGGGCTTTAAGAGCTGTGCATTAGCGCACAACATTACTGTATGTAGGCTAACGGCTTTTGAGGAATATAAATTCAGACAACGGAGCCATGTTGTATAGTTACATTCTATGCTATGGAAAAGTTTTTTTTTTTTATAACTTTTGCTTAATTTGAATAAATATATAAGGCAAGAGAATTGTGTGTAGATTTGTAAAGATAATGTGAAACTTTGTCAAAGTATACTAATGATATATGATTGATTTTACAAAATGTAAAATTCCCCAGTAATTTAACTGAAATGAGTATCACCTGGGACAGTTACCGCAAAAACTTTGCAGACATACATTATTTGTAGTTCTCAATTCAATGGTCACTTACTTAGATTGGATCTTCTTGGTTTCTGGAACAGGAGATTTTTCCATGCATGCATTTCATCGCCCAATTTCGAACCTGGCATACAAGCAGAAGTTAAAATAGGTCCAAATGCAGATCAAACGACCAACTTGACATGTCTGCTCTGCACACATTCTGCTGGTCTGTGCACCTTTTATACCTTAATGAACAATCGTGGTGCTTGTCTATTTTAACTCATATCCACTGTGGAGAGATTTATCTCATATTGCTGACATGGCATTAAGAGAGAATAAATGTAATTAAAATGTGAAACAGGCAACAAAAGGTTCTTACCATTCCTCCCTTCATATAATAATTTGAATTGACAATTCTCTGCTTACAGTAAAAATGTAATGAAGACACCTGCCAATCGATCAAAATAAATAATTTAAATTCAATATCCCCTTGCCACTATCAATACCAGTTGTGAAATTATATGGTACAGGAGTAATTAGATTTCCCTGACTGCAGAAGTGTTTCTAATGACTGTTAATGAAAGTTGTAAACTCAGTTTAAAAAGACATTAGAAGAAATAATTTTGAAGAAAATTGGATTGTTATCTGAAAAGCTAAAAATCACAACATTTTCACCTCTTTTGCTGTAACATAAATGAATTATATTTTGCATTAAATATTGCATTTGTTTGTCTTGTTACAGCTGTATTTCTGAAGAGTGCTGGCTTTTAAGACAGCATATCAATTTACCTATCATATATAGGAATGAAGAAAATCAAAAAGAGGTTCTGTCTCCAAAGCAATTAAAGTTAGGAAACCATCAAACTAGTGGTAATCCAATAAACAGTTTTTAATTTTAAACATTGATTCAGTGCAGTAGTCCATATTAGCCAACTAGAATCCTATTTGTACTGGTACAGAGTAAATTCTATGGGTAACATCACTTTCGAATGAGACATTTAGTATAGGAACACTTTATAAATTGGCCCGCAGCTTGTTTTATTACCAAATACTTTTTATATGGTTGTGGAAAACTATGTCTTTGTATTTAAATAATTACCAGAATATTCAATACAAAATTTGGTAAAGACAAGTGGTTCCAATCTATATACAAAACACACAAAAGCCAAAGAAAATGGTCAATGGATGTAACAAGGCTCCCAGGATAGTGAAAAAGTTGGTAAAGGAGTAGCAGAGATTGAAGGAAAAAAATAGTATTAACTATAATGTAATAAAGTACTGATGTGGAAATAACATACATAGGATACATACATACATAGGATAAATAATAAATAAAGGCTGCAAGAAGCCATTCCACAAAAACAATAGGCAAAAGAAGAGATAACAGACAAATCTTCAACTAGCACAATCATGGCGTGGCCTAGTGTAAGGAACTTACCTGTTCAGCCAGCCTGCGGTGTCCTTGGGGATCACAGCCGCAGAGGGAGATGCCGCTGCAGCAGGCAGCATGGCCGAGGTTGCTGCCCTGCTCACAGCGTGTCTTCCCCTGCAGGCGGAGGGATCCGTTCTAGCCGAACTACTGTTCGGCCAGGCAGCATCCCCAGCATCCCTATGGATGTGAACACAGAAAGTCTTGTTCTCAGCACTCCTGTGGATGTGCAAAGTAGGGAATGTCCCAGGGGTGCTGTGGGAAGAGGTGCGCACGCTACCACGTGTGCCTCTTGTACCCCCCCGGGGCGTGGCACTCGGCTGCTTCGCCCCAGGGCGGGACATAGTTAGTTTGGATTCCCTGCGGCCAATCGGCCGAAGGGGATTCAATTATCCTCCAATCAAATGGCGCCAGGTGGCGCAAGGTCATTTGGCACTCTGGCCATTTATGGAGAACCTGTCCTGAACACCATTGCCCGCTATAAGCCTCTGTGTGCTTGGGTGCGTTCTCTGTGTTGATTCAAATTAACCTGTTGTCGTTACCAATAGCAACTCGGTCTGATAACTGATTCTGCCTGAACTCCGCCTGCCCTGACCTTGGATTGTTTGTGACCACTCTTGTCTGCTGCCTGCCCTGACCTCGGATTGTTCCTGACCTGCCTCTGCTTTACCCTTCTGTACCACGCCTATCGGACTGACCATCTCTGAATACCCTTGTCTTGTTTTATGCCAACAATAAATCTTGATAAAAAGATTCTTGGAATTGGCTGTGGTTTGTGAGCCCAGGCACATTACACCTACAAGTTGGCACCTCCAACTCTTAGAAAAAAAAGCGTTGTTGCATTAAAATGCATGCATTCCAACATCTCCTGCTTGAAAATAAAATCAGAATATTTGCCTCTGGCAGAGCAGAGGTATCAGTGCACTGGTATCAAACCACTGAACACTAATGCTGCTATAACAGTTCATTGTGGTCTTTAATGCCAATACCGTGGGGTTAATATTGCTGTAACTGCTGCTAATGATGAAGGGGTGTTAAATGCTCAATGACACAACTCATAGGGAGTTAAAAGTGTTACCACGAACACCATTCCTGGGGGTTAATATTGTTTCCGCTGACACCACTCCTAAAGAGGTAATATTGCTGTCATTAACAGCAATAAAGAAATAGATTTTTTAGTTGATGTCTACCTACCTGCATATTAACAGCAGGGAGAACAGGATAACAGAAACAGTTTTTGTAAAAGCATAAGAAACACAGCCAAGGGAAGCTAAACCATCCCATTGCTCTTGCTGTAGCTGAGTGTTCTGCACAGAATGCCTTAGGACTGGAATGGCAGCCTTTACTAGCTCTCTGTGTTTGACTTACAAGGGGCTATGAGGGTTATACTGCTTGGAAGGGTTATTTATGAAATAAAGGAAAACACTGTGCACTAAAAGACACCTAGGAACGTTCTGGGTGCAATAGGGCAGCAGGATACAATAAAGCAAGCACCTGAGTGTTCAGCTGAAGTTTTGTTAGCAAGCCTTGCCAAAACTGATGGATTACCACTAAAATTCAACACAGTTCCTGAAAGTGGGTATCATAGTACATGTGATAGTTCAATCTACAGCGTGTTGCAAGGAGTGACATGAAATTTCATATATCAAACACAAGTTCTACTTTGCAGCATCTAAAGGACCCTCTTAGGTGACTGCGAGGGATGACTCCACCTATTCATTTGATGGAATTGGTAATATTAAACAGACAAAACTAGAAGCCTTGATTGTAGATCTTATGGGGAATCTGACAAGCAGTAGAGATGGTAAACCAAAACTATCTGATGGAGCTGGCTACCCAGATCTTAGAATTTGTAATGAGGTCAATGCAAAATGTATAGGGTTTTCAGTGCCTAAAATGGAAAGACTTAAAAGGGATCCTTCTAACTGGACAGACTTAAGAATGGTATTGTGGAATGTGAAACAGAATATACTGACATGCAAACTGTTTCATGTAAATCCACAACATCTGAAGCAACAGCAGTGCTGTTTTGGCCATCTTGGAGAACAGCTTGTATTGTGCAAACCCAGCACTTCTCTTCCTGAGAAAACCATTCCCGCAGTGAAACATGGTGGTATCATTCTGTGGGGATGTTTTTCTTGCTAGGGACAGGAAAACTTGTAAGGGTTGAAGGAAAGATGAATGATGCTAAATACAGAGTAATTCTTGAGAAAAATCAATTTTGTCCTGCTAGATTTGAGATTGGGTTCACCTTCCAGCAAGGCTATGGCCCTAATTCATAAATAAAATGCGCGTATGCTGGACGCACGTACGTTCGCGCTTCCAGCGAGCCGGTTTCCCGCAGGCCGGAGCCGAGTGCTCTCGTACACGCGCCTTCACTGCCAGCCGGATTCCTGCCTTGATAATAATGAGCAATAGGGGTCGCGAATCTGCCAATTAAGGCAATTAGAATTCAGCTGCGCGATTAAGGTGTCAATGGTGAGATCATAGCAATTAATTAGCGCACACCTTCTCTCTGTTCTGTGCGTATCTACAGTCCATTACAGGTCAATTAGAATCTTTAATGCTTCATCTTCTTTTGGGTAAGTGCTACTTTTTTAGGTTACATTGTACTTATTCACAAAATGATTAATTAATTGTTACATTTGTTGCACTGTTTTTATACTTTTTGGTTTGCTTTGCAACACTGCAAACTAATTGAGATCAAGCTGTATAAATACTACTTAGCACTTTATAATATGTCATCTCACAATAGTATGAATTGTAAAAAATTGTCACCAAGCATTTGTGATCTAATTAAAATGTCATTGTAGTTTGGCTTGATAGCAATCAAATATTTGAAAAAAGGATTATTGTCATCATTATTCATCTTTTGCTGCAATGTTTTTGTGTCTGGTTTGTAATGACAGTTTCTGTTGTTTAGCAAATCTTCAGCAATGTTTTGTCATTTTTTTTAAACTAATATTCAGGACAAATGTCTGTATGCTTTCCACTCCAAACTACTACTTGAACCTCCTGTTTGCCTTTGTCCCATTTTCAAAGTCACATATTGGTTTTTGAACGTATTATGTACATATGTATTACTCTGTCATTTGACTCAATTGCATATTGATTTGCTGCCACACAACTCCTGTGTTCATTTGTGGTAGTGTTATCGCTTTGTTGTCATTGTGCTGTGCTGCCTGATCTTAGCACTATTGTATACAAACACACTTCCACTTTCTGTCTAAACTGGTTGTCAATTAGTTGTCTAGCTGAGTTGCATATTCATTCTAACACACCTGATGGTGATGGAAGGAGTTCCAGGTTGCCAAGCACAACATTAAACCACATTGATTGCCAAGCTCACAAGCAGGGTCAAGCACTCTTACATACCAGATAGTATGTTTTATTTATTTATTTACATGATTCTAATAGTATTAGTCATTTTGTATAGAAAAATGCCAAGGATAATTTAACTTAGTGTCAAACACATTTTATTGCTTTGCTCAAACCAATAACCAGAATGTCAAAAGTCATTTATGCCTGTCCTGCAAGGTCATCCATGACCTGTACATCTTGCTGGAAGGGAAAATTGCAGCAAAAACAAAGAGAAGCTAGGCTATGCAAAGAATGATGAGGCTCCTGGATTCTCTATATATTTTAGGGAGGGTGTTCTTTCAAACCACGTCGCCCTTAATTTGTGCACTGAGCCAGTATACAGTTTCCTGGGTGTTTATGAAGGTTTCAATGCCATTTTAGACCTTGGCCCACTATATAGTCACTTCCTCACATCAGCTTGGGAATGGAGGCCTTTAACCGGAAGCAAGAATATCATCCACGAATGTACGGTAGTCTGTGATGTGACATTCCAGAGGCTTGGCAGCACAGCAGAGGGATGTTATCGCCCTGTAAAGAAATAGATTACATTATTAGTATGTGGTAATCGTACTTTAGTGGTAAGTACATGCTGCTGGATTGTATTTTTCATTCTTTTCTGGCTGCATAAGCATTGCTTGCCCAAATCTAAACTAAATTGCCCTAGTTTGGCAATGTGTTTTTGTAAAGTGTCACATAAAGGTCCAGCTCTTACACAAATATGTCTGCTTTTTCATTTCCCAAATGATTAAAGTGTGCTTTCTATGACTTCAACTCCTAGGTTGGTTTGTAACCCAAACATGATGTGCTGAAATATGTAATACATGCATTGTAAACAAATGTAAATACTCACGCGTAGACATTAGCAATCAGTTCAGCTCTGACTCAACATCCCTCTGCTGTGCTTTGGGAGCCAGAGGCAGGATGTTGGTGCACCTCTGGCTTGAGTTCCTCTGGAATGTCCCAGGAATCCCCATGGTGCAGGCACAGGTTGTGCAGGACACAGCATACCATGATGACTCGGGCAGCTTTCCACGGTGCGTATAGGAGCTCACCACCGGGCTGCGCCAAGCACAGAAACCGTGCTTTTAGCAGCCCACTGGTTTGCTCCACAATCCCCCGGCTTTTTTGCAGAGCCTTGTTGTAATTATGCTCTGCTTCAGACCGGGGGTGATGCGCAGGTGTCATAAGCCATGGAAGCTGCCCGTATTCTTTGTCAGCTGCAAAAAGACAAACATAATACATGTTAGTTCATGGTATAGTAAGTGTTCTGTGAATGCAGTGTAACACTAGAGTTTTTTTACAAAGGTCGCTAAGGGTTGTGCTCTTCGGTCACTTTATTGCTTTTTAGTTGTTAGGAGACATTGTTACTATTGACTACCACACTGAAGTACCGTGAGGTGTGAAAATAGTAATTAAACTAGGGCTTCCGGGAATATCTGAAAGTTAGTTCTTCCCCCATGCTCCCAATATTGTACAATATTTATAAAGTATTTGCTAAATTAGATGTTAGCACAAACAATGACATATATACAATATAGGTCATAGCCTGGCATTCTGACAATGCAAAGGAACATAGCAACATAATGTGTCTTTAGGATTTGACTACTGTTAGTTGTATTACAGTAACGACATTATACATTACCTATTAACCAGCCCTCAGGCATTTCTCCAGAGATGAATTTCTGGTAGAGGGCTGTCTGACGCAGGATATAGGCATCATGGCATGATCCTGGGAAACCTGTGCGTGCTTTTATGATTTTCCTGTTGGCATCACAGACTATTTGTACATTCAGTGAATGATATTGATTCCGGTTGCGAAACACGATTTCCTGCAATTTAGGGGCCTGAATGGCCACATGAGTGCAGTCAATGGCCCCCAAAACATTCGGAAATCCCGCTCGCCTGAAGAAACCCACTTTGACCTTCCTCCATTCCTGAGCTGTTTGAGGAAAATGAATAGTGTTGATGTTCGAATTCGGGTTGTCCTTATATTCGACCCGAATATGGCTGTTCGAATTCGGATTGACATGACCCGAAAATCACGGGATTCGACAGCAAAAATTCGGGATAAAAAAAAGTTTAAAAAAAAAATAGAAATTAATCTTAAATGAATTTAATTTGTATGTGTTTTATTTTAACTTGTTTTTTTTTATTTTTTACAGGTTATCCGATAATGACATTATGAATCATAATGTCATTGTGGGATTCCCGGACCGTGGGAACTTTGCGGTTACAGCTAATTGAAAGCAGGTGCCTTCAATTAGCTGCTTAAAAACGCTTGAAAAAGCCTCTATTGAGTTTAATGGAAGCATTTTCGCACGTTTATCCAGCGTTTTAATTTTTTAAATGTTGCAAGCAACGTTTAAGATAACGCTCAAAAACGTGCCTGAAGGAAACGGAAATCCTGGTGTAGATTAGCCCATGGGAATGCATGGGGACCTCAAACATGGGCTTTAAAAAGCCTCATCATGTGTACGGTCATTCAGTGACCGTGCATGCTTCTGCGGTACACTTTCTCCTTTACATGTCCCTCCCTGAATCGTTCAAACGATTGTATCTAGCGTGTGGACACTGTTGGTGGATTATATTTGAACAATCATATTGTTACAGCATGTACAGAATTGTGCACAATATGATGGTTTAAGTATAATTAAGCATATTCGTTGATCGGTTGTAATTGTTCATTTTCTAACAATAATTATTGGAAGTGTGTACCTAGCTTTAGCCTAAAATTGATTTGACAGGTGCTCTTTAATCTTCATGTGAAGTACAGGGGTATGTAATAGTGTTATGTATCTTTTTATAATGTATCATTTTATGTATCCTTTTACAATGTATCTTTTTATTATGTATCTTTTTATGTATCTTTTTATTATGTATCTTTTTACATCTGTTTGGCGGCTGTAGAAGCTCTACACAGTGCTGAAAAAAACCCGAATTTTTCCTCCCATTGACTTTAATGGTGTTCGACTTTGACATTCGACCACCCAAATAATTTTGCTCTATTCGAGCGAATAGCTGACGAATCGAATAGTGAGCTATTCGTCCAACACTAAAAATGAATATATAGTGGGACAAGGTCCACAATGGCATTGATGATCTTAGGCTGGCTTAGTCCACAAATTGAGGCCGAGGAGGTTTGAAAGGAACCCTTTCCTAAAATATACAGAGTGGCCAAGAGCCTGGTCATTCCTGGGACTGCCTGGCTTCTCTTAGTTTTTGGAGCAATTTTCTCTTCCAGCAAGCTTTACAGGTGATGGATGACCTGGCGAGACAGGTGGAAACGCCTTTTGACATCCTGGTCACGAAAACTTTCCAGGCGGCTACGCTCTAAGAAGATGCGTGGTGCCTGGACTGTTTGTGAAGTCTGAGCTTGCTCTTCTGGTTGCTGTTGTTGTTGCTGTTGCTCTTCTTCTGTTATGACCAGATACGTGGTGTTTGATGCCACAACAGCAGTTGTAAAGAGCAACTCGTGTTTCAAATTTGGATCCATGACAACAGCAAACAAAATCCTTGACCTGTCCATCCATGTGCGTGTTTGCGTGCGCACGTACTGAATCCCTCTAAATTTTCCCAGTTTCTTAGCCATTCTGCTCATGCAAACCAAAACTTGGGGGAAAACAGAAAATGAACAAAAACTTGGGGAGAAAACAGAAAAAGAACAAAGGTTGCAACAAGAACCAGTAAGAATACACCATTGACTTTATTCCTCCAAAAAATGTTTTGGGTGTGTTGTCCCATAATTTTTTTTATTTTTTGAGTCCTAATTACATGAAGCCAAGGAGAATGGCCACCACCACTGCCACCACCACCGCCACCACTACCACTGCTGCTGCTGGCGGGCCCACCACCACCACCACTACCACCCCAGGGTCTTCAGTCCATAGACCAACAGGCAGCTCCCTCAGGGCAGCTAGGTTGCTCTGTGAAGCAGGCCAAGTAACATCTAGGCTTTCATTTGTTTTTGTGCTTTCATCACCAGATCACCATCTACAGGAGGAGGTCATTGATCCACTGCAGAGAAGCCTGGAGGAGAATCCAGGTAATTTGATTTGTGTGTGTGTGTTCAGCCTTCCAAAAGCTAAGTAATACCCTTCGATCTTTCTATAATATATCTATATATAGATAACATTTGCTAATTTTTTGCCAGATTCTGGTGCAGCCTCCCTTTGGGAATGTGTGAGTCTAATATGTCCAAAAAAATGTTGCGTGTGGGAAATAATGGGGACTTTTGATGTGAAGACTTGTCACCACATTCATGTGCTATTGTAGAACATCCATGTCTGCTGGTCTCTGGTTCTGAAGAGTTTTCAGGGGCTGCACCCTCTGTGGAGGTGGGCAAGAACTGGTCAATTAGTGTTTATTTTGGGATGTGTTGGGGGAATGAACCTTTCCCAATGTGTTCCATTTGTTTTTTTTTTTCTCAAGTGGACATTTACCACAATCAGAAGAGGAGACCCCTGAGCTTTCCGTAAGCAACCCATGTTTAATGTATAGGATTCAGAAAAAAATGTGTCTAACATTAGTTGATGTTTCAATGTCAGGATGCTGTCTGCATAATGTTATGATGACCCACAAAGTTATATGATATTGTAGTAATTTTTTCTTTTCCCTTTATAGCAACCAGTGGATGCAGGTGGATTGGGTCAACCCAGTGTGGGCAGCCAGCTTCTAAACCTCACCCAGGGCTGGTTGACCATTTTGATAGATTAGTGGAGTCAAGGATGCCTGGCCCAAGTTCTGATAATTTTGAACCGTTAATTGTGAACCGGTCCTCCAAAATCGCCAGGACCTACATCAGGCAATTATTCAAAGGCTGGGTTGAAAAATCCCAATAAGCCCTGCTGGTCCCCCATCTCCTGCAGAGCAGCAAGCTCCATTCTTCCCCCCGGCTCCACCCAGTGCCCCTGCTCGTCCACCCAGTGCCCCTGCCCGCCCACCTCCTAACACACGGGCAACCACTAGACATGCTCTGGAAGTGGGACGCACTTGCCCCCGTGCTGTGCAGGTGTACCGTGGGCGTGCTGCGGACGTGTCCGGTGGCTGAGGCCAGGAGGTGGAGGTGACCTGTGGCAAGGCTGCTAGGGTGGGCCGCGCCCGTGGCCGGTTTGGGCGAACTATATAAGTGGATGCCGGGTGCCAGGTGAGAACATTCTTCACATTCTTCCTGTCAGTCTTCAATTTTTTCAGGACTCCATGAGCTCCCCAGTGTGGGTTTGAGTTGGTATCCTGTGTGAAGACGCTTGTTTGTATAAACTAGCTTAATCTCGATTTGGTGTTTGCCCAATGTCCACAGGTTAATAACCCTTGCACTTTGACACTTTACCTATCTAAGTTTGTTTTGATGCAGTTTTGCTATCTACTCCCCGAAGAATGTTCCAGTACATTTGTCAAAGTGATTCTAATCATATATGAAGTCTCAGCTCAATACTCTCCAAGTATT
Organism: Pyxicephalus adspersus; assembly: GCF_032062135.1. Classification (NCBI taxonomy): domain Eukaryota; kingdom Metazoa; phylum Chordata; class Amphibia; order Anura; family Pyxicephalidae; genus Pyxicephalus; species Pyxicephalus adspersus. Next base: position 36,509,672 of record NC_092871.1, read on the forward strand.
GCTGTAATGACCTTAAAAAAAGCTAAAGATTCTTTCAAAATAAACAATTGCATCTTTGTTCACTAAATGAACACAAATCTAGTTATGTCTAGGGACCAAATATGGCACACCGCACTTCTCTGACACTTGTCTGTAACAGATAAATGTGCTTGCTAATAGGTCAACTACTTTTCTGTTGGTTAAAATGACATACTAAGGTGTTCAGCTGTGTATTTTATGCCAAATGTATTCTTGAATGATGTTACAATTACATATATTTTGAAGAGGACATATCTAACATATCCTGTGACCTTAAAAGTAACAGAGTTGGGTGTTTGGACCAAGTGACCAATGGAGGAATGGAGCAAACTCGGTCAAGCTACAGGATAAGGATTAGGATAAGGTGTAGGATAAGAGCATGTTCAATATTTTATGGTTCAAATAACCATTGTGAAAAAACTAAGGTTTCTTTTTTGTGTTTTTTAGGGATGGAATTGGATTAGCCAGGCTGGAAAAATGTTTGAAATGTGCACTGAAATAAAAATCAAATTAAATTCACTAAATCTGGCTTTTATTTTTTTTTACAAAAGTTTTATTTTTTTAATCTCCCCCTAATAACGTACAATGTGAAAACCCCAACAAATAAAATTATAATAACCTAACCAAACATATTTTCCAACATATATACAATTTTATTTTTTTTTAAAGCGGTACCGCCTAGGCAGATCCCGAGAAGGGTCCAGCCTAAAGTGGTGCTCCAGGGCTGACAAATAATATATTAACTGAAAGAGTTTGGTCCAAACATTTTTTAAAAGTACTGTTCTTTTAAAAACCAAACTATTGAAAATATAAACTTACTAGGAGGATGTCTGCCATGTCGTCAGGGTTGGAGTGGAGGTGGTGGTGGCGGTGGTGGGGGGCTCAGAAGCTCCTCCGGAGGGCTGGCTGCCTCCCTCAATGTGGAACTGGCTGTGTTTGTAGAAGGAGACCAAAAAAATAAGAAAGGTAAGTACTGACCAAATGTAACAGTATAACATGCAGCTAGTTCTTAAATTGCACAGTGCTAAAGAATTTAAAATGTGTTATCTCATCAAGTTATGACTGTTTTGCTGTTTACACAGAGCAAATCAAGAAAGAAAGGTGAATTCTGGGGCCAATGAAGGTTTGGTGTCAATGAAGGTTGTGGGTTTTCACAAGGAACAAACTTGTCTAAGTGACATTTAACCTTTGTCTTCTGTTAAAAGCTGCCTAGACATGAAGCTAGTCATACACCCCTAATGATACTTGATAGAACTAGAACTAGGCCTAACAAACTATCTCTTAGTTTATAATCATGGTGGTAAAGGAATGTTTACAATATCTAAAATAAAGAAATACTTACAGTCAGATGAGGAACTTGTGTCCTGTGGAGGAGATGCTGGTGGCAAGGGTGCTGCAGCAGCTGTAGATAAAAAATGAACAGCACAAGTAAAAGTGGGTGGGCTGGACTAAAGTAGATTTGTAAGGTTAGTTAAGGTGAATAGATTAATGCTGAACTTCTTAATGATACTTTCTGCCTACGTCCAAAAATTTTAAGCAAACATTTGTCAGTACAACTATGGCCAACTAAACAACTCATGTCTATTTTTAGTCATGCTAGCCAACAACCTAGAAAGAACGTTCATTTGATGCATGATTAGTGACTGGAAGCTACATGAAATCCTGCTGGATCTTTCTTTGTATTTGTAACCAAAAATGGTGATTCTAAGGTTAGCTTACAGGCAATCTCCTCGGCCTCGGCCGCCTCCTCTCCTTCATCGGAGGACCCTGGCTGCGGATGTGGTGCAGCAGGCTCCTCCTCAGGAGATGACTCCTCCTCTCGGGATGGCGCCTCCTCCACCAGGAATGGCTCCTCCTCCCCCGGGGATGGCACCTGCTCCGGGGATGGCTCCTCCTCGGATGGCTCCTCCTCCTCTGGGGATGGCTCCTCCTCCCCCAGGGATGGCACCTGCTCCTCCTCCTCCTCCACATCCTGGGGAATGGCAAGGCGCCTGTGTGGCCGCTGTAATATTATTAGCCATGTAGAGTTGGCTGTAATACCAAAATCAAATATCCAAAATTAATAAGGGTAGTAAAATATGGGAAGTGAAAAACAAACAGATCTAGGCTAAACAAAACTACTTTACACAAACAACAAACATTCTAAACACCAGTCCTTAACATGAGGAGAAGACAAAATGCAAAACTTACCAGGCAGGATGCGGTCCCCCACTTCACGCACCAAATCTGGTCGGCGACGCTTGAGGTCGCTCCACGTGTGCTGGATCTGGGCCACAGTTGTGCGCCTCCCTGGAGGGGTCAACAGCCTGTCTGCGATCCACTCCGCAATTTGTTGCTTGGCAAATATCGACCTCTGCTGGTCGTATCTCTTGCGAATCATTGTCTAAAGAAAAAGAGAAACAAAATGTGAGTTATTTTGACAACAACCAAACACCCATATAAAAGAAAAAAAAAGGATAACTAATTCATTGACTGATTTATATATTTTCTGTTGCAAATTGACATAGTTTGGTTGCAAATGTAAACTGTTTGTTAATATTGTGTATAGATATATATGGGTATACTATTACTATTACTAAGAAGCTTCCAGTTGCCACCCCACTAAGCTCAATCCTGTTTAAACCATTGTAAAACCAATAATTGTGCTCCTAGATGTAAACTCTGTTTATCCGGTTTTAGTGAAGCATTAGTAAGTGCCAGACATACATACAATCTAGTAGCAAAATGTAAGCACTGTCGCACTGGGTCAGATAATGCAGCACATGTGGATTTATTTTGTTAACACATGAAAAAAAAAATAGATCTATAAAAAAAGTGGAGAAATACAAAACCCGGGAATATCTATGTGAGACAGTAGAATAATGTGCCTTCACCAAAATCAGGATTGTGGTCTCAGCTAGCCAGAGGACATTCTAGCAGTAAGCTTCCACTGTACTCCAGACAAAGAAAGATCATTTCCAGCCTTGCGTGATAGAGAGGAGGCAAATTAGTGCTCTTCAAATGATCTACCTCTGATTGATTGAGCTTAATGGGGTAGAATCCTGAAGATTCTTACAAAGCATACATACAAACATCAAAATATGTGCATGCACATAGTTGTGAACAGCCAATTTTAGGTGTGTGGAACTCTGCCCAGCTCTCATCTGCAGCTGTAATCCATTGAAAGAACAATAGAGGACGCTCCATTCTCAACTGTCATCCGTGCAGAGGATTCCAGCTGCCGATTAGAGCTGGGGACACAGGCTGTCCCTCCCCCATTCTAAAGCTGTGCTGTGGCTTCTATATAAAAAACTGCTTGGTAAAATATATCCACTCTGTGGGCATGTGTAACGACATCATGGGCACAGTGTGATATCTGTGTGTGGGAATTCTGCATGTCATATCTTGCAGCCTATGAGGACACTCATAGATAATAGTCCCAAAATATCTAAGAAATCCCAGGCCACCAAATTACAAGCATTTGAAGTGCACTGCAACAACCTCCAAGAAATGTGGTTGATTCGTAGCTAGTAGGATCCTCAACATTTCAAGTAGTTGCAAATAAGGGTTTAGGACATGTGAAGGATTAAAGATGGCGAGTTCTTAGGCTGAGAAATATGAGAAGCAGCGTAAAAAACACATTGCAATGTGTTTCAAACATGCATGATGCAGAAAACACATTCAAACATTGGGAAAAATAGGTTTATTCTAGTAAAAAGAATCCTCCCCCCTGCTCCCCCCTAAAACTTTTCCTAAAAAAAATCACTTACTTTAATATTAAAGTGCAGGTCCCTCTCTCCAAACAATGGGCGCAGCATGATGTCCCTCTCTCCAACTTCCTGATTAACTCCCGTCTACTGGAAAACGTGGCCACGCCACGCATTTGCATGTACACCTGCTGTATGCACATCTGTACCCGCATGTAGTCAGTAGCCCGTTGTTGCACATATATTTTAGATTAATATTACTTTTTGTATATATTTTTGGTAATGTTTCCCTTTGAGCCAAACATATGTTGTTGCTTTTCAAACCTTTCAGGATGTTTATTCAATGTAAGCAATATCCAATGTATATCTTCCAATGGCTAATCCGAAATGATAGGAAGAAATAGGCAATCTTTGCAATGTGAAGCAATATGGTCCAAAAAGCCCTCTTTGCCTATTTCTTCTTCTAATTTCTCTTTTTTATGTATATGTACACACATCTAAATGCATACATACATGTTTGGCTTTATGTGCACTCATGTCTATACATACATGAGTGCATATGAAGCAAAACATGCAAAATACACCAAAAAATACAAACTTACCCTAATGAGGACTACTGATAAAACACTTTTTCAAAATAATTCAGGGGGAGGAACAGCTTAAAAACAATCACAATTGTCTTTTTAACCACCTGAGCATTACACTGAGGTCTAGATTTCTGTACCAAAAGTGATCCACTGTTTTTCATGAAAATTTTTTTTAAATGGTAGACCTGTAACTTACAGAAATGTGTCCGAACAAGGGTTCTAGTAGATATGCCGACGTCATCACGCACGCAGGGAGGAGCCGTCCGTTTTTTTTTCTCCGCCGGACGGCTTCTCCCTTCAGAGATCATCCGGCGCTGGAACGAGGAGGACGTGAACGATCAGCGGGTCCAGGTAAGATGCCGGGCTGCGGAACACAAGATGCCGGGCGGCATCTTACCTGGACCCGCTGGCACCCGACGCTGGAGATCGACGGAGAGAGATCGACGGAGGGAGATCGACTGACGACGGAGGACGACGTTGGAATTGGAAAACGACGCTGGATGTGCAGCGGGACCATGGAGGTAAGCATGTGACAAAAATACGGGCTTAACCATCCTAGCCTTTTTTTTTTGCCCGTACCAAGGTCGGGCATAACGGCTAGGTGGTTAAACTAAACTGTGTGTCCTGAGCGATTGGAAAGGAGATCACATAAACCAAACCAAACCAAAAACAAACAACAACATTTTAGAAATAACTTTATTCAAAAGAAACATTTGCTAAAAGGTTAAAATAAAATCTAAAAACACATCAAAACCAAAATAAAAAAAAAATACACATCACTAAAAACTTAATAATAATAATTAAAAAGAACAAACAAAACACATGTAAACCCACACTTCCATGTAAAGCCAAAATAGTTCAAAAATGGCCCAACAAATTCAAAAAAATACTTAACAAACCAATATGCAATTTTGCCCTATCAAGGGTGTAAAAGTGGACCAGAAAATCTTTATGCAGGATAAACATTGAAAAGTGGTACTACAGGCAGAATTTGGCATTCACACAATATGGCCACAAACACAATAACATAGCATTAACATTGACTTCAAAATTGCAAATTATACATTAAAACATTCCAAGTCCAAAAAATTAAAAAAGAAGCTATTGTGCTAAATGGCACAAAAGTATCAAATGCAGCAACATATATTAATTAGGATAACACACAAACCAACAGCCCCTCAAAGAAGAAAAAGTCAAAAGGAAAAAGCAAGTTAAACCACACCCTTATATATATATTTGCTCAAATGTAGGCGCACAGATGATAGAAATTCACTTGCAATTAGCATTTGCACAGTCTGTCAAAATCGGCTGTTTGTTTTTTTGGCAATAGCACATCTCATTATCATTGATCATTATGATTCTTAAATATGTAAAAACATGCCCTTATATATGCTCAAATGTAAGCGCAGAGATGATAGAAATTCACTTGCGCAGTCTGTTACAATTGATCCTTAGATATGAAAAACACACCCTTATATATGCTCTAATATCATCGATATGATCCTTTAGATATGTACAGCAGTAAACAGATATTCCCACTATAGTAGTCCACTATATTTATATATATATATATATATATATATATATATATTTATATATATTTATTTATTTAGATAGATATAGGCTACGCTGCAGTGGTTCACAGGGAAATATATAAATATCTTGAAATGGCCTAGTTAAAGCCAAAATTTAGTTATTTTGCTTGAAGGCCTTTTTAAGTAAAAAAAAATGTAATGTATGATTACTACGTTTAAACGAACCATATTCAAAAGTTTCCATTTTTCAGGTTTGCTACAGAATTTTTAATTAGGAAATGTAATTTTTATTTTATGTAATTTTTTCTAATACCTGACAAGGTTAAATTGATTAGTTTTGGTTTTTCACAGAGCCATCAGGAAAAATGTTTTTATGACATGTGAAGCACTCTGAACAGAATATGACCTTACCACACAATATGGCTGCCCATAGCATTAATGTACTGTAAAATCGAGGGGAACTGTGTTTTTTTACATGGTTGACATTACTTTGCCACAAAGGCAAAGTAGGATAACTAAAGGGTCAATAGCTTGGAGGGAGGTTTTTATTGTGTGTTATGCTACACTGTAATTCTATTTTAAATTGCCTTTTTTGAAAAATGACCCAATAGTTATTCAAAAATATACAACTGATCAAAAAATAATAAAATGCAGGTACAAAAATACAAGGTTATTTAAGGAGCAAAAAGTGGCGCAAAATACATTTAAAGTGGAACTAAAGTCCCACATAGAAAATTGGTGATTATTTCAGAAAGGGACAGGCGATATCTGTTCTACAATTATTAGTCTAACCTGCCTAGTTGCTGCTCAAATTTCAAATTTGGTTTTTTTGCTAGGAATACCTGGCAATCCCAGTATCCCTTGTGGGTGTTGGGACTGATTGAATTCCTGTACACCTGCATAGATGTAATGTTATCCTGGTCTGCACACTCAAGATGGCTAAAGATCAAAATGAAGAAGATAAGAAAGAAGGTGGCCGCAGCTGCAAAGGAATGGAGGAGGGTGAATATCATCTGGGTTTAGTTCTACTTTAAAAACTGAGGTCATAAATGTAAGCAGAAACACAAAACAAAAACATTTCCCTACAGTGAATGCTGTCGGGGACAATGTTTGTATCTTTTTCTGCTCCTCTACACTGAATGGGAATGTAGAGACAATTCTTTACTGACCACCCATGTAAGACCAAATTTAAATTTCCCAAAGGAGCTGGGACTTTAAAGCTACGTACACACGGCAGATTTTTATCGCCCGATAATCGGCATCGGCCAAATATCGGGCGAAAATCTGCCCTGTGTACAGTCGGTGTCGTCCATCGTCCGAACGACTGACCTGCCGGATCCACGGACGATGGACGACGACCGATCCTAATAAAAGGGAAGGGGGAGAGCGCGCAGCAGGGTGCCGCTCCGTCGCTCTCCCCCTCCCCTCTCCATAGAGCATGAACGGTGCTGTATGTACTGTTCAGCACCGTTCATGCATCGTGCAGTCCCTTGTCGTTGGAAAGGATCGTGAAAGATCCTTTCCAACGACAAAAATTGCAAGTGTGTACGCAGCTTTATACTCAATACTTCAACATTGTGGAACCTCAAGATCAACAGAGCTCACTAGCTTTGCATGCTTCTATTTTTGGTGCAGAATGTTGTTTGCACTCCTTGCATCCACAAGTCTTTTACAGATAGGAGCTGACTTTGACAACCTTGTCTGACAATGTCAGCCATCAAATGAATGATATAGTGACTTTAACATCTGTTTAAAATCTGCAGTGTTGATCTGGCTGATGCACACACATGGCAGTTTTCTCTGATCAGTTATTATAAGCAGTTTCTATGAAACAGAGCTAAAATCAGCACTCCCATCGAAATCACTAGTCAAAATTTAAACAAGTAGGATAGTAGTAGTTGTGATATTGGGGGTAACATTAATGTCTGATCTCTCCTTAAATGTAAAATTGTCTCGCTTTGTTTGAAATTGTGGTATATTACTGGAGGTTGCTCATGGTAACGGGATGCTTACAGGGCAGATTAGAGGAAGCAGACTCCAAAAGTCAAAAATAACAGCAGGTTTATTTATTTAGGCAAGTGTTACAGCACACTCTCCAGCACTTCACGACAAAATACCAAACAGTAGCCCGGCTGGGCCTCTGGCTACCTCACTTAGGTGCCCTCTCTTACTAACACACACTAAATCAACACTGTTTCACCCACACTTCCAATCTGGTTCTGCCAGCTGGCTTTCCTTGAGTTATGTCCCCTCTCATGCGGCCTGGAACCCACTCTGGATCCCTTCTCCTGCCTGCAACAGATTCTGGCTGCCTTCTCAGCCTGGAACCCTCTGGCTGCTCTCTAAGCATACTCCAGCCTAAGCATACTCCAGCCTGCAATACACTCCAGCCTGCAACACAGTGGCTGATTCTCTTCCCTCAGCCTTTTGCTGATCAATTTCCTTTCTCTCTGAGTGCAGGTGCACATTTACCCAGTCTGGATTGCGTTGGGCCAAGGAACCCACCCTTTCACTCCCTTGGCTGGCTCCACTAAAAAACCTGGTTTCTTTCTAAAAAAACTATCCAAACATCCTCACTTTCATTTCCCTGTAGCCTTTACAACATTATCTCTACATTTCTGGATATTTTAGGGACACTTTGTCACAAAGTACAACTGATCAGGGTCAAAAATTTCCACTTACCATATATTTCTGTATTTGACAGCCAGCATCCTTCCAGAGCCTCTAGTTTAGAACACCAATTGTAAAAGTTGGATTTTTTGTCTCCATGTGTCATAAAACTCAAATAATGCTAGTAGAGTGGCCTCTGATTGAACTCTGAGCTGATTTGTAGATATATCATTATGGTGAGCATTTTTCAACCATGAACTCTCCTCCTAGGCCTCAGAGAAGCCTGGAAGCCATTATTTAGCCTGTTCTGGTCAACTGTAAGTCCCAGACATGCCTAGTTTGGTCTCTGTGAACTCCTTATTTTGTGCTGACTAATAATCTGGGGGGTGGTAGTTCAAAAGAACCTGTACTTTCGAAGTTATTAATAATGGCTAGAACAAGGGTCTCTTGGGAGTGTCTACAAGCATCCTAATCTACGTGTCCACCCTGCTATCATTGGATTGGCACTGACACAGCGAAGCTGATTCACCAAGCAAAATCGGAAGCTCGCTCGCGCTTGTGTACACGCGATTTGGAATCGGACACCAAAAACCTATTTATCAAGCTATTTTCTGGGCGCGAGAATACGCAGCCATATTTACCCAGCACTTATCATCTGAAATGCTATTTACCCAGCATTTTACCCAGCATTTATCAACAGAAAAGTCACTGTTTCCCTAAAAAAACATTCTTTCTAACGCCACACATCTTTCACTTAGACCTAAATAAAAATGTTTAGTCTGTTCAAATGTTACAAACATTTATATTAGCTGAGAAATAAGCATATTTTTAAATGACCGATGCCGGACCTGAGGATCTGCCTGGTGATAAATTCCAGGGAGCTATGGCGGGCGAAAGCTCGCTTTTGCCAGCGAACTAGATTTTTTCCACTAAAGTCAAAAGTACACACACAAGTTCTTGTTTGCTTCTATAGATATATATTTATATATACATTTATATTTTGACACACATATATATAAATATATATATGTATATATATATATATATATATACGCATATATATATATTTATTTTTAGATTTTATACACATATATATTTGTATACATCATTAATTAGAATTATAAATGTTTACTTTTGTACAAATCTCTTTTGTACAAATCAACCAAATTTCACAGACTGCACACGCCCAATTGCATAGTAATTTTTAGCACCTGTGCGCATAACGATGAGTATATATAAGGGGGTTGTCTAACTGGCTTTTTTCCTTGGCCCATAGGAGGTGCAGGAGGGGCTGGTTTGTTTTGTGTGTTTTGTGTTTGTTTTGTGTGCCTAATCTATGTTGCTACATTTGATACTTTGCTTACCATTTAGCAGGATATCTGCTTTTGTTTTTTCTGCTATGAATGTTTCGGTGTCCATTTTGCAATTAAGAAGTCAGTGTTAATGCTAAGATTTTATGTTTGTGGCCATATTATTTCATTTAAATAATATGTCTTTATTACCACCTTTAATTGTTTGTCCTGGGCATTTAGCAAACCAAAAAACCTTGCGTGCACTTATGCGCTAACATGGCAGTTCCCATGCGAGAAGAGATGTGCATAATGTAGGCGTATGTGCTAATGTGTAGCGTACGCATGTTTTACACAAGACGGAAGTGTTTTTTTTTTTTTTTTTTTTGGGGGGGGGGGGGGGCTTTTTAGTTGCATGAGCATACATGTATGTCCGTGCCTGTCCAATGTGTTTTTATGCATCATGCATGCATGCACATTTAAATGTGTGTTTATGCATCATGCATGCACATTTAAATGTGTGCTAGGCTGATGTATAGGAGAAGCAGCCTTAACAACTCCCAGTCTTTAATCCTTCTCATCTCCTAAACCCTTGTTTGGAATAACTTGAAATTTTGAGGGGACAGCTAGCACCCTAATAGCTACTACTAAACCACATTTCTTGGAGGTTGTTTTTGTTTCAAATGTCTGTGCTTCTAGGAGGCCAAAAGCAAAACGGCACATTTCGTAGCAGGAAAAATTGTGATCATGCCCATAAATTTGTTCCTACATTTGTTGTAGACTTCCTGGTGGGTAAAGAAAAAACATTGAATATAATAACCGAAAGAGTTTGGGCAAAACTTTTAGGAAAGGTACTGTCTCTGTAAAAACAAAACCAATTAAACTAGAAACTTACCAGGAGCATGTCTGCTATGTCACCGGGGTTGGGGAGGAGGTGGTGGGGGGCTTGGAACCTCCCCAGGAGGGCTGGCTGCATTCAACAATGTGAAACTGGCTGTGTATGTGGAAGGAGACCAAAACAATTTGAGAGGTAAGTACTGATCAAATGTATTAGTATAAAATACAGCTAGTTCCTAAATTGCACATTGCTAAAGAGTTCAAGTGATGTCATCTCATCAAGTTATGACTGTTTTGCTGTTTACACCAAGCAAACCAAGAAGAAAGGTGATTCCTGGGCCCAAGCCAATTATGGCAATGGAACTAAAGTGATGCAGTTTATTGTCAATGAAGGTTGTGGGTTTACACAAGGGACAAACTTGGCTAAGTGACATTTAACCTTTGGCTTCTGGTAAAAGCTGGCTAGACATGAAGCTAATGATACATTATTAATATTTTTTGTAGCTAAGCATAACAAACTATCTCAGTTTCTATTCAGGGTCCTAAAGGAATTTTTACAATATCAAAAGGTCAAAGGACTTACATTCAGACGAAGCCCTCTGGCCTCTGGAAAAGATAGTATCAAGGCCGCTCCAGTTATTTATAGATTTTTTGGTTTTCCACAAAAAAAAAAACAAACTGAAAAAAAAACTTTAAGCAAGATTTTGTTTTTTTTTAAATGTATTTGTAAACACACCCTTGCCGGCTTGGCTGTCCATGGTTCTCCTTAACAAAAACAAAATAAAATACATTACGGAAGGGTTAAATAAGGACTGTATAGCTAATTAATGTTAATATTAAGCTAGTTAATGAGCCATATATTTGTATAAGGAGTTGTATTTCTATTTCTGTCTACTCTGTAACCAGATGATGAAAATTCTTTGAAGTACAATGTATGCCTTGTATGCCTTGCAATGTATGAAGTGACACTATATATGGCCAAAACTTAAATAGCTGTACTTGAATAACACAACCCCCTCGTATACCTATGTGTATAAAAAGACCGCCTTGTCAAAAAAAGATCAGAGACTATTCCTAAGACCATACTGTGTGCGTGTGTGTGATTGGGATATCTCTCCAGCCGTCTGTCTCTGTGGTTGAAGGAGAAGTCAGGGTGCATTTTCAGATCCTTTCAATTACTTTTTACACAATGGTTGTTTGGACAGTAAAATATGGATCATTTTCTTATCCTAGACCAGTTTGAAAGCTTGGTCGACTTTGCACCATTCCTTTATTGCTCACTTCCCAAATATTATATGACCTTAATTGTAACATAGTTGGGTATGTTAGATATATTCACTTCAAAATATATGAAACTGTAACATCATTCAAAAAAAACATTTTGCAGAGAATACACAGCTGAACTCCTTTGTATGTTATTTTAACAGGCAAGGGTCAGAGAAAGAAGATGTGCCATATTAGGTTCCTAGACATAGCTAGATTTGTGCTCATTTAGTTAACAAAGATGCAATTGTGTATTTGTAAATAATGTTTCACTTCTTTTAAGGTCATTACAGTACTACTAGTAAAGTAATTATTTGAGACTTCATACTTGATTTAAAACACCAACACATTTACAAGCTTGAACATTCATCTGGGATTAGATGGCAAAACTGCATTTGGAGCATACTTGGGCCACATCAAAAGAAACTTAGATAGGTAAAGTGTTAAAGTGCAAGGGTTACTAACCTGTGGACATTGGGCAAACACAAAAATGGAGATTAGGCTATTTTAGACCAACAAGTGTCTTCACACAGGATAACTCAAATACACACTGTAGGTCTCATGGAATCTGGAAAAAATTGAGTGAAGAATGTTCTCACCTGGCACCCATCATCCATCTACATTCTTCACCCAGACCGGGCAGGCCACAGTCCGTCTCAACAGCACGGCCATGGGCGTGGCCCACACCAATGGCCTGGCCTTCTCAACGGGCCACCTCCACAGCCCAACAATTACTTGCCTGTCTGTTAGGAGGTGGGTGGGCAAGGAGCCAGGACATGGAGATGGGAAGGCAAAAACCTTGGAGCTGGGGAGCAAGCTGGCACTGGGTGCTCTGCAGGAGATGGGGGGCCTGCAGGACCTATTGGGATTTGCCAACCCAGCATGGGAAGAATCACCTGATTTACCTGAGATTGTTGGCCCAGGGATTCACATAACATGTTACAGAAATAGTCAACTCTGAACATGTAGGCACCCAAAGTGGCCGATTGTTGTTGGACCGATTCAATCAGATGCTGCATGGGCGCCAGATTTTGTTGGTTAAATTCTCAGTCCTGGCGATTTTCAATGATGTTTTCATGTAGGAGTGTAAGAACCTGTTCCAAAATATTTGAACTTGGGGCAGACATCTTTGACTTCACCACTCTATCAACCAGCCTCTGAGTGAGGCTTAGAAGCTGGCTGCCCACACTGGGTTGACCCAATCCACCTGCATCCACTGGTTGCTACAAAGAGAAAAAAATAAATTACTAAAAAATCACATAACTTTGGGGGTCACCATTACATTATGCAGATGGCATCCTGACATTGGAACATCAACAAATGTTAGACTCATTGATTCAGAATCCTAAACATTAAACATGGGCTGCTTATGGAAACCTCAAAACAAATGGAACACATTGGAAAATGTTCATTCCCCCCCAACACATCCCAAAATAAACACTAATGGACCAGTTCTCGCCTACCTCCACAGTGGATGCAGCCCGTGAAAACTCTTCAGAACCAGAAACCAGCAGACATGGATGTTCTACAATAGCACATGATATATCACATCAAAATGAATGAATGTGGTGACAAATCTTCACATCAAAAGTCCCCAATATTTTGCCCAGGCAAAATTACTTTTTACATTCAGACAGAAACTGGAGTCTACTTTAAATATTTAACTCAATAAGCAGGCAGACATTCCCAAAGGAAGGCTGCACCAGAAACATCTCCAAAAAAAAATTAACTAATCATATATATATATGTGTATTATAGAGAGATTGAAGGGTATTATTTAGCTTTTGGAAGGCTAAACACACACACAAATCAAATTACCTGTATTCTCCGCCAGGCTTCCCTGCAATGGATCAACAACCTCCTCCTGTAGATGGTGATCGGTTAAATAAAGCACAAAAACAAATAAAACAGAGTGCGCTTGACTCTAAAAGTTGATTTGGATTGACTGGTTCCCCACAAAAACAACCAAAAAACATAACACTCCCAGACCAAAAAATGCGTGAAATGAAACATGTTGGGGAGCTAAAACATTACACATATAAGTGTGGTTATAAACATGATTAGAGACAGATGCACAATGTCAAACAAGATATACCATGAAGGTTCATCCTACCAGGAGGAAGCCCAGTGTCATCTCGATGCGAAGTGACATCCTCTTCATCCACATCACTCCGAGCACAGAGGGCAGGAGGGGACTGCTGCGTCTCAGGGCGTACTATTGTAAAAAAATTGAAATACACACATTGTTGATGCAAATCAAAAGAAGGCAAAAATACACTAAAGAGGTCATTTTAAAATATGATCTCATATTTCACCCCAAACATAAATAAGTAAAAACACAATACAATTTTGGTCTCAATGCTAATGACTAAATTGTTGCTATCCCAAAAAATCACCATAAAAAATAAACATTGGTAATTAGGTAATGTAAACGGATTCATCGGAGTCATCCTGGAAGCCCACCCCTCCTTCTGTTTCTGACCCAATGAATGGCAACACCAATCTTTCGTACTCCCTGAGAAGCTGCCCAAGATGTTCAGGATAGGTCCCACTCCTTCCGGTCTCTGTGCCCAGAACCCTTTTGACGTGTCTGAAGATGTTACTCACATGCCTTTGTCACTGGGTAATGGTCCGTTGTGTACTGCCCACTGCAAAAACACTCCTGGCATTTTTCTCCCAGAGCCCCTGCCTTTCAGCATGAGATGTCTGGGAGTGCAAGCCCCCATGGAGTCGTGGAAAATGTTGTATGTACAACTCCATAAGGCCTGCATTTTGCTTAGGAGTGGAAGCAGAATCCCTGGGCCGGCTCAAACTGGCTGAGGTGCCAGGTTGAGGGCCCAGGTGCGTAGATGTTGCTTGGCCTGCTTCACAAGGCAACCTAGCTGGCCTGAGGGAGCTGCCTGTTGGTCTATGGACTAAAGACCCTGGAGTGGTGGTGGTGGGGCCAGCTGCAGCAGTGACGGTAGTGTTGGTGGCAGCCATTCTTCTTGGCTCCATGTTACTAGAAGGAAAAAAATAAATCAGTTATGGTACAACACACAAAAAACATTTTTGGAGGAATAAAGTAATAGGTGTATTTTTACTTTTAGTTCTTCTAGTTTTTCTTGTAGCTGCATTTGGGTTTGCCGTGGTTTTTTCTGCGTTTCGAGTGTTTTGTTTGCATGCAGAATGGCTAGGAAGGTCTGTGAAAATATATGGGAATACCGTGCGTGCGTACCTTCATGCACAGACATAAATAGCGTTCTTTTATTCGCTTGCGCTGACATATGCGCTGGGACGAGGATTGTGTATGGTGTTATCATAGAGGAGGACATTGATGAAATCCTAATATTGGCTAGTGCTGTTGTGGCAACAACTGCAACTATTCTAGTTACTGCACAGGAGGAGCAGCAACAACCCGAAGAGCAGCCTTCAACTTTGCGACAGGTCCGGGAGCCACAAAATTTTTTAGAGCGTAGCCACCTTGATGATATGCATGACCAGGATGTTAAAAGGCATTTCCGCCTGTCACCATATGTCATTCATGACCTGTACAGCTTGCTGGAAGCTAAAATTGCTCCACAAACCAAGAGAAGCCAGGCAGTGCCAGGAATGACGTGGCTCCTGGGCAATCTCTATATTTTAGGAAGGGGTTCCTTTCAAACATCCTCGGCCTTAGTTTGTGAACTAAGCCAGCCTACAGTTTCCAGGGTTTTTATGAAGGTCATGAATGCCATTGTGGACCTTGTCCCACAATATATTCATTTCCCTCAAACAGCTCAGGAGTGGAGGAAGGTAAAGGTGGATTTCAGGCGAGCGGGCTTTCCTAATGTTTTGGGGGCCATCGATTGCACCCCTGTGGCAATTCTCAGGAAATCTTGTTTCGCAATCGGTAGCAATATCATTCGCTGAATGTACAAATAGTCTGTGATGCCAACAGGAGAATCATGAGCGCACATACAGGTTTTCCAGGATCATGCCATGATGCCTATATTCTGCGTCAGATAGCCCTCTACCAAAAATTCATCTCTGGACAAATGGCCGAGGGCTGGTTAATAGGTATTGTATATTGTCATTACTGTAATACAACTAACAGTAGTGAAATCATAAAGACACCTATTATGTTGCTATGTCCTTTTGCATTGTCAGAATGCCAAGCTATTACCTGTATGTAATACCCATGTATTGTATACATGTCATATTTTGTGCTAATTTAAAATTTAACAAATAGTTTATAAATATTGTACAATATTGGGAGCATGGGGGAACCCTTGAACTAACTTTCAGATATTCCTGTAAACCCTACTATAATTATTATGTCTACAGCTCACATTACGTCAGTGTGATAGTCAGTAGTAACAATGGCTCCTAACAACCAAAAAGCAATAAAGTGACCGGAGAGCACAACCCTTTGCAACCTTTGTAGGAAACTCTAGTGTTACACTGCACCCACAGAAGACTTACTACCACTTAATATATTTATCTTCTAACAGGTGACGAAGGATATGGGCAGCTTCCATGGCTTATGGCAGCTGTGCATCACCCCCTGGCGGAAGCAGAGCATAATTACAACAAGGCTCTGCATAAAACCCGGGGGGTTGTTGAGCACACCATTGGGCTGCTAAAAGCACAGTTTCTGTGCTTGGCGCAGCCCGATGGTGAACTCCTCTACGCACCCTAGACAGCTGCCTTAGTCATCATGGCATGCTGCGTCCTGCACAACCTGTGCTTGCACCATGGTTATACCTGGCACATTTCAGAGGAACTCGAGCCAGAGGTGAACCAACATCCCACCTCCAGCTCCCAAACCACAGCAGCGGGACGTCGAGTCAGGGATGAACTGATTGCAAACAACTTTGTGCGTAAGTATTTACATATGTTGACAATGTATGCATTACATATTTCAGCACATCATGTTTGGGTTACAAACCAACCTGGAAGTTTAAGTCATAGCAAGCACACTTTAATAGTTTGTGAAATGAAATAGCAGACATATTTGTGTAAGAGCTGGACCTTTATGTGACACTTTACAAAAACACATTGCCAAACTAGGGAAGAGTGCAATTTAGTGCAGATTTGGGCAAGCATTGCTTATGTAGCCGGAAAAGCATGAAAAATACAATTCAGCATCATGTAGTTGCCACCAATACATGATTAACCATGCTGCTTAACACAAAATTATCCTAATAAGGTAATCTATTTTTTAACAGGGTGATACCATCCTTCTGCTGGGAATCTCTGTCAAGCCTCTGGAATGTCACATCACAGACTACTGTACATTCGTGGATGATTTTGCTTCTGGTTAAAGGTGAATTCCACCTTTATGTGCTTCCACTACCAAGCTGATGTGAGGAAGTTACCCTATAGTGAGCCAAAGTCTAAAATGGCATTTAAAACCTTCAGAAACACCCAGGAAACTGTATACTGGCTCAATGCACAAATTAAATGCAACGTGGTTTAAAAGGACTCCCTTTCTAAAATATATTGAGTGGCCAGGAGCCTCGTCATTCCTGACACAGCCTAGCTTCTCTGGGTTTGAGGACCAAAAAAAAAATGAGTTTGTTGGCAAAAAGCAATAAAATATGTTTGGCACCAAGAAAAAATTGTCCCTGGCATTTTCAATGCTAATACGATTAGAATCATGTAAACACATAAATAAAGCATACTATCTGGTATTTAGGAGTGCTTGACCCTGCTTGTGAGCTTGTCAATTAATGTGGTTTGATGTTGTGCTTGTCAACCTGGACCTCCTTCCATCCCCATCCCCCATGGGGGGGGGGGGAGGGCAAGTAGAAGTTTATAGTGGAAAGCATGCATACATTTGTACTAGTTATTTGTGGATACAATGGCAAAACATTGCTGAAGAATTGCTAAACAACAAAACCGTAATTAGAAACCAGGGACAAAAACATTGCAGCAACAGATGAAGCTAACAATGATAATAATTGAAATAATGATAACAATGATAATGAAATAATAACGTGAAGTCACATTAACTCATACTAGACAAGCAAACTCCAGTTGAAAAATCCAACAATCACATGCATTTGTGCTTAATTAAATGTATTTTGACATACACCAAGACACCAAGACAGATCCAAAATGGTTTGTGTCATTTTTTTGTGACATTCAGACTATTGTGCAAAGACATATTCTAAGGTGCTATGTAATATATATATAAAGCTGGATAGAAATTAGTTAGCAGTCTTGTAACCCTTAAAAAGGATCAATCCAACAACTGCAACAAATATAAGTGTAAATGAAGCCTTTTTGTGAATTAATATAATGCAATATACAAATGTAGCACTTACCAAAAAAAGATCAAGGAGTGGATTTGTAATGGACCAGTAATGGTCTGTAGATGCGTACAGAACAGGGACCAAGTATGCGCTCACTGATTGCTATACATCAGCATTGACGGATCCTTCTAAATTGAACAGCTGATCCTTAATAATAACCTGAATTGGTGCAAGTGCAGTGCTATGGGAGCAGGTGTGCACCAATAGATATAAAATTAATAAAATTAATCACTCTCATTGCCGTATTCTCATCCCCAATGCTCATTTATCAAAGCCGGCCGCCAACTGCAGTTGAGTGTACTACTAGTGTTGGTCGAATAGCTCACTAGTCAATTCAACCAATATTCGGTCGAATAATGCATAATTATTCGGGTGATCGAACGTCGAATTCGAACTCCATTAAAGTCAATGGGGAAAAATTTGGGTTGTTTTTCGGGACGGTGTAGAGCTTCTACAGCCTATAAATACATTTAAAAAGGCATGACAAGATTCCCCCAGTTCTGCACAACACTGTACAAGTAAAAAAAAAAAATAAGGAAGTCTTTTTTCTGTTGCTGGCAAGGCCATTTTATGGGGCGGTCAAGGGAACATGCCGGATTATATATGGTCTCCAAATAGAGGCAGAGAGGGGCACGAGGGGGGTCTTCTGGTCCAAAAATTAGCCACCAGGTTTCACCGCTGCGTTACAGGCCTGACACAGGCTGACACTAGGCCATCACCTATATGGACAGTGTCGAAGCTGTAGGTATTGGGGACATGAATGGATGAACGAGATTTCAATCTGTCCCTTCCTACTATGTAGCGAAACCACATGAAACGGAATGGGCTTGGCGGAATCAGTGGGGAAAGAACACCCTATTGAGCTTGAGTCTAGTCTGATTCGAAGGCGGTGGGCCCTGAGACGAAGTGTGGACGACATTAGTACCTGGCATCTACAGTCGGGTACTGGGCAGGTGGCAGCATCATTTACAGCAGGAGGAGGAGGAGTTGGGCTCTGAGATGGAGTGGGGATGGCATTAGTATCTGGCATCTAAAGTCTAGTACTGAACAGGCGGCAGCATCATTTACAGCAGGAGTAGGAGGGGGTGGGCTTAGAGATGGAGTCTGGATGGCATTAGTATCTGGCATGTAAAATTGAGTACTGGGCAGGCGGCAGCATCATTTACAGCAGGAGGAGGAGGCGGTGGGCTCTGAGACAAAGGCCCTTTTTCATCAAGCAAAATCGGAAGCTCGCTCGCGCATTAGTATTCGCGATCCGAAATCGGAAGCCATTGCGCTATTCAGCAACTGAATGAGCTCGCTGCCGGAGCCGAGCTTCCCCGACAGTTTTACACTGGCGAGCTTGCATTAAAAGTCATTGTTCCCCTAAAAAACATTCTTTCTAATGGCACACATATTACCCTTAGCCCTAAAAAAAAATGTTTGTGCTGTTTAAATGTTTAAAACATCTATATGCGCTAAGAAAAAAGCATATTTTAAAATCACTTATTCCTTTCCTGTTGGGCAAGAGTTACCCGAGTTCAGCTCCTCTACATAGGCTCCTACCAAAAGGCGTACTATGCCTGATCGGAGGACCGGCCTCGAGGAAAATCTCGACTTTCCGCAGGTGAAGGCTCGGCTTTACCATCGGACTAGATTTTCCCATAAAATTCACAAGCAGACACACGTTCTTGTTTGCTTCTTATAAATATATATATGTATATGTGTGTGTATATATATATATATATATATATATATATATATAAATATAATTGTAATTACTTTAATTATTATTATAATATTAAAAAACGATTTTATATATTCCTCCCCAACTTTTTTTTATGTTTTTAATTAATAGAATATCTGTTTACTGGTGTACAAATCTAAAGGATCATATCAATCAATGATAATGAAATGTCCAATCGCAAAAACAAACAAACAGCCAATTTTGACAGACTGCGCAAGTGCTAATTGCAAGTGAATTGTTATTATCTGTGCACATAACTATGCGCATAAATTTTGAGCATATATAAGTGTGGTTTAACTTTTTATAGCTTTTTCCTTTTGTCTTTTTCTTTTCTGGAAGGGGATGTTGTTTTGTGTGTTATCCTAATTATTCTATGTCGCTGCATTTGATACTTTGCTTACAATTTAGCACAATAGCTTCTTTTTTATTTTTTTTTTACTTTGAATGTTTTAATGTCCATTTTGCAATTTTGAAGTCAATGTTAATGCTAAGAAAGTGGAAGTGTGTTTGTATACAGTAGGGCTAAGATCTGGCAGCACAGCACAAGGGGGTTAAGTAGGAGTTTGGTGTGGAAACCATGCAGACATTTGTACTCAATACTTGTGGAAAAAATGACAACACATTGCTGAAGAATTTCTAAACTGCAGAAACTGGCATTACAAACCAGGCACAACTCATTACATCACATCACATCAATGCATAACATCCAAGCAAACTTACTCCCCCCCCCCACACACACACACAAACCAGTCTAGTTAAAATAGTTCTAATTAAAATGCATATGTATTGCATAAGTGTATGCACAAGTGAAATCACTAAATGTTTCTTAATACATGTATTATAACATGTTTGCCTATAATCCTTTACTAAAATATTTGGTATCTCTAAAGTAAAACTGGAACAAAATTTTTATCACAAATGTTTGTTCACATATTTTTTTACACTCATACTATTGTGTGATGACATATTTGAAAGTGCCATTTAGTATATATCCAGCTTGATAGAAATGAGTTTGCAGTGTTGCAACCAAAAGAAAAAGTAACAAGAAGTGCAACAAATGTAACTATAAATAAGGCAAGTTTGTGATGGAGTAGAATGTAACATAAAAATGTAACACAAAAAAAAAAATCAAGCATTAAAGATTCAAACTGACCTGTAAAATGGACTGGAGAACACAGAACAGCACGCAGGTGTGCGCTAATCAAGGTCAACATCTCCTGAATTGCGCAGCTGAAAATTAATAGCCTTATTGGCGTATTCGCGATCTTTGCGATCTCGCGGTACCGCGATCTCGCTGTAATAGACTTCACCGTCTGGTGCGTAAATATGTGTGTCGAGCGTAAGCACATTTCATTGATTAATCAGGGTCAAAGTGTGGACTGCATTAGTATCTTGCATCTATAGTTGGGTACTAGGAAGTAGGCAGCAGTAACAGCAGTAGTGGGAGGCGGTGGGCCCTGTGACGGAGCGTGGACCGCATTGGAGGTTGAGGCCATCACCTCTGGACAGTGGAGAAGCTGTAGATAATTGATACATGAATGGATTAATAAAAATCACACTTTTCCATACCTACTATCTAGTGAAACCACATAAAAGGGAATGGACTTACGTGGGGAAACACATACATTTTTTATCATTTGTGAATATCTAGCAAGTGCTATCACAGTTAAATATCTGTATTTGTTTCATATAACTAGATACATTTTTATGGGTTAGGATACATACAAAATGCTATGAGAATAATATATCTGTATTTTTTGGAGAAAAATTTATATTTTTTTATGGCCTTTTGGATAGATACCAACTACCAAGTGCTATCAGAATGAAATATCTGTGTTGTTTGTAGAGTAATACATACATTTTTATGGCTTTAGGGATATATAACAAAGTGGGATAAGAACTAAAGATCTGTATTTTCTGTAGAGAAATATAGAATTTTTATGGTCTTTTGGATCGATACCAAGTGCTATCAGAATTAAATATCTAGATTTTTGGTAGAGAAATATAGAAATTTTTATGGCTTTTGAGATATATAGCAATGTGGGATCAGAATGAAATATCTCTATTTTTTTGAGAGAAATACTGAATTTTCTGGGGGTTTTAGGATAGATACCAAGTGCTATCATATTAAATTATCTATATTTTTTTTACAGAAACACAGACATTTTTAGTTTTTTTCTGATTGATTGCAAGAGGTATCCTAAATTATACCTCTTGTAATATATCACAAAAGACAGAAAATTTTCTATATTTATCCATAAAAAATACAGATATTTAATTCTTATAGCACTTAGTATCTATCCAAAAACCCATAAAAATTTCTTAATTTCTGTAAAAAAAAAAATACAGATGTTGAATTCTAATCCCACCTGCTATCTATCTAAATAGCCATAAAAACTGTATTTCTGATACCACTTGCTATCTATCTAAACAAACAAATATTTCTGTATTTCTGTAAAAAAAATACAGATATTTCATTCTGATACCACTTGCTATCTATCAAAATAAACAAAAAAAATACAGATATTTAATTCTGATACTAATTGCTATCAAAATAAACAGAAAAATTTCTGTATTTCTGTAAAAAAAATACAGATATTTCATTTTGATACCACTTGCTATCTATCAAAATAAACAGAAATATTTCTGTATTTTTGTAAAAAAATACAGATATTGAATTCTGATACCACTTGCTATCTATCAAAATAAACAGAAAAACATCTATATTTCTGTAAAAAAAATACAGGTATTTCATTCTGATACCACATGCTATTTATCAAAATAAACAGAAAAATTTCTGTATTTCTGTAAAAAAATAAAGATAATTCATTCTGATACCACTTGCTATCTATTAAAATAAACAAAAAAATTTCTGTATTTCGATAAAAAAATAGAAATATTTAATTCTGATACCACTTGCTATCAAAATAAACAGAAAAAATTACTGTATTTCCTTAAAAACAATACAGATATTTCATTCTGATACCACTTGCTATCTATCAAAATGAACAGTAAAATTTCTGTATTTCTGTAAAAAAAAAACAGGTATTTCATTCTGATACCACTTGCTATCTATCAAAATAAACAGAAAAAATTCTGTATTTCTGTAAAAAAAATACAGATATTTCATTCTGATCCTACTTGCTATCAAAAAAGCCATAAAAACTTCTGTATTTCTGTAAAAAAATACAGATATTTATTTTTGATACCACTTGCTATCCATCCAAAATGAAAGAAAAATGTATGTATTTCTCTACTAAAGATACAAATATTTAATTATGAATCACACAGCTCCTTTAAGTGATATAGGCCTCAAAGTAGATAAAGGTAAAAAAAATTAGCCAGACCTTACTGCTGCTGCCCAGTACCCAACTTTAGATTCCAGTTACTAATGCCATTCACACTCCGTCTCAGGGCCCACCGCCTCCTTCTTCTGCTGTTACTGATGCTGCCGCCTGCCCAGTAACCAGCTCTGGATGCCAGTTCCCAATGCAGTCCCTGCTCCGTCTCAGAGCCCACCGCCTCCTCCTCCTGCTGTAAATGATGCTGCCCACCGCCTCCTCCTCCCAGTACCCACCTCTAGATGCCAGACTAGACTCCAGCTCAACAGGGTCTTCTTTCCCTGCTGATTCCTCCAAGCCCAATCCCTTTCATGTGGTTTCGTTATATAGTAGGTAGGGACAGATTTGAATCTCGCTCATGCATTCATGTCTCCAATAGCTACTGCTTCCAAACTGTCCACATAGGTGATGGCCCTCTGTTATAATGCCCTCCTTGCTCCGTCTCAGGGCCCACCACCGCCTCCTCCCAGTACCCAGCTCTCGATGCCAGACTAGACTCCAGCTCAGGGACAGATTGGAATCTCACTCATCCATTGATGTCCCCAATAGCTACTGCTTCCAAACTGTCCACATAGGTGAGGGCCTTCAATTGTAATGCACTCCTTGCTTCGTCTCAGGGCCCACCACCTCCTCCTCCCAGTATCCACCTCTAGATGCCAGACTAGACTCCATCTCAACGGGGTCTTCTTTCCCCGCTGATTCCTCCAAGCCTAATCCCTTTCATGTGGTTTCGCTACATAGTAGGTAGGGACAGATTGGAATCTCGCTCATCCATTGATGTCTCCAAAAGCTACTGCTTCCACGGTGTCCACATAGGTGAGGGCCTTCAATTGTAATGCCATCCTTGCTGCGTCTCAGGGCTCACCGCCTCCTTCTCCCAGTACCCACCTGTAGATGCCAGACTTGACTCCAGCTCAACAGGGTCTTCCTTCCCCCCTGATTTCTCCAAGCCCAATCCCTTTCATGTGGTTTCGCAACATAGTAGATAGGGACAGATTGGAATCTCGCTCATCCATTCATGTCTCCAATAACTACTGCTTCCACACTGTCCACATAGGTGAGGGCCTTCAATTTTAATGCTCTCCTTGCTGCATCTCAGGGCCCACCGCCACTTCCTCCCAGTACCCACTTCTAGATGCCAGACTAGACTCCAGCTCAACGGGGTCTTCTTTCCCTGCTGATTGCTCCAAGCCCAATCCCTTTCATGTGGTTTCGCTATATAGTAGGTAGGGACAGATTGGAATCTCGCTCATCCATTGATGTCTCCAATAGCTACTGCTTCCACACTGTCCACATAGGTGAGGGCCTTCAATTGTAATGCCCTCTTTGCTGCATCTCAGGGCCCACCGCCACCTCCTCCCAGTACCCACCTGTAGATGCCAGACTGGATTTCAGCTCAACGGGGTCTTCTTTCCCTGCTGATTGCTCCAAGCCCAATTCCTTTCATGTGGTTTTGCTACATAGTAGGTAGGGACAGATTGGAATCTCGCTCATCCATTGATGTCTCCAATAGCTACTGCTTCCACACTGTTCACATAGGTGAGGGCCTTCAATTGTAATGCCATCCTTGCTGCGTCTCAGGGCCCACCACCTCCTCCTCCCAGTACCGACCTCTAGATGCCAGGCTTGACTCCAGCTAAATTGGGTCTTCTTTCCCCTCTGATTCCTCCAAGCCTAATCCCTTTCATTTGGTTTGGCTACATAGTAGGTAGGGACAGATTGGAATCTCGCTCATCCATTGATGTCTCTAATAGCTACTGCTTCCACACTGTCCACATAGGTGAGGGCCTTCAATTTTAATGCCCTTCTTACTGCGTCTCGGGGCCCACCGCCTCCTCCTCCCAGTACCCACCTCTTGATGCAGGACTTGACTCCAGCTCAACGGGGTCTTCTTTCCCTGCTGATTGCTCCAAGCTCAATCCCTTTCATGTGGTTTCGCTACATAGTAGGTAGGGACAGATTGGAATCTCGCTCATCCATTGATGTCTCCAATAGCTACTGCTTCCACACTGTCCACATAGGTGAGGGCCTTCAATTGTAATGCCCTCCTTGCTGCGTCTCGGGGCCCACCGCCTCCTCCTACCAGTACCCACCTGTAGATGCCAGACTTGACTCCAGCTCAACAGGGTCTTCTTTCCCCTCTGATTCCTCCAAGCCCAATCCCTTTCATGTGGTTTTGCTACATAGTAGGTAGGGACAGATTGGAATCTCGCTCATCCATTGGTGTCTCCAATAGCTACTGCTTCCACACTGTCCACATAGGTGAGGGCCTTCAATTGTAATGTCCTCCTTGCTGCATCTCAGGGCCCACCACCTCCTCCTCCCAGTACCCACCTCTGGATGCCAGACTAAACTCCAGCTCAACGGGGTCTTCTTTCCCCTCTGATTCCTCAAAGCCCAATCCCTTTCATGTGGTTTTGCTACATAGTAGGTAAGGACAGATTGGAATCTCACTCATCCATTCATGTCTCCAATAGCTACTGCTTCTACATTGTCCGTAAAGGTGATGGCCTTCTGTTGTAATGCCCTCCTTGCTCCGTCTCAGGGCCCACCGCCTCTTCCTCCGAGTACCCAGCTCTAGATGCCAGTTAACAATGCCATCCACACTACTCAGGGCCCACCGCCTACTCATCTTGCTCTTACTGCTGCTGGCTGCCCACTGTCCAATACCCAGCTCTAGATGCTAGGCTAGACTCAAGCTCAACAGGATTTTCTTTCCCCACTGATTTTTTTGAGTGTTGAGCACACAGTTTGCAGATGACCATAGTGTTGTCATCACTATGGACATTAAAAAATGCCCACACGGGCGAACTTTTAACTGGACCAAAAGGTGCTCTGGAGCCGGTGTTCATGGTGGCGGTCACAGTTGTTGAGGCATAGCTGTGGTGACAGGCAGCTTCCGACAATGGATGACTATGACTTTCCTCACTGGTGCGTGAAGAATGCAGAGTGTGGGCAGTGTGGGCAACCGACAGTTGGTGGAGCAAGCATGGAGTGGGAAGATATATTTCCTATACAGCTCACTGGCTAACTTTGATGGCAGCAGGGGAAGATGCAGCTCTTGTGCCTCAACCTCTTCCTCCAGGGAGACTTTGCCATGGAGACTCAGCAGCTCCCATACGGCAGCATCTGTTCACCGCCAGCAACAACCTGCAGTTTGCTATTTCGGTGCACAATTCAGACGGTGCCACGCAGTCCTGAGGTTGCGAAGTCTGGGTTCTCTCAGCCACATGGGCGTAGCCATTCTGAGTGCTTTGCGGAAGCAGGAGGACATATGGCTAACTCCCAACAGACTTCAGCCAGGCAAGGTCATGTGTGACAACGGGGCCAATCTGCTGGCAGCCCTGCAGTGTGGGAAACTCACACGCGTACCTTGCCTGGCTCACGTCATGAACCTGATAGTACAACGCTTCCTTAGGAATTACCCAGGCCTCCAGCTGCTGTTGCTGAAGGCAAGAAAGTTGTCAGTGCATTTCCGTCGGTCATACACAGCCAGTGCCAGATTGGTGGATTTACAGTGAAATCTCAACCTGCCACTGCACCCAATAATTTGTGATATGGCCACACATTGGAATTCCACCTTTTACATGCTGCAGCAGCTGGCTGAACAACAGAAAGCGGTGGTGGATAATGTGGCAGAGTCTGTTCATTTCAGACGTATACCTACACTACCTTTCTTCAGCCCTGCGGAGTGGCTGCAAATTGAGGACTTGTGCACTGTATTGTCACTTTTTGAAGAGGCCACCAGGATGATCAGCAGAGATCAGGCCTGTGTCAGTGACACCATCCCCATCATATGCCTGCTGGAACAGATGATGGTGGATCTCGGACACGACACAGAGCGGACGCTGCATCAAGAGATGGCGTTTCAAACATCATCTCGCCCATGCGTGCCTACTAGACATAGTGCACCACAAATCCAGGAAAAGAAGAAGGTGGAAGAGCATGAGGAGGACATTGCAGGCATGGGAGAAGGGGAGGAAGGGGCAGAGGAGGATATTAAGGGTACATGGCATCCATCCACTCAAACACAATGCGGCATGTTCCGTGGATGGCAAGACCAAGGGGAGGAGGAGGACAACCTTGTGCTGCTGTTCGACCCACAGGAGTGTGGGTCCAGAATTACCTCAGCTGTGGGGAGTTTGAGCCAGATGACAACCTTCATGCAGGAGTGCATAGCCAAAGATCTGCTCATACAACACATAAAAACAAAGACCGACGACTATTGGATTGCTACATTACTGGATCCACATTACAAGACTGAGATACAACAACTCATCCTGCCCCAATACAGGGGACCTAAAATGCAGCACTACCTACTACTAAGTGCTTGTAAGGGACTTGTGCTCAGCCTTTCCAGCTGCCAGCAGCAGGGATCCCTATGGCAGTTCCACCAGCCATAGGAGCCAAACAACTGCCTTAGGCGGCATGGGTGACAGCAGCGCTAGAGGTTGTCTAAGCCAAACTATGCAGGCTTTTTTTCAGCAGAAGCAAGCCGCCAGTCGTGCAGCAATTGCCAATGACACTCAGAAGCGCTACTCAGTCATGGTGCAGGAATACCTAAGCTCTACATGGGACATCTGCAACCTGCAACGCCAGGACCCACTGGGCTACTGGGTATCCAAGCTTGAGCAGTGGCGGGAGCTGGCAGAACATGCCATTCAGATCCTTGCCTTCCCAGCCGCAAGTGTGTTATCTGAAAGAGTGTTCAGTGCAGCTGGGGGCATAGTGAGTGACAAGCGGATTTGGCTCTCCGCAGAAAACGTCGACCGAATCACTTTTATTAAAATGAATAAGGCTTGTATCGGCAATGACTTCAACACCCCCTCTGCAGAGTGTACTGATTAGTCGGCAACTGCTGCATGGCCTGCTGATACCTTGATGGAAAGAGCACGTTCACAGCCTTCGGCATCTCCTTCTACCCCTCCCTCTCATGGCCCTCTACTGTCTCAGAGGTCTATAACTTGCAATGCAACTCTGTAACTGGCTAATTTTTTTTACTGAGCACCTCCCACAGGGCCCTCTGCCTCTATCTACTTTGAGGCCTATATCACTTGTAATGGAGCTGTGTGATTCATAAATAAATATTTGTATTTTTAGTGGAGAAATACATAAAATTTTCCGTCCTTTTGGATAGATAGCAAGTGGTATCAAAAATAAATACCTGTATTTTTTTTACATAAATACAGATGTTTTTCTGGCTTATTTGATAGCTAGTGGTATCAGAATGAAATATCTGTATTTTATTACCAGAATTTTTTTTTGTTTATTTTGAAATTTCAAGTAGTATCAGAATTAAATATCTGTATTTTTTTTACATAAATACAGAAATTTTTATGGGGTTTTTGATAGCAATTGGTATCAGAATGAAATATTTGTATTTTTTTTACAGAAATACATACATTTTTCTGTTTATTTTGGTAGATAGCAAGTGGTATCAGAATTAAATATCTGTATTTTTTTACAGAAATACAGAAATGTTATATTAATTTTGATAGATTGCAAGTGGTATCAGAATGAAATATCTGCATTTTTTTTACAGAAATACAGAAATTCTTTTGTTTATTTTGATAGATAGCAATTAGTATCAGAATGAAATATCTGTATTTTTTTTACTGAAATACAGAAAATGTTCTGTTTATTTTTTTAAAGAATTTTTATTTAGAAAAGACATGGACAATAATATCAAGTTACAGAGTTTCAATTAACAATAAAATTTAACTCGTACATGTCAAAAAAATTTTTTGTTTTTTAATAGAAAAGAACAAAGAGAAAAGAGAAAATAAGAAACAGAAAAAAAGAAATAGAAAAGAAGGGATAGAAAAAACAGTAGAACATCACCACCAGACTTAAGATTTTTAAATCAGTACAGGATACATATCTAGGTTATTATTAAACAATTCAAATTGGACTTCTGTATTTCTCAAGAGCCACTTACATATGCTTTGAAACATATTCAAGAGAAATTATTAACCATACATACTCGCCTGGATCAGCTGGAGATCGGCACACCAAAAAGGTACACAGAGGATCAAAGTCGCTATGAAAAACGTTGCTAAAGCCCGGGCTGACACGGAGCTCTTTCAAAACGCGGCCATCTTGAAAGCTGGCCAGACACGCCCCCTTCATGTTCTGTTTATTTTGATAGATAGCAAGTGGTATCAGAATTCAATATCTGTATTTTTTTACAGAAGTTTTTCTGTTTATTTTGATAGATAGCAAATGGTGTCAGAATTAAATATCTGTATTTTTTTATCTGCCTCTGGTTGGGTGTATATAACACACTAACTGACTATCTATCTATCTATCTATCTATCTATCTGCACCAATACAGTCCAACAATCTATCTGACTAATAGTGTGAATGTGACACAGTCTAAGTAAAGAAAGGTTGTGATGCTAGCAAATCTCTGTCAGGAGTGGTTTAAATATCTGTATTTTTTTACCCTGCCTCTGGCTGCGTGTATATAACACACT
This sequence comes from Pyxicephalus adspersus, assembly GCF_032062135.1. NCBI lineage: Eukaryota > Metazoa > Chordata > Amphibia > Anura > Pyxicephalidae > Pyxicephalus > Pyxicephalus adspersus. The sequence continues at coordinate 36,539,318 of NC_092871.1, forward strand.
AACTGACTATCTATCTATCTATCTATCTATCTATCTATCTATCTATCTGCACCAATACAGTCCAACAATCTATCTGACTAATAGTGTGAGTGTGACACAGTCTAAGTAAAGAAAGGTTGTGATGCTAGCAAATCTCTGTCAGGAGTGGTAAATGCAGACACGCCCTGGCCTTATATGGGCCAATGTCTGCCTGTGCGCCATGCAGGCCAATTGGCTGCCTGCCACAACAAACATGGAGGGGAATATCCCTGCTGGTATTAGAGAGCCTAGGCATCATGGGGGAGGTCCCTAGGCATTGTGGGAGGGTCGAATTCGGGGACCTCGAATCCAACAAAATTTGGGTCCGGTCGACCCGAATTCGAAACGCCATATTAGGGTCGAACATTAGGACGACCCGAATTCGAACAACAACACTAATGAGTACGCAACCGAGCTGGACAGCTAATTGACAACCTGTTTGGACAGGAAGTGGAAGTGTGCTTGTTTACAATAGGGCTAAGATCATGCAGCACAATGAGAACAATCCTATAACAATACTTGTGTAGAACAGTGGCAGCAAATCAACATGTTGTATATACATATTGTGTTTGTAGCCATATTGTTTTATTGCAATAGTGTCTTTATTACTACTTTAAATGTTTGTTCTGCATAAGTATTTTCTAATCCAGTTTTCCACTCTTGATAGGTCCAAATTGCATATTGGTTTTGTAAGTATTTTTTGAATGCAATGCATTTTTGGAAATGCATTGCATTAAAAAAAAAATAGTTTGACATTTATTCAGCAAATGTCAGACTATTAAAAACATAAAAACTGTAACAATTTATTCATAAAAGGAATACTTCCTTTTATGAATTAAAACATTCAAATAGCAATATGTGACAATATGATTTTGAGAATGGACAAAGGCAGAATTTTGAGAATGGACAAAGAGGGGGTCAAGTACCAGTTTGGAGTGGAAAACATGCAGACATTTGGACTAATTATTCATGGATAAAATGCCAAAACCTTTAATACCAATGATTACATATACATTGTAGGAAAACAGGTTGAAGAATTGATAACCAGCAGAGACCATCATTTTAAAACAGGCAAAAAAACATTGCAGCAACAGATAAAGCTAACAATAATGAAGATTACAAAAAGTCACATCAATGCATACCATACAAGCAAACTCACTTGATTAATCCCCAATTCCCCCCAAACGAGTCCAGTCAAAATAGTAAAAAGTAATATACATATGTATTTACATACATTTGAATCTATTTTTACATACACACACAAGTGAAATCACTAAATGTTCTTTGATACATGTATTATACATCTTTGCCAACAATGTTTTAAATCAAATATTTAATTTCTCTAAAGCCAAACTATAATGAAATTTGAATCAGATTCGAAATTCCTGTGACAACCAGTAATAACATAGCAACATAGTTGCCGAACTTAAAAATAATCCTGAACTCCTTTCCTGACACACCAGTCTAAAAGGGCCAGTGCCCATATATAGGGGAAATATACCTTCCATCCAGGTTCCAACCTTGTGTTCCTGTACAATATATACATATATATATATATATATATATATATATATATATATATCTCCATGAAAAACAACAGTTTAAGAACTTAAATAAATGTAACAATAAAGTACATAATAAAGTTTCACTTTATACTGTTAAATCCATCAATAAAATATAAAGAACAAAGATAGCTCTGTAAACGATGTTACAGAAGGCATAGAGAACACAAACAACAGAAGACATATGAAACACAAATTACAGGGACAAATCCCTGTTTCCATTATTGTAAATGTTAGAAACAATGGGACACTCAACATTATTTCTCTTAGGAAACTCAGCTTCTGTATATAAATCTCCCTGTCTTTCTTTATAAGAAGAAAAGCCTGTGTCAGTGCAAATGTACAAACCAGTCTCATGCAGGCCTCATCTCTGTTAGACGACGAAACCTTTGTCCTGCCCTATTGGCTGGAAATTATCCCGACAACTGCTTTATCATTCTGAAGACAATAGATGAGACATTTACAGCTACCTGGATCTTGTACTGTCTGACTGCTTTTATATTTTTAACCTTGAAAGTAAATTTTCTCATCCTCTTCCACTCCTTATTATAACTTTCTATCTTGCTTCATTTTAAGGGTATTTATGTGAATAAATGCTGTTTCTCACACAAAAGAGACATATCAATTTATGGCTGAAAGAGAAAAATGCATTATCAGTTGAGAAGACTAATAAACTTCTGTCAATGTACCTTTTCTATTGTTTTTTTTTCTGGGCTGTCAAGAGTTGATTTTATTTTTTTCCTGAAACATGTGATCAGCTTTTAGGAACGCTGCTTAATGTAAAATCATTTCCCCTTTGTGTCTTAAACAGTAAAATACAGTCTGTAAAAAACAGCTCAAAGATAACTTTATGCAAGCATTTTAAAGATAATATTTTATTAATTATTTTTTTATGCTTAATATTTTTTTTTGTTTTTTGCTTTGATGTAGACAGCCCTGCACTTGTCAGTATGTTTCTACTTCTGAGCTCTTTGAGTACACACATCCTCAATAATATTTTTAATTGAAAATGTTGTCTGAGTCTTTTTTTCCCACAATACCAATGTTTATACAATGTTTTGTTCCAACCTATTCTTGTTCAACTTAACTTTTGCTTGTTTAGACTAGAGGTTGATGAGTTTGATAAAACCTAATAAATGTAGTTAACATTCCGCAGTAACTGTTTTACATTTTAAAATTTGCCCATTTATGATGTTAATGCTAATTAAAAAAATTATGAAGCCTATTATTTTGCTGACAGCTGGGCAATAAAGGAATTTCATGGGTATTCTGTAAGAAAGGGTAAATGAGTAAGATACATACTTACATTCTCTTCATTGTCTTTTCTTCCCACATAATGTGTTTTTACAGTATATAGAGTTACTTAGTGTGGCATACATACAATCTATTTATTGGACCAGAATTCACTTAATATTAAAGCTGATCTAACGTAAAATCTAAAAAATTGTGAGCAGGCAGAAGGGACAGGCTATGTGACTGTCTCTCCTGCAATAATACAAATTTACCAGCTTATTCACAATTTTTTCCATAATGTGCACTGATCTGAGCATGCATACCTGACTGCAAAGAATAAAACAACTCACATGTGCAGGAATTACATCATTGCATCCCGGCCAATTAGGATATATATAGAGGATAAATTATTATAATTGTTAGGATGACAAAACAGTATTCAAAAAATGGACAACAAATTCCATTCTCCACTTTTTGATAAACAGGTTTAGGTTATATATTTAAAATAGACATAAACAGCAGGAATATCAGTTTATATGAACTGCTGATTGATTTAGGGAGACCCAATCCCTTTGTTCTGGATAGTTCTGTCTGGTTTAACTAGTTACATGAAGCCTGGTTATCTATTTTACACCCTGTTTACCCATTAAGTATATAAAGAATGCCATGCAATTCTCTAAATAATGTGGCATTAGATTGTCCCTGTATACCTGACAAAGACTAATGGAAAATTGCCTAGAAATTTCAAGTCATTAAATGGAGTTCAAAGGTAAAGGTAAGAACTTTCAGACACCAAGACTTGTTATATTTATCAATGTTTTACTCTGAATGTATACCTTTAGTATTACATTTAGGCAAATCATTTTACAGACAAAAAAATTTGATAGTAAGTGGATCAACAATAGTTTTTTTGGTGTATCATTCAGTAAAGTTATACTTATCATGGAAGATTCCTGCTTCAATTTTTGAATATTCAGTTCCACTTACCTATGGTAACCATAATTGATGCATATTGAATTAATACCCATTGAATGCTCTTGCCATAAGATAAGCCAAACATTTTGTCTGGATGAGTCAAGCAACCAGAAGGTTTATTATATTAAATTAGCAGAATAGTGTGATCTAACTATTAAAATATAAAGCATGGCATTGCCCAAATAACCTTCAAAAAATGTAATCTAAAAGAAATTGCACTCATTTGAATTTTCATCTTGTATTTATATGCTCACTGTAAACTTTATGCCATTTTCAATTCCCAAACCTTACATACTAATATTTTATTGCTGAAACTATGGCATATCTACTAGTATTTTTACATCTGTGCTAGTGCTGCAAACTACCCTGACTGATGAATAATTACCTAAAAAAAATCACTGCTCTCCTAACATCTCTTCTCACTATTTTACTCCGGCGAGGAAACTCTTGGGTGTCTGCCTTGACTACATACTCCTCAGAGCGCTGCTGCACTCATATTGTCATTACTGATATTGATGAATCTCTCCTGCGCCTGCATTTCCTGAGATACTCTGATGTTGTAACATATGACAACACACAATTTTAATATCACAGTGATCCGGCATACTGTTTTTATTTTCTTACTGAAATAAATCTTGTCTACTTAGCCTAATCATGTGTTGTTGTAAAGTCCTCGGGAGTTTTATAGCCTGAACAATCGCATAAAACTTAAGAATGTGTATTTAATTAGCTTGTGATGCCTCTCTCAATAGGTGCCTTTATTGCTAAAAGTTTTCATCATTGCACTGGTCTACCATTGGAGAATAATGCAATCTTGCAGCTGTAAAAAAATGAATACCTAAACTTTATAAATACAAATGAATATAATTTTATGTGTTTTACATATACACTTCACAATTAAACTGTACTGCCATAGCCAAATGATTTAAAAATGATCCCCTGTCCCTCTTTATCCATACCATTAGCCAATGTTTCACTCATTTTGGCTATGGTTGATATCGTAAAGATTATGGAAACTCTAGTAATGAACTATTTGCTTCCTTTTCTTTCTCATTCTTCCTGTGTACAGAAAAAATGCATTGCTTTGTGACGTTGGGATTTTGCCGTCAACAAAAGCTAGGGCTCCTTGCTTGTCTCTCAAAAGGTTGCCATACTTAGTTCTTCCCACTGATTATCCAATTCTGAACATCTTCCCTGTGTACATCTGCTCTTCTGTATAAAGTCTGAGAGGCAGAAATGAATGTTGGGAAATTCTGTTTCAGCACTACTACATGCAGTAGTTTAAGAAGGACACAATGCTCCTCATACAAATTCCGGGACAGGACAGGAAAAAGGCAGTGAACAGGTCAAATGAGTCCAATTCTCAGACATGTAAATATATTTAAATTTGTACTTTAAAACAAGCACAGTAGATTACCTTTAGTTATTATCTATTTCATGTTGGTATGCCCTGGTCCAGCACTAGTGCTTACCACCAGACACCAATCCTCCAATCTTACTCTGTACTCTTCATCTATAGTAAGCCCCTTTTAAGCCAAAGGAGGAACATGGTTGACCTCAGGAATTTAATGTGCAAATGATGGCATCTGGGGTGGACTGGCAAAGGTCCAGAAGCCCACCAAAATACAAAAACAAAGCCAACAGTCATATACAGGTATCAGTCCACCAAATAGGGTATCTGAAAATTAGAACAAGCAGAGTCAGGGTCACAAACAAAGGTCAGTCGACACAGCAAATAATTTTAAGCCTAGAAAACATGCAGCATCAGCAACAGGTAATTAAACAAAAAATCATATCACCAACAGATTAGACTAGCTAAATGATACAATGGGCAACCAGTGCCTGGGAGAAGCATTAAAGGACCTGTAGCCAATGTTAGGGCAAGATCATAGCCAGGAACTAATGCACTCTTTGACTGCAGCACATACTTTAAAATCGTCTTCAGCTGCACATAGTCTCCGAGCAAGGGATGCTGAGAGAACATTTACAGCTAAATGGAAATTGGGGATGCTGCAGACTGCAAAGCAGAGGAGAGACAGCTAATTGCTTTATCTCTTTTGCTGCTGCAATTGACACCATCAAAACGATCAAACAGGGCATGCTGGATTGCAGTGGCTTACAGCACAAGATCGCCAGCCAAATACAGTATGCGTCTCCTAACAGTTGTGCTTATAACTCAGCATTGTAATCTACTTCACAAGCACTTTAAAATAGAATCTCATTTACTTCTTTATCTAGGCACATTGTGGAGAAATTATTCATAGTTGACAATAGAAGAACTGCAGTACCAGATTATTTTTCCTTTATTTTTGTTACGGCTCCAAAGGGCCAAGTGGTGGACCCACTGTGTCACCTACCCAGTGGGTGGAGACGTGTACGGGTCGCAGGGTCTAAGCAGTAGCTTGGTCTTCTCCAGAGCCTCTAGAGGTAAGGTTGTTTGTGCGGAAAGCTACTGCCAGGTTGCGCCCCCCCGTGCCTGCCAAGGCAGGTGACTGCTTACAAGCAGCAACTAAAACATAGTGACAGAGGGAAATCCAAATTAGTAGTCAAATGAGCCAAAGGTCAGGGCAGGCAGCAAACAAGCTTAGTCAGGAAACAGGCAAAAGGTCGGGACAGGCAGCAAACAAGAGTTGTTAGGAAACAACCCAGGGTCGGTACACGGATAATACTGGAACAGTATACAGGAACTGGAGCAGTAGAAACCTGGGAGTAGAAAAACAAGGAACTCCTTGTCCAGGCAATTCCTATTGCCAGGCTACTTCTTTTTAAAGGGGATGTTGTGATGAGTGTAGGTCATGTGAGCCGCAGACACCAACCCCACCAGCAGGGGGAATGGGGGTGACGAGGTAGCCCCAGATGTTGTTCACATGTCTGCCAGCAGAGGGAGTGTGTCTGCGGAACACCCTAGTCCTTCGAGGCAAGGGAGCAGCTGACCGAGAATCACATGACCGGGACCAGGAAGTGTGCAGAGAGCTGGATCCAGAAGCAGAGATGGTGCTAGCAGCAGGGGACTGCAAGTTGGGTGACACTGAAGGGGTTACAGATCCCCTGATTTTGTGGGGATCTGTGACAATTTGTTTGGAAGCATGATGGAATCTTGCAAGTCTTCTAATGCAAACACACAAACAGCATATGCTTGTAAAATACTAAAAACTGGTACTGCTGTTCAGGTATAGGCTGACTGCAAATTCATCATAACATTCTTTATTACAAAAACTGTACAATGCCAGAATTCAGGTAACATCCTTCACACTTTGAAGTCCATTTATCTTTGAGTTATTTGCAAGTTTCTTAAAAGTAGTATTGTCACCAAAAACGTTGGAGAGGTCAGGAGTAATTATGTTAACATGTACTTAATTTTACAGCATGTTTTTGCCTTGAGTCAATTTATACTATTCCTTGAAATATTTATACTTTTCTTTAACATAAATTGACTCATATTGACTCAAGTATATGAACACTTGTACCTTAGCAACATTGTACACAAAACCTTACACAAACTCTTCAGAACATGCTTGGGAAATGGCCCCAGAAAGCCACCCTCTGATCAAAGAAACTGATTATAAGGTTACATAATGACATATTTCTAGAAAGAGATAACAAAAAGACAAAAAACACACTGACATCTTGGAAAAATTGCTTTTGTGTGTGTTTATGTACTTTATGTTTATTATTTTCTGAATTGTTAAAGGGTACTATGAATCCATGCATTAATTTTCCTGGGTGAGGGGACACTTTCTGGAGGTACCCCCAAGTATGTTGTTTGAAGGATGTTCCTACAGGTTCTCCTGTTCTCCTCCAGGAATTCATTTGAAACTTTATCAGTTTATCAGACTTCAATGCTTTTGCAATTTAGAATATTCAAGGTTTAGAATTTTTGGACATGTTCATGTAAAAAGCCCTCAAACCAAAATATAAAGAATAAAGTTTAAGCAACACTGCTAGAAAGCAATTGAAACCTTAAATATGTGTTGTGGTCTATGCAGATGAATCACTTTAGAGTTACATCAAAATGGGCTTGCTCTAAAGCTCTTGTTTTGCAAAGGATATGTAAAAATGTAAATTAACATATTCTGGGCACAGGAGCACTTGAAGCAAGGGTAAATCTAAAAATCAATGGGTCCCCATTGCAATTCTTGGGAGCCCGATTAATGCATTTTATAGGTAGGTGTGGCCACAGTGCATTGACCATTATCCACTGCTCATTTTTTCACCCTTCACCATTTTAACTTCCCTTAGCTATGCCAGCTGCTTGGTACATTCTGTACCCTAAGAGTGCAAGGCTGTGTGCAGAGCTGAGTGCTAGGGATTCTGGATTCTTTATAGACTCCAATAGAAAAGATGTCTATTTGTAGGCCTGCAGAGAAATTTCTTTGACTGAGCACCACCAGTTATGGTGTAGGCATGGGAAAGTCATTAGAAATAATTTTTTTGAAGGTATAATTAGGCCTTCTTTAGACCTATTTATTATGAATTATTTTATTGAATGGTAATACACTCCACCCAGGACACAACTGCAGTAGGTTCCAATGGACCAATACTGCATTTCAGCACAACCTACTTGCATAATGGCTGCGCTGCATTAGCAGTGACAAGTACATATTTTATTTTTTTTATTGTCATGTTTTTGCTTACTTACAATTAATTGACTTCCCTAAAGTAAGGCCTGGAACTTGTTGACTAGAAGGAGCTGGGCGGATAGACATAATGACAAAAGGATGAGAGGGGGGAGCACAGTTGGTAAGGTTAGGGAGGGGACAAGACTTGGATTGGGTAGTGGGAAGAAACAAAAGGAGGAGGCAATAAGGTTTTATAAGGAGTTAGGAAGGAGTGGTCAGGAGTTATTTTGTGGAAAGGGGAGAAAGATTCCCACCCTGCCTTCCTTTTTTATTTAGAATTGTGTGAGGGGATATGTGGTGCGGTTGGGGTCGTAGACGGTGGTAGGAGCTGCAAATATGGTTTAAAAGGGGGAGAGCCTTACTCAGCTGTGGAGACTCTTAATCAAATACAGGAATGAGGTGTGGAGTTCAAAGCTGGATTGGGGAGGGGCTGTGCATAAGGGGCAAAGATAACGTTCCTAAATCTGTGATGTGTGGCTGAGAAATGGGAACAGAAGGACTGGTTGCCCCTCTGGTGAGATGGCGGTGGATAATGCCTTAGAGGACCTGCAACCAGGGACTGGCTGGTGCAAAGGGTTACAGGTTTAGGGGGTTTGGTTGAACAAGTTACAATTCAGAATAAATTATGTTAATTTATTTTAATATGTTGTTCATGGTTAATTTGTTTAAGTATTAGATAATAAAGCAGTTGTTAAGGTCATTTAATCGATAATTGGGTCTGGTGTGCTTATTTAAGGTTTATTAAAGAGAAATATGGGGTTAATGGGGGGAGGCTGGGAGGCAAGGGTGAGCCTACAATCTGTCATGTAACATGTTAATATGCAGTCATGTATATGCCTTTAACAGTGCAATAGAACAACACAGTCTAAAAAGGGACTTAAGGAGTTTGATCTGGTCATGTGATGCCTTGACTCTGTGGATATAGGAGCCTTCCAAAATGGCAGAAAGTATTTACTTTTGGTATGATTTAAAAAACTTTAACCACAGTGTTTTCCAGTAGGTTATGGCACTGGCTTGTGACTCCACAGAAGTCTGTAGGGTTATATTGTGCATACATAGGCAGTGGGACCCTGGCCTGGTATTTAGTGGCAGTGCTCTTGTTATCCTCTAACCTGTGTTGAACCCCACACATACCAGCTTCTTGCACAGAAACATTTCACTTCAGTAGATCATGTGACAGGTGAAAGCCACAAATATGTTAGTTGCCACTGGAGACTTCCTTTGGTGCTATCTGCTGAGTTACCCGCTCATTAAAGGAGATCAGAAGCTCTGTCACTAAATGCTGAAAAGGGTAATGTACACTTTAACTATTGTGGCAGTACCAGGGATTGTGTGCCAGGTGTCAGCCCCATTTTGGCTTTTCCAAAATGGCACATGTGCAATGACACCATTATATAAAAGTTGACCCTTGCTATACACAACAGCCATACCCAGTGGAAGCAAATTTAGAACAGTCCATACACCAGGTCAATTTTTGATGCTTTGAGAATTATTGCTTTGAGTTTCCATAGAAGCCTGTAGGGAGATGGTGTACTCCTTGCCAGCCTATACTAAAGCCAAACCCTCTTGGCTGGTACTGAAGCTCAAAAGTCATTGTAATTTCAGACCTGGCAGCTCACACTGTAACCTCAAAACCTGTTAGTGGCTGCCTGTTTCTGGAGCTTTGGCTGTCAGTAAAAAACACCACTCTATACTGCACCTGCAATGCTACCCTTACCACCACAGCACTAGCACCCTGTTTTTACCACCCTTAGTTGACCCCTGCCCCACAGTTGAACATCGACACCCACCCTTACCAATATGCTCAGTTTTTATATTTTCCCCTTGCTCCTAATAAATCTCCTACATGCTTCCATTTCACTTTCCACTTCAGTAGGCCCCTCTTCTGTGCTTCTTACCACTGTTCAGTAGCGTAATTCTGCACTTAATACCACCATACTACAATACATTCAACCTGCAGCATACTTAGCTATTTACCCCCAAAAAACTCAAATGATTATTTTATCTTTAACGGAAGTGTATATTTTATCAAACATTTATTATGTGGTAAATTAGTTTAATTAATTTTGAAAAAATAAAAGTAAGGCAGGTCATACATGTACAAATCAAGTTAGATGAAATCCTAGTGCAGAGGTTGACTTTACCTGCAAAAGATTTAGACTTGCATTGTGATGACAAAATTCAACAGCTATGGTGGATTGCTATATTGGATTTATACAGTAGAGGGATGACTGGAATAACTGTTAAGGGGGCATTGTATATGAAATCAGAGCTTTTATTCTTCTTGTTTGATATCCAAGTGAATATCTATTTTCTTTCTAAATCTTTATTAGTCAATGCATTGACCAGTCATAGCATGAAAAAGTTCAACATATTTTTTCTGCCGATGATGTACATTCATGTGGCCTCATTTATTAGTCGGAAAGAGGTAGAACAGAAGGATTTTTGTAATGTATTGTCCCAGGTTAATATTGATTGTGCTATGTAATCTTTATACAACTTGGATTTCTGTTATACACTCTGTTTAGCTAAAAACATTGCTGCTCGCTGTATGGCCTCTGGGCACCTTTACATTATTTGTTTATGGGTCGAAGAAAATTGTGCTAGAAATGAATGTAAATTGTTTTGTTTAACTACAAATCAATACCACCAGCTTTTTGAAAAATAGCTTCAGCAGAACAATTGGATAAAGAACCTATAGTACAATTATCTGTGATAAACAGTTTGTTCTGATAAAGTCTGTGTTCTAGGAGCTGTCTTTACTGCCGTATTTCCTGTGAAATCTAATGAAGTTTTCTGTATTATTTTTCAATTACTAACCCTAGTCCAATGCTATTGTAACAGTTGTGGTTTTTATTTGTTCAGATTGGTTTACGATGGTAATTTGAACATTACCATCAAAAACTGGCTTATAGTGGAAACTATATTTAATATAAAAAACACATATTAGCTGCTGGTTACTGCCAGGTTTCGGTCCTTGGGCACACCAGGGTGGGCAGGACGATACAAGGTACAAAATCACTAGGCAGGAGAATTGTCAAGGAAGGCCAGGGTGGAAGCAGGCTGCAAGCAAGAGAGGTCAGGTCACAAACCAGGGGTCAAATACCAGGGATTCAGGAAAAAGTGACTGGTGACACAGGGGCCACCACAGACACAGGGAAAAAAGGAGTAGTGTTGATGTTCGAATTTGGGTTGTCCCTATATTCGACCCGAATATGGCTGTTCGAATTGGGATAGACCAGACCCGAAAAACACAGCAAAAATTCGGGATTCAACAGCAAAAATTTGGGAAAAAGAAATAAAAAAAAAATAAAAATTTTTCTTTAATAATTTAAATTAATTTAGTGAATGGCTGAGAAATGTAAAACCTCAGCCAGAGCAGTAGGGGGGAATGGAGAGGCTTGTCCTCATTTAACCCCTAGTGCCCTGCGATCCCTCACTGTCAGGAGGATATCCAGGGCTCTGTTCATCGCAACCCTGGAAATCATCCTGTCATTGGGATAACCTGTAAAAAAAAAAAAAAGTTTAATTACACAAACACACACACATTAATAAAATATTTTAACATTAAAGCCTTGTCCTATATTTTTCGTATATTTTAACCCTTTCAGGGAATAAGTAAGGGGATTTATGTACCCCTGTACTCATTCCCCAGGGTGGGGCGGTGGAGATCTGGGAGTCTCCCTATTAAAGGGGGCTTCCAGATTCCAAAGTCCTGCTAAAAATGTTTATAAAAGCCCCCATTTTTTTCAGTGAAAGCTTTCATAAAAGCTTAAAAACGCTTGAAAAAGCCTCCATTGAGTTCAATGGAAGCGTTTTCCCGCGTTTATCCAGCTTTTTTATTTTTTAAATGTTGCAAGCAACGTTTAAGATAACGCTCAAAAACGTGCCTGAAGGAAATGTCCTGGTGTAGATTAGCCCATGGGAATGCATGGGGACTTCAAACATGGGCTTTAAAAAGCCTCAGGTTAAACGCTGGGAAAAAAGTCCGTGTAGACTAAAGTTGCATACACACGTCCAATAATTATCGTTAGAAACGAATGACGAAAGACCGATGAACAACCAATTGGCCAAAAACAAGTGACCAAGGACGCTGACGAACGAGGATTGTCGTTGGAAATGAACTACCGCCATGGTGGATCTGATTGGCCGACGATCTTTCACTATCTATCGTGTGTACAATATCGTGTCTTGTCGTGTTCATGTGAAGTACAGGGGTATGTAATAGTGTTATTTATAGTGTATCTTTTTATAATGTATATTTTTATGTATCCTTTTACAATGTATCTTTTTACAATGTATCTTTTTATGTATCCTTTTATAATGTATCTTTTTACATCTGTTTGGAAGCTGTAGAAGCTCTACACAGTGCTGAAAAAAACCCAAATTTTTCCTCCTATTGACTTTAATGGTGTTCGACTTTGACATTCGACCACCCGAATTTTTTTGCTATATTAGAGCGAATAGCTACCGAATCGAATAGTGAGCTATTCGACCAACACTACACAGGAGGCATTGGAAGAGACAGGACGTGCAGGTGACACAGGGATAACCACAGATGAAAAGGCACACTCGAACAGGACAAGAGAACTGGCTGGGAAACCACAAAGGGTTAACACAGGAGCTGGTCATAGAAAAGCACTGAATTAAACAACAAGTGTAGAGAAAATGCTCAGCAGAACTAGGGGGCTCGGCTCTAGTGGAGACACATTGCAGGAACGCTGAGTGCTGTGTCTAAACTAGCTAAATAGCCAGGGATCATAAAGAGGCTATTTCCTGATTGGCTAATGGAATGGGCGAAACTGATAAAATTTGGAAAAGCAGGCACACCCAGGGTCAGAACTGCCAGCATGCGCTTCAGAGAGGTGCCTGTGCTTTAGCAAAGAAGACATAAATGTGACAAATGGAAAGAAAAGAAAGAAACCTTCACACAAAAGCATGCACATCTGTACCCTCTTTCTAAATTATTAACATATTATGAAATAAAAAAAAAGGTTCACCACATAAATTTGATACAATACATTTAAATCTTCGTGTCCTCTCACATCCAGCTGGAGCTCTAGAATCGTTTGCACATTTTTATCAATCTAGTCCCACCTACCTAACCTAGTAGTCGCTTCCTGCCTGTAAAAACCTGTTATTAGAGAGTTCAAATGTTTAAGCTCAAAATTATGTACACACCTGAGATTGTCAAATAGATTTCTTCCACCCACATACATGCACTCAATACAAACATAAAGTTACATAGTTACATAGTAAGTCAGGTTGAAAAATGACATAAATCCATCAAGTTCAATGTCTTTGATACCCCCATGCACACCAGAACAAGAAGAATAATTTTTGCTTCATCATGTTATTTTTAATTCAGAACTGATGGACTGGAATAATTTTTAATGTAGTAAAAATTTACAGTTAAAAGTATCTTTTTTTACAGTCAAAAAATTTACAGTCAAAGGCCAAAATGTGTGTCATTGGTTTGTCTGTGTCTTTTTTGGGGGGAGGTTTTTACTTCTAGTCCTATAAGTGCAACAGGACATTACTGGAAATCTCTTCAAAGTGTGGAAAATCCCCTGACACTTCTATACACTATTCACAACAAAAATATTAGTTTTGGATCAGGATAGGACTTTAAAAGCTCTAATTATAAAACAGGGAACCTGACATTACCTCAAACTTTCTCTGGTGGAATTTTTCCAGGTGTTTCAAGGGCAATATTTGATTCACTCCAGGGAATGTATGAAGGAATGTCAGATTCCGTGTTTTATTCTTAATTTTCATTATACAAAGATTTTTTTTATAAATAGTATAATACAAAGGCAAATTGAAACCATCAATTTAAAACATTACCCTAAATCAAGTAAAAAATAAAACAGTACTCTATATCAAGTAAAAAATAAAATAAGCCTAAGCTATTATAGTTTTCATTTAAGAAGAATGACACGTTTTAAAAAAGCCCTAATTACTGTGTTTGCTAAAATTTTATTTTACATTCCCCATGTTAATGTACCTTTCATCTTTCAAGCTTTTGGTAATTTCACGAGATCAATGAAAATTACTTTTTATGAAGAGGACAACATGAAGGTGAGCACATTGCTGGCCTAGCACATATGAATCTCCATTCGTTTATGCAGACACTTAAATAAATTTATGTTTTCCTCTAGCTTTGTTGGAAAATAAAATGAATGATTAATTACTGCTGAGTGAATCATAAAAAGAAATAGCAGAAAACCAACAAAAAAAAAATCTGCTTTCCTGGCAATCTTCTGTGTTAATCAAAACTTACAATACAGGACTGAAAGATCAATATTTCACTTCAGAATGAAACATGGGAGACCTTCCACCCAGAGAGAGAGCCTAAGTTTTGAAGAAAACATTGGTAGCCCTAATTGAAAGACACCAAATGCAAAAATCTATTTGCTTTTTTGCGATCTCTAATAAACAGATCAAATTAGTTGCTCATAAATTATAGTGTGCACATAACTGAGTTCACATTGGTTCCATCACAAGGGGAAAAGACCATCTGTTTGTTTTGTAGAAATATTTCGCAAAACTCAGTTGCTCAGAATCCCTTAACAAATGTATTTAATAATGCAGACATCCCCTTGTTGTGCTCCTGAAAAATACAGTGAAGCTTGGTTTAGAGACATATAGTTGATGTAACAAAGGTTGATCCTGAATCCAAATCAAGTCAGATATATATTACTATGTTATAAAGGAATGTGATCTTAATAAGTCATTTAAACTCAACTTCAGAGCCAACCAACGTTTTGTGGTGAATGCTGGGTAATGTGTTCAGTAGCATACAGAACAATGAGAACATTTTGCCTATTGAATTTATTCAAAACAGCTGTAATATATTTTTGTATTGTTAGAGGATCTATTTCCTCAAACAGCACTGGCATGGCATACATGGACTTGCTGGATAAATTATGGTATGATACTATAATTGTGAGCTGAGTACTAGCCTCATCCTATATACTCCTATCTTATAAGTTATACACAGGGCATAATTTTTTAAATGTTTCTATTAGGTTGTGACATTGCATGTGAGTTTTCCAGGATACTGAAATCAAACATATATTGAGATAAAGAAAATGAATTATAATATATTCTATTGATTTTACTATTGATTTGGGTTGATTCTATGCTTTAGCTAATGGATGACTGTTTCTCTTATTAGAGTAGTTTGAAGGGATGCTGGTACTGCCAGTGTCTGATCTAGATATTCTGGGAATTTGTATTTGTGATGGTGACTGTTATCATCAAGCAATGGTGGAGTCGGTTGAGATAATAGTAAGAATTATGTCCCCATTAGTTGAGATAATAGTAAGAATTATGTCCCCATTAGTTATAGTAAATTTGGATGTAATGTCAGGTTGATTCTACAATGCTGATGTAATGTAGCAAGAACAATATATCTTCTTAGGGCCCCACTTGGCATCTGTTCAGAATTTCAACTTAAATGATTCTCATTTGGGGCTAGTAGTCAGACCTTCTGATCGTGCCATTGGGTCTCCACACATGTGTCCCTTGCTTTGCTCTATCTCTTTATCTTTTACTTTGTAACTTTTATTCTAAATAAACCCTCTAATTCATCTCACCGTAGACGGAGGTTTTGATTTTCCTTATCAATTGTTTGCTTATAACCCAAAAATGTATCGCCTGTAGTTATGAAAGAGGTGAATCTGAAAATTAGCTTATTTGCAAACACGAGGAAATGTGTTTTCATGTAAAGTAGAATATCTGTGATTAAACTGAATATTAAAATCTGCAATTTGAACAGAATAAAATAAATGCATTAAAATATATTTCCTAGTCAGCAATAGCTCCAAGTGCACTTATATGGTAATGAGGTCAGTCCATTTTTCATGCAGTTATTTTGTGTCAGTGACTCCTTTGGCATTTATGTGATGTCAGCTAAAAGGTGCAATTTAATCTGTGCAGCCTGATGCTGTGTCAGAGCAATACCATTCAATATAATCCTTAGGTAGTTAAACGATTCTCTAGGTGTTTGGGTTTAAGCCTTCATGCCCATTTTCAGGAGTTATTTTTTAATTCAAGGATGACGCTAACAAGAGTGACTGACCTTCAGGATTACACAAAAGCTGTCTGTGATAACTGTTAAGGCTTTGACCACTAGCCACATGTGGTATTTACATTTTATTTGTAAATACAGATGACATTTGCTTTTTTCTGCTTTAAAAGCTTTAACAGAGGAGAGCTATAAACAATGTTTCTGCTGTAGTTTATGGAAAATTACTTTGTAAGTAACAAAAATAATTCATACAAGGATGATCACACATAACTGAACAATAGATGACATTCTGTAAATTTTAGATACTGAAAAATTAGCAGATGATCCTTGGTAAACAATGAGTGAATGAGACATTAGTTTTTCCATAGCAGAAAATTACCAAAAAATATGCTTTCCTGGCAATTAAAAATTTAGAATGAAACCTGTCTGGGAGACTGTTGGTACATTGCATTTCATGTAATTAGATCTTTCAGGCAAAATTGAGAGCAAATGTCCTTGACCATTAACTCTATCCTTTAAAGCTGACCTAATGCCACAATTCTTAGTTCCTGGATAAAGTAAGCATGTGTTTTTTCTCCTTTTCATTAAAAGCCTTTGAAAAAAAAAAGGCTAAGCCTCTCCCCTTCTGTCTTTAATGCTGCGCCGATAAAGACTGAATGGGAGTGCAAAGCCTGGATATGTACATCACAAATTCTAGGAGGCTTTGGGCTGCTCCTTCTCGGAAGACCGGGCATGTGCAGAAGGAACATTTCAGTTTTTTTTTAAAAAAGCGTCAGTCTCACCCATGCACAGTTTTTTAGGCACTTTTTTTTAACAAGTATAGCAGGCTATATCACGAGATCCTTCACCTATGCAGTGCGACATCGGGTGATGTAGACAGAAGACAGAAAAAGAAGGAAAAAGATGGCGGTGCCTGTGATGAAGCAAGAAACCAGGACAATTTGGAACTGTATGGAAGACAGCTCTAAGGGATCTGGGAAAAAAAGGTAAGTGCATTTTTTTTGTTTTTCAATTTAGTTCTGCTTTAACCAAAGTACTGGGCAAATTTCTATGTAAATCAAGCCTATCAGAGAATCAGGACCTCTTTTAGATTTGCAGTGAACAGCAGTGGTATACTGTATGCTTCACCTAATAGGAGCAGTTAGAAAATGTTTTGTGCACATGTTTGCACTTGTTTGCATTACGTTTTGCTTTAGTTGCAGTGGGGTGGCGGCCCAATTCCTGAAAGCAACATGTTACACAACACAGCTTATCCATTAAAAGAAAAATCGCCAGAAAAGCAAGGGCAATGCATGCAAACACATTGAACCTGATTTATTAAAGCTCTCCAAGACTGGAGAAGATAGACTATAATGAGTGAACCTGGGTGATCCAGCAAACCTAGAATGATTTCTTAAAAATCATTTGCTAATATTTATTTATATTAATAAATCCAATCCAGGTTAGCTGAATCACCCAAGTTAACCCATGATAGTCTATTATCTTCAGTCCTAAGGAGCTTTGATAAATAAAGCCCATTAACTGATTGTATGGTTTGGAATATTTAGTAAGATGTATTAGATACAGATAATAAAGGCACAGACTATTCTATTTTTAGCTATCATGCAATGGCTGTCAAATTAATCTAAGCATTGATGTAATTTTTTACTGTTCTTAAAATGTATTAATAACTATTGGTGTGATATTCTTAATATTTTTTAAATATGTTAGCATTGCTATAACATAAAAAAATCTATGGATTGTGATAACAAAGGTATACTTTTGGGGTTAGATCTAATTATAGCCTAACCAAAAGATCACTTATAGCTCCAGTAACAAATCTTAAGTTAACATATTAAGTTACTAGTGGTATATAGGGATGAGCGAGCGGTCGAGCTCCCGCCGAACAAAAGGCTTTCCAGGGCTGCATCATGCAGCCCTGGAAACCATCTGCGATCCCCAGGCACTAGAGGTTAATTAACCTCTAGTGCCCCGGGGATCGGACGCTCTTCTCAATGAATGTAGCCACAGCTGCAATCATTGAGAAGATGCCCAGCACAGGAGAACCTCCAGATATTGTAATATAAGTATCTCTTACAAATGATACATTTGTATCTGTAACAAATGTATCATTTATATTACAATGTCAGGAAGTTCTCCTTTGCTGGGCATCTTCTCAATGATTGCACCTGTGGCTATATTCATTGAGAAGAGTGTCCGATCCCCGGGCACTAGAGGTTAATTAACCTCTAGTGCCCTGGGGATTGCACACTGAGCTCATCAATGATTGCAGCCGTGGCAGTCCCTGGGGCACTAGAGGTTAATTAACTTTTAGTGCCCCGGGGATCATAGTGGAACTGCAGAGTTCATCAGCAGTTCAGCTCCCACGGTCATGTGACTGTGGGAACTTTGCGGTCACAGCTGTGACTGCAGGCGATCAATGATTGCAGCTGTGGCTGCAATCTTTGAGAAGAGTGCGCAATCCCTGGGGCACTAGAGGGTTTGTTGCCTCTAGTACCCGGGGGATCGCAAACAGGGAGGATCCAAGGGTTGAATGCAGCTCTGGGAATCCTTCTTTTTTAATTTCCTCTTCCGATGGTTTTGCAAAATCGGTTTCATTGCGGAACCATTGGAAATTTGAGGAAATTTTCGCAAGAATGCCATTCTCGCTCATCCCTAGTGCTGTATACTTTTTATTGTGTTATACTCAATGGACAACCTTCTGCCATGTATAAACCATCTGCACTATTTTCTTAATACATTGCTTTCTTTTCTATAGTATTGTGGAAATGGTTATTAGTTTGTCCTTGTTGCTTTCAATAGATCGAGCAAGCAATTTCAGTTATTTGCATATATCTTATAGCGGAACTTTGGACTAAATTGCAATATAACTCTATTGTGAGCAATGGTCAACTGACCTTGGTTTATTGTATCTTAGCTTTTATTAATTCAAAACTGTAATGAATAACATTTTTTCTATGTAATAACCTAAATGTTTTAAATATTGTGTATATTAAACTCAATTTAAGCATGTGTAAAGTCTTGCATCACTGACTAATACATACAATTTAGTCAGTGATAGTGTAATGTTAAAAATATGTGTGATTTGTAATGATCAGACTATGTCCACAGAATGTTGCACTTTAATGTTTGTTATTTTTTATATTTATTGTATTGTATATTTATATTTTGTACCTTATCTAAAAATAATAAAAAGATTATTTATTACCTGTTGTTCCTGTCAGTAGATCAGGTATTTTTCCACTTCAGCTGCAATAGGGGGACAACGCTAACCAAGGCTTTGTACACACATCTATTAATTCTTGGATGAGAATCTGACATATATTCAAAGGTCCCAGGGCCAATCACCAAACTTTAGTGCTGTCACATGTGAAGAAAACATAGCTAGTAAAAGCTGCAACTTGAGATAATCATAATTTAAACAAGGGGGGCTTTTCCTACTTCAATCAGCTGGACAGAGTGGAAAGGAAGCACAGAAAATGTAGGTTCTACTTGGTAGAGAAGAGATTATATTAAATATGCCTTTCCCTATACAGAATACAAATAATAAATGGAAACTTAATAAAATAGCCAAGTACTGCTTAGCAATCAACAGTTGTTAAAACTCATGCAACGTTTCATGCCACGCCGCGTTCCTCCTCATTTTTCTCCCCACTTACTCTACCTTCCCCTCCGCAGCACACCTCCTCTATGGCTCCAGTGTTCCTCAGCTTTCTATCTGCACTGTCATAATTTTTGACATCCTTCTCCTGGTGTAGGAGCAGAGTGGAACTAATTCTGGCATCTGTAGGTACAGTAAACTTTCTTGCTCCCCTTAACAAGTCTAAGCATAATAAATGTTTTGTTGTACACTGTTTGAGATTTGGAGCACTTTGGTGATAGATTGGAAGCATGTTCCCTGACTCATTGGGCTTGATTTATTAATCTTCCTAGGGGTTCATTTCTGTCCGGTTTTATATGTCTAAAAGCGGTACATTGTTTTTCATGAAAATTTATTTAGCAGTAAAAAATAGTAGTATAATAAAGTTTGAAACACAAAATCATGTAAAATTAATAAATATAATTAATTAATAAATAAATAAAATGTTCTTTATTTTTTAAAATAAATAAATATTATACTCATATTATATTATTATACTGTAAAATAAATGTTCATGAAAGACAATGTACTGCTTTTACACATATAAATCCAATGTATTGCATTCAATAGAGTTATTTTGTATTGAATGCAATACAAATAGATTTTAAATTTCCCGCCCTGCCCCGCGGGCAATGTACAGACGCACCAACGTCATCGGGAACTCCCCCCCCCCTCCGGTGACTCATCGTGTGCAGAAGATGCTGGAGCAAGAAGGAAGAGGACAGGGATCGTGGCGATGGACAATGCAGGACGCCGGCGGATCAGGTAAGCGCTGCATTTACTAATCTTCCCATAGGTTTACTTACGCCTAGTGTGACTCAGAGTTACTGCTTTTAGCAACTTTTTTCTACCCCGAGTCACACTCAGGGTTACTGCTAGGAAGGGTAAAGCTCTCCAAGGCTGGAGAGGATACACTTTCATCAGTGAGGATGGATAATCCAGCAAACCTGGAATGAATCTGGTCCAGGATTGAAAACATTTGCTAACAAATATCAAATGGCTTTAATGAAAACCATTACAGGTTTACTGGATCACCCAGCTGAGCCTCTCCAGCCTTGAAGAGCTTTATTAAATCAGGCATATTGCCCCAATTTCACCATTCTGTGGGGGTAGCATCTATAGGGGCAATTTTATGCACTTTAAGGTTGCTTACTTGGATGAAAAGAAAGTGAAACTCTAGATTTCCACCCCCACCATCACATGTGCAGAATATGTACATAACAATACCAAAAGGTGTTGTGACAAAAACTGGAGAAAGTTTTAGAGGTATAGGTCCAGACATTACACCTCTCTGTATAACTGTGATAACTGACTCTACAACTCAGCATCGTTATTATAGCTAGACAGAATTTCTAATCTTGCTTCAGCTGAACCACTCACTTAATGGATTTTTCAATATAGTGAGTAGCAAAGCTGAGGAAAGATTAGAAATTCATACGTTATCATGAACATGAAGTTGGAAATATTTTACATACAGTTTTCCAAGTACATATAAAATCTCATACTCTGCTACACAGCAATAAATTTTTTAGTTTTCTAATATATCGGTAAAATTTTCTGATAAGATATTTTGGGTATTGCAGTCATCTTAGTCTGTAGCTCTGGTAGCTCTGTAGAATTTCTATTTTTCCCACATCTGATATTTGCATATCTTTCAAAATACAAATAACACACATTAGTACTAGCCAGCGCTGCATTGAATTAATTTCAGTGTCTTCTATTGTATGGCACATTCTAAAGCCATGGTTTTTAAGTCAAGTCACATTGAGTTATGTCCAAAGGATTTATTTAGACACAGCGCATGAGAAAAGGATGGATGGAGGCAGACACAATGCATCCTCACTGGGATGTGTCATTGTAATAGCTTTGCTGAAAATGTGAAGTTGCATTTCTCATACATCTATTCTAATATAATATAGTGTTTGACATACATTAGATTCATGGAAATAGGATACACACTCTTTTTCCTCCCTGAACAATCCTCCCAATTTAAAATTATTGTTCTGAAATATAAAGCCAGAGGTTACTCGGTGGAAAGTTCTGATTTGCTAACTTTTACTGTGCATAGATCAAATGTATTTTCTTTTCTTTTTACCTTGAAATAAAATTGACTACTATGTTTTAATTAGCAGTGGAACTGTTTAGCCATGGAAAGACTGCGATGAGTGTTTCAACTATAATGAAGTGATTAGTACAGGATAGAAGTCCAATTATTATTTTAATATTTGTGGTGTGTTCCTTAGTTATTTAATTAGTTCATTAAAAATAAAGGAGAAAATGTTAAGATGAGGCCACAACTGTTAATAAAAGCAACCTTGTTAGAATAGAAAAAAGGGTAAAAGAAAAGTCTTAATGGTAATCATAACCTCCTCTCACACCTCCCTCCCTCCCTCCCTACGCATCTAATAGAAAAAAAAAATTATTCCTACAGGTTTTTTTTTGGGGTGTCTGTGTCACTTACTGTGTGATGTGGAAAATCCCGTGGATTAAGAATGGAGATGACTAGATTGCAGCAGTGATGTCAGCAATGGGGGCACATGGCTGGCCCATGGCTGGCACAGGTGCATCTTAAATGCTAGACCAGTGGTTCTGGACCCTGCGGTGGTGCTGTTGATAAACTGGTACAGTGGATTTAGGTGTGTATGTTTTCTCCATAAGTTTGTGTGTCCTTTATTGTAGTTATCATCACACAGTTATCATTTGCAACCAATCAGATACTCATACTACTAAAAAAGGTGAGAAAATGATCCTGTTATTGGTTAAAACAGTCCCTGCACTTTGTAATGTCTTAATAATCTATCTTATCTTTCTTGCCATCCCGGGCTGGGTGCCTACCTGTGTTGTTTGTTTTACCCCACCATCACCACAAAAAGAATAGTTTCCATTATTGGTCTCCACTGTTATATTTTGTTATATTTACCTTTATATTTATTTATTGTTATCTTTATATTTTTTAAATAGCATTCAAAGTAAAGTAAATATTTTCAAAGTGGAAGTATCAACCAAAACTAAACATAAACTAATCTTTACCCATGCATATTATTCCAGTAAATTATTTTGTTAGCAACATATTTTAAAACAAAGTTCTTTTAGCATAGATGAAACAAGCAATTTAGCAAATGTACCAAGTTTTTTTTCTGTGCTATGAGGGCAATTCTCAAAGGCCATAAATATTCTGCATCTTCACTGAAACTGTAGACAGGGAATAGGAATAAAAAGACAGCTGCTCCGAATACCTTTAAAAACAGACATCATTTGTATGGGTTTAGCTATGCAAAGTCATTGTCAACCTGCTAATAATTAGGGATGAGCGAGATTATTAAGTTCGATCTCGCGGTGAATCGGGCCATTCTCACTTACCAAACATTTAAGTGAGAACAGCCTTGTGATTCACTATGAGGTCGTGTTCTCGCCGAACAAACAAGGGGAAATGCAAGGGGCAAGAATGCCCACTATTTCCGGCGGGAAATGCACAGCAAGGCCCAGCAGCACCAATCAGCAGAGATCTCAGAATAGGTATATATACAGGGAAGGAGGGAGGGGTTAGTCACTCCATCTTGTGTTCTGTGTGAAGGATAGAAGCAGGTAGAGTGCACTGTCACAGGGACAGGTTAGGAGCCTCCTGTATATCTAGAAATATACAGATTGTGCAGTTTTTCTTGCTACCTCCTGCTATTTATCCAAAAAGGCAAAAACATTTCTGTGCTACTCTACAAAAAGAGATATTTCAGTCTGATACCTTTTGCAATCTATCACATATCTGTCACAAAAGCCATTGTGCATTGTGACAGGCCAGGTTAAGAGCCTTCTGTATATACAGTGCAGTTAAAGTTGCTACCTCTTGCTATTTTTCAAAAAAGGCAGAAACATTTCTGTCCTACTTTACAAAAAACACATATTTCAGTCTGATACCTCTTGCAAGCTATTCAAAAAGCCATAAAATTTCTGTATTTCTCTCAAAAAATACAGATGTTTACTATGATAGCACTTGCTATATATTCACAAAGCCATAAAAATTTCTGTATTTCTCTCCAAAAAATACATATATTTAACTGTGATAGCACTTGGTATATATCTACAAAGTTAGAAAAATTTCCGTATTTCTCCTAACCACCTGGGCGTTTCACTGATGTCTAGATTTCTGTACCAAAAGTGATCCACTGTTTTTCATGAAATTTTTTTTTTTAAATTGTAGACCTGTAACTTACAGAAATATGTCCGAATGGGGTTCTAGTAGATATCATGAATTTAAAAAATGTTTGAAACACACAATCGTGTAAAAAAAAAAATACTGAAAATGCAATATTCGGTATACTGTATAGTAATATATTTTTCTAAAACACCTCCCTAGTAAATTTTAAAAAAGAGTCCAACATCACATACCTATAGACAAAACCACATAAATATATTTTGTATTATTTTGTATTGGATTGGATACAGGACTTTGTATTGAATCCAATACAAAATATTTGAATTTCCCGCTACGACCCATATCGATGGGTACATGCACGGACATCGCCGAGGGACGTGTACGCGAACACCGGGTATTCTAATTCTTTCCAAACTTCCGTGCAAAAAGTGTTAAATTTTTTGCATAGAAATTTATTTTAGATTGTAGGCTATAATTCACCGAATTACTCAATAATTACTTATAATTCACCGAATTACCGCATAACTCAGCGAAATATGTCCAAAATTTTATAAATTTATTAATAACATTTTTTTTATAAAACAAAAAAAAGTGTAAAAAAAAAAATAAAAAAAAAAATAGTGTGTAATGTAATTGTACAGTAGCTGATATAATATATATATAATACAATTATATATATTATATAAAGATTTCTTTGTATTGGACTCAATACAGCTTTTTTGTATTGAGTTTAATGCAAAGTGATTTGAATTTCCCGCCCGGCCTCCCGCCCGCACAGATGCATGCAGCGACGTCACCGGGAAACCCCGGAGATCGTCACTGCACTCGCCGGGAGAAGAAGGAAGAAGACAGACGTGTCCGGAGGTGCTGCGGGGACCGGGTAAGTACTTTTTTTAGAGAACGACGCTGGAGAACGACTGGATGATCACAGCGGGACCAGGTAAGTGATAGCATTTAACCACCTGAAAAAAGTTCGGGTTTAACACTTTTTGCAAGTGTTTTAACCCCGAACCAAGCTCAGGTTTAACGGCCGGGTGGTTAAAAAATACAGATCTTTAACTGTGATAGCACTTGCTATATATCTACAAAGTTAGAAAAATTTCTGTATTTCTCCCAAAAAAATACAGTTATTTACCGTGATAGCACTTGCGTTCTCTTGAAGGAGGTGCAACCAAGTCAACGTCTCTTCCTCCACCTCCATTGACTCCTTCTAGAAGAAAAGGAGACTTCTGGAGAAAAGTTACAACACCAGAGAACTCTTTTCGGCATTGCACAGAGAGGTTGAGGCTTAGCTGACGCCCTCCTGGCTCACAAGTGGCAACATAGTGTGTGACAACGGGGCCCTGCTTTGTGCACGTACTTAACCTGGTGGTGCAGAAGTTCTTCTGCATGTACCAGGACTGCAGGACTTACTGAGACAGACTCGCTATATCATATATGCCGGTCCCCTACTGCCACCGCAGTGCTTATCAAGATCCAACGTCAACAGAGGCTTCCACTGCATAGACTGATTTGTGACACTGTGACTAGATTGAACTCCACCCTGCACATGCTCCAACGTCTGTGTGAGCAAAACCTAGCCATCCGCCATTACTTGGTCAGTGTGGTGCATGGAGGAAGCAGGGCCCTTGGTACAGCCACACAACCGAGCTATTTTACCAGTGACCAGTGACTGCAGATGGAAACGATGTGCAAGGTACTGGCCCCCTTTGAGCAGATGGGACGATGGAACGATGTCATTCCCATCATCTTTTTGCTTGATAATACCGTGTGGCCTGATGGAAAGTGGCGATGGGAGAGGAGGGCAAGAAATGGGAGAGGAGGATGGGGGTTACATAACACTCCATAGCACACAGCCAGCATCAGGAGGAGCAAGAAGGGACACTGGCCAGCATCAGGAGGTTCAAGAGGAGGAGGAGGAAGATGATTATGATGATGAGGGAGACCATGTTGGGGCTGCTGGACAGGACCCGTCCAACCCGCATTTGTAGTGTCATGCCCCAGGCATTGTGTGGGAGAGGGAACAACAGGAACTGCTGCAGCTTGAAGAAGAGGAGGTGGGTGATGAGGAGGAAGATGTTTTTGCGCCTACTGAGGGACAGGAGAAGGATGAGCCCAGGGAACCCCTCTTTCATCCACATGTTGTGATGCCTACGGAGGGACCCTGCATTTGCAGCATCAAAAACCGGGATGATTACTGGCTGGCCACCCTTTTGGATCACCGCTAAAAAGACAAAATGACACAGTTTCTACCCAACCCGGGGCAAGAGAAAGAAAAGGTGACCTGCCTAAACAGAATACTATGCGACCGGCTGGGTGAGGAGTTTTGCGCATCACATTCCACACAGGGAGCTCAAGCAGCAGCAGCAGCAGTATTGGCAGCAGGCCGCACACATCCAAAAGTGTAGGCCAAGGCAGGGGGGATTTTCTGGATACCTGGCAAAACCTGATGCAGCCACCTCAAAAAAAGTGAAGTGCAGGGGCATAACCATCGAGAACGGATGAAGCGCATGGTGCATGATTACATTGGCTCTTTTCTGGCTGTTGGTGGTGCTGTTGACGACACCAGTTATGAGGAGGATGCCTGTCCTGACAGTAGTGACGCCATCCAGTTTTGGGTCAACAGGGTTGAAATCTGCCCACAGTTGGCACAGTATGCCATCAAGCTTTGGTGCCCGGCATCCAGTGTTCTGTCCGAAAGAACCTTCAGTGCCGCTGGCGGAGGGGTAACGGACAACTGATCATGACTGTCGCCGGAAAATGTCAATCGCCCCACTTTTTTGAAAATGAAGGAAAGGTGGGTTACTAACAACTGTCATATCCCCACTGCAGATGTCACTGATTGACTTACACAAGGACACACTAGGCCAACCAAGATGCCTCTGTGAACCCACACTGCTCCTGTGCTAAGTCTGTGGCTGCCTATCACCAAACATCCTGTCAGCTGAGCCGGCCTCAGTTGAATTTTTCCGCTAGTTATTGCAGCGTCCAGGAGTGGCGTTCTTCGGTAGTGTCATGCCTGCCATTGTGCCAGCTAGCAATTTACTTTACATTTCTGCTGCTTCCGGGAGGCTAACAAACTGCAGATAAAAAACCCCCAGTACTGCCACACTGATAGGTACCATTGCCTTTGCCTAATTTTTCAGCTAAGTGTTGTAAGATTGAGGGTTGGCATTCATGTAATCCACTTCATGATGCAATCTAACAATATCTTCTACCTTCCTAACGCTTCCGGCACCACAGACCTCAACAACAGTGCAGGCGCACAAAACACCTTGGTCTGGCCCTTAACAACAAATTTCCAATATTTGCACTACACACTTCGGGTTGACATTGACGATGCACTACACCCAGCTCTAGACGCCAGTTACCAATGCCATCCACGCTGTATCTCAGGGCCCACCGCCTCCTCCTCCTGCTGTTGCTGCTGCCTCCTATCAGTACTCTATTCACAAAAATTGTATTATATACTTCTGGGTGTCATTGATGATGCACTACACCCAGCTCTAGATGTCAGTTACCAATGCCGTCCACACTCCATCTCAGGGCCCACTGCCTACTCATCCTGCTGTTGCTGCTGCTGCCTGCCCTGTAACCAGCTCTAGATGCCAGTTACCAATGCTGTCCACTCTCTGTATCAGGGCCCACTGCCTCTTCCTCCTGCTGTTACTGCTGCCACCTGCCCAGTACCAAGCTATAGATGCCAGTTACCAATGCTGTCCACGCTCCGTCTCAGGGCCAACCGCCTCTTTCTCCAGCTGTTGTTGCTGCCACCTGCCCAGTACCCAGCTCTAGATGCCAATTACCAATGCTGTCCACGCTCCGTCTCAGGGCCCACTGCCTCTACCTTCTGCTGTTACTGCTGCCACCTGCCCAGTACCCAGCTCTAGATGCCAGTTACCAATGCTGTCCACGCTCTGTCTCAGGGCCAACCGCCTCTTCCTCCTGCTGTTACTGCTGCCATCTGCCCAGTACCCAGCTCTAGATGCCAGTTGCCAATGCTGTCTACGCTCCGTCTTAGGGCCCACCACCTCCTCCTTCTGCTGTTATTGCTGCTGCCTGGCCAGTACATAGCTCTAGATGCCAGTTACCAATGCTGTGCACACTTCAGGGCCCAACGCCTACTCCTCCTGCTTTTGCTGCTGCTTCCTGCCCAGTAACCAGCTCTAGATGCCAGTTGCCAATGCTGTCCACGCTCCGTCTCAGGGTCAACCGCCTCTTCCTTCTGCTGTTGCTGCTGCCGCCTGCCCAGTACCCAGTTCTAGATGTTAGTTCCCAATGCTGCCCCTGTACTTCCTGCATCTTCTTGTTTCCTGCCCCTGATAGTAGGCGTAGAAATGCACCAAGATATACTTGTACAACTTTATTTGCGTTTTACAATGTTACAGCTAGCATTTTCTTATATCCTTGTGGGCTTTCTAAGGCCACTATCAGGGGCAGGAAACACTTGTTTGCCTTTATTTGCATTTTACAAAGTTACAGCTAGCAGATAGGAAAAGGCAGTCCCCTTCACAGCAATGTCTCCAATAGGTACAGCTTCTTCACTGTCCATAAAGGTTATGGCCTCAACCTCTAATGCCATCCTTACTCTGTCTCAGGGCCTACTGCCTCTTCCTCATGCTGTTACTGCTGTTGCCTGCCCTAGCTCTAGATGCTAGGTACTAATGCCGTCCTTGCTCCTGTCAGTCCGTCCTTGCTCCTGTCAGTACTCCATTTACTAAAATTGTACACTTCTGGGTGGCATTGATGATGCACTACGCCCAGCTCTCCATGACTCTTACCAATGCAGTCTCCCTGGCGACAGCTGACCAGAGGCCACACATTGCTACTGCTCTCGCTGACCAACACTCCGTCTCCGGTCCTCCATCCTTTTGCAAAATTTCACTGCACTACTTGTCCACAACTTTATGGGTGTCATTCCTAACACATGTCATCCAGGTCATGATTCCAGCTAGCAATTATTATTAATAATAAACAGGATTTATATAGCGTGAACAAATTATGCAGCTGTGTAAATTCAATAGGGGTGCGTACATTAAATAGCAATGAGTTTTCCTGCTGTTTTGAGGGCATAGACTGTTGCTAGTGGGTTGAGTTCACCCTTTCTTAATGTCTTAAAATCCTTTTTGCCTCCTGTCATTTTGCCTGTGGTTTTCTGGAAAATCACAAAGTCTTTTGGACTTTTTGTATTTTTTCCCTGTTGCCACTGTTCTACAACACTTACGTAGCAAATTTGGTGGTTCTAACATGTATATGGGCTTTGCTATTAATGTTTAAATTTGGCCCATTGACTTTAATGGAATATGCAAAATCGATTTGCCCGAAATTTCGCTAACCCACCGGAAGTTTGAGGAAATTTTCGCGAGACTGTCAGAGGCCTTCCCGCTCATCCCTACTAATAATATTTATTCCTGAAAGACAATTGTGGAAATCAGAATGCACATCTAAAATAATTTCTACAATCCCTGTACTCTAGCTAAACGTATGCTAGGGTCAGGACTTAATTTTTAAATAGACAACATAGGCCATGGTCTAGAATAGCAGGGTTGCCAAGGGCAGAAGAAAGCTATCATTATGCCATTGACCCTCCTATTCATATTACATATTACAGCGGTGTGTAATATATTGGCTTTCCATAAATACTGTTCTTTTTTTATTAAGAAAAATAATATTATTAATAATAATAATAATATTCTGGCCTTTGTTCTATCTGCAAAGAACTTACATGTTCAACCTATGTTTGTGTGTGTTTTTTCAGGGCACTGACCCTCTAGTGCCGGGGATGGCAAAAAGGAGGATTCCTAGGGCTGCAAGACTGAATGCAGCCCTGAGAATCCACTGCGATTCCAGGGCACTAGAGGTTTATTAACCTCTAGTGCCAGGGATCGTAATGATTTCCTCAATCTTCAGATGGTGGTTAGTGAAATCTGTTCACCAAAATTTTGCAGACCAATCGGAAGTTCGAGGAAATTTTCGCGAGAATGTACTGCCAGAGAAGAGGGAGGCTGAAAACAGACCAGTTGATTTGTCCACCAGGAACAGGTTTGTTTTCCCCACCCAAGTACAGGTTTGCTCTAAAACTATATGATAAATTAAAAAAAATATTAGCTGTTTTAAGGTTTGTAGGAATGTCACAATATGTAAATACAATTTGTTGTATTAAGGCAATATTGTGTTTTAAAAGCTAACATAGGATATCGGGGTATGCATTCATCTTTCACCCTCAATAGCTACAGAACCTGAAAAGGAAGCAGTCTATAGCAAGAATAAGGTGACCTTCATAGCCTCATGTGTTGTTTATCTGCTTTACATGTTGCTTCTAAAACCCTTTCTGTTTTGTGCATTAAACAACAGGACCTGTTCATCAAATTGTGGTAATTTTTTCTATTTAGTTACCAATTTCTAACTCAAAACAACATTATGTTCAAAGCTTGTGGTAGCAATTATATTGTATCACCAGCCTGCCTTTAATTTTTCAGTTGTGGTCTTCCTAGAAACATTATGCATACAAAAATAGAATACCATGATAATGAAAATGTATGTTTTTGATCATAAATTCTAAACAAGAACAAGAAAACAAATATGTTTTCCAGCTGATTCTTTGAGCTTTGCTTCTTAATCAGCTGGGATCATGCATTTAAAATGTTTCTTTTGCTTAAACAGGATGTAAGTCTTATGTATTCAACATATTCTTAATGACCTGAGAGATTTTTCTTATTATTTAGGAAGACAAACCATGCTGCATTTCTGGGTTTGTAATAAATGCAAACTCAATTACAGTGCACAATGTGCCTAATTTATCAGGGGATTAAGGGAATGTGTTTACTTTATCTTATTTTCAAATCCAGTTATATTTTTAAAATGTGTAACAGTATTTAAATATATTGTGTACAAAGGAAGTAATCTTGTATATATTTTAATTATGTGTGTTAATGCTTCTGAAATTTAATTCAACACGTTATCTTAAGCTCCCAATTACTGATGTATAGACCAGAATCATATAGGTTGGTTGCTTGATGTGTTATGCTAAAAAAGTTAATTGTTATCCTCAGGAAAGCTTCTGATTTAAATGTGCTCAACCAACAATAGTTTAAAAATTTTCCAGATTGATAGCAGTGATAATCATGCCTAAAGTCAACCAGAATCTTTTGGCTAAATACTTTTTCAAGCTGATGTAGATTTTTAGTTAGTTTAAAACTTTGCACATTTAAACTTCTTTTTTGATAGGACCACAACAGTAGTAAATTGCAGCCAGAAAACTTGTTCTGAGACAAATAGTTGGTGACCACTATTTAAACAACAGGTTGATAGACTATTGTTGCTACTTGTTACCTTTTTTGATGGCTTCGGTAACCTAGAGTATTTTTTGTTTGTACTATGGGTTCTTAAGATATTTCCTAGAGGTCCCAAGACCTGCCATTTTTGTGCTAGGAATAGTATGGGTCATAGTTTAGACTACAATGGGCTTGAAATAAATGCACCTACTGTAACCATTCTGACTGTATTACTTATAAAAGCTTATGTATCATTCAGTCAACCTAATAAACATAAGACCAAACACACTCCACAATCACCACCCCCAACCACTTCAGACCCCATATCCACCTCCTACATTCCAAATACTCACCAAGGCATAAAACGTCAACAAAGCAATCCAAGTCCCACCAATACAGACTACACAAAACCTAGACCATCAATTACATTATCTAACACGCTTCTACCTGACCTACAACCACTAACAGCTACATCTATTCATTCCATTTCAACCCACTCTTTTTCAACACAGGCCACGCCCACCACACCAAATACTATATCAAAACCGTGGTCCTCCCAATGGACAGTCTGGTTCCGCCACCATCACCCAAGGACCCCCCTAGCCTCTCACCTGATTTTCTTTGTCTTTCCACCCCCCCTCACCCAACCATCCCAATTATGAGAAATACCTGAGACCCAGAAGCCTTTTATAGAACTACACCCCCCATGTTTACCATTTTCCGCTCAAATCAAGGGACCAATGGACAATTACCTCCTGAAACTGTCCCTCAAGGACAGGAGCCAGAAATTATTAACTTATCCTCATATGCTTTCACCATTGATGAAATAAACTTACTCAAACTAGGATTATCATTCTGTCCATTTTCAAACTTAGATGAATTTGAACTTGTGAAGGACATAAACATGCCAGAAATCTTGCCCTGAAGGTTATGTTTGATAAATCATATTCTCAATTACAATTCACACCACCATCTGATTTTAGTTAATTCAATATCCAGGATTTTAAATAATTTAAAAACCTTATATCAACTTCTAAATAAAAATGAGGACTCCAAGAAACTAAACACTTCTACCTTGCTACAACTTAATGAAGCAGTATCAATAATACCCCATACCTAACAGGAGATCTAAATCTACATTTTTCCACCACTTACCCAATTCCCGCATATTCAAACATTTACAAATTTAGTTACAAATGAAATTAGGAATTTGAAAAAAGATACATCAAAATTCCCTGAAAACTTACACTCAAAACTAAACAAATTAAAACAGACATTGTCATTAATCCTTCAGATAAAAGAGGTAAAGTAGTTATTCTGAATAGACATCATTATGAGAAAAAATGTTTTAAAATCCTCTATAATCAAGAATGGTATAGATAAATTTCTGGAAGCTTTAGTTCCTTCTACACCCAATATCATTCTATAACACATTCCTAAAAAGTAAAATAGATACTAAAATGAAAGATTACCTTGACACTCAATACCCTATCACTCCTACATTTTATTCTCTTCTAAAGGTCCACAAGGATCTAAAAATATCAATCAGGATGTCCCAATATTTCCGGCATTGGATTCATAGTATCCGTTTCCAATAAGTTAGTGAACACATACCTCAGACCTTTAGTAACCAAACTGCCCTCCTATCTTAAAGGCACAATTGAACTTCTTAAATTTACATCCACTTTATGCATCCCTCCTAACTCCCTCTTGGTACCAATTGATGTAGAATCACTGTAGTATTCCTCATCAAAAAAGAATTGAAATCATCCATAAACACCTACAGAATCAATATCCCAACAATACGGCATTTAATGAGTTTATTGTGTTTTCACTTGAATATATTCTCACCAGAAATGTTTTCACATTTAAGAACAAACACTACCTCCAAGTTCAAGGGGTAGCATTAGGCACCTTCTTATGCAAATATATTTATCTAGGGGATTGGGAAGAAAACTTCTTTTCCAGGCAAGAATTTCAGGCACACCACCAGTATATTCTTGTCTGGAAATGATATGACATCACCATGGTCTGGTCAGGTCTGTAATCCTCCCTAATTAAGATTCATCAGGAGTTACAAACCAATCCATATAATCTAAAATTTACAATGGATTACAACAAACAGATAGTGCCCTTTTCGGACACTTTTATTAGAACCACAGAAGACGGGAAATTAACTAACACATTATTTAGAAAACAATCTGCAGGAAACCAGTATCTTTCCTGAGGTAAAGGAATTTGAACTTGAGACTGAAACCTTCAAAAAAAAAAAAAATACTTCAGAGGGATTACAGCAAAAACCTCCTCAAAAAAGCGTATCAAAAGGTAAAACGTTTAAATTGACAATCTTTTTAATCCCGAGCAAACAACAAGAAGCTGGACCCATTGGAATTATTACAACATTCAACAAGCAACAAAAAGAGAAAGCAAATTTGCTATCTAAACATTAGCATATTCTACTGGGAGATCCCAAGACCTCCAAATTCCTGTGTCTAAAACCTAGAATAACCTTTAGAATATCCCCATCTTTAAAAGACTTTCTAGTATCAAGTCATCTCTGGGATAAACCATAACTGTCAAAGATGAACATATTTCCCTCTTGAAGGAACAGAGACTTCTTGCTACAGAAGGAGCTTTCACAGACACGTGTGAGAACAATCAAAAGTGGTTATTGTTCTAAATTATTCAAAAAAGATGGTGGTATTTATACAATTTAAAGTAGGTGGTACAGAAAAATAATTTAAGATTTGACGTGATAAGTGACTCCTTAGGAATCCTAAGTGAAACAGTTTATGACCCTGATATCATGGGAACCTCTTCACTTCTCCCCAGGTGTTCATTCACTTTGTTCTTAATTAACATTTTAGACAAAGAAAAGAAACTCAAGCATTTGTAGTCTATGATAGCCATTTTCACCTCTGAAGTGCCAAACTACATTTGAAGATCTCATAGAACATTGGTTATTTGGTCACAAGCCTGAACCCCGAGATCCCCCTGGGGCAATCAGGAAAACAAAAGGTGTAAATGACAAAAGTCTTTTGTTGATATGAGGCAAAACCCTTGTGTGTAGTGTATTTTATGATTCCTTCTTATATAAGATCATAAAGTCCACATCACTAGTGACACATCAAAAGAAAGGGGAGGAACGGAACCTTTAGATTTGGTAAATGTTCTCAGTGTAAATAGATAATCATCAACGCAAACTACAAACAATATGTTGATTGTTCTTCAACTGTTATCATTTACCTGATCACATGTAAATGTGGTGGCTATTATGTTGGAAAGACCAAAAGGGCCTTCAGAAAAAGAATTTATGAACATATTTATACTATAGAAACAAAGAAAATGACAACACCCATTAGTCACCATTTCAGCATTCAACACTATTTCAATAGTGGATCAATTTCATTTTCAGCATTGGAAAAGATCTCCCCCAACCCCAGGGGTGGTGATTTATATACAATTTTACTACAAAAGGAAACTCGTTGAAATAACCTTGAATGCCACCACACCACCAGGCCTAAATGATATTCTATCTTTCAAATCCTTTCTATGCCTATGATGTATATCATGCGTACCTTTCAAATGCAACTATCCTTATGATTTATACTCTGTATATCTTTCAAATGTCTAATAATGTATGTTCTGTATGTTTTAAAAGAAAAAAAAAGAAAAATTCTATATTGAAGGTATTCATACATAATTAGTATGATATAAACATTTGTGTCCTTACAAAGCATCATATACAATTATCTCAATACCAGGGTTTTTCAATCTGTTATAATTAGGATATATAGATACATTGGTTGGATATATGGATACATTGGCCCTGATTCATCAATAAAATCTGTGCTCGCTGGTCGCGCGTGCTTTCGCGCTTCCAGCGAGCCGGATTCCCGCGGTCCGGAGTCGAGTGCGCTCGTACACTCGCCCCCTCACTGCCACCCGGATTCCTGCCTTAATAATAATGAGCAGCAGGGGTCGCGAATCTGCCAATTAAGGCAATTAGATTTCAACTGCGCGATTAAGGAGGATCTGTTAAGCTCACTGGTGAGATCATAGCAATTAATTAGCGCACGCCTGTTCTCTGTTCTGTGCGTATCTACAGTCCTTTACAGGTCAATTAGAATCTTTAATGCTTCATTAGATTTCAGCCGCGCGATTAAGGAGGATCTGTTAAGCTGTCACTGGTGAGATCATAGCAATTAATTAGCGCACACCTGCTCTCTGTTCTGTGCGTATCTACAGTCCTTTACAGGTCAATTAGAATCTTTAATGCTTCATCTTCTTTTGTGTAACTGCTACTCACAAAATAATTAATTTATTGTTACATTTGTTGCACTGTTTTTATACTTTTTGGTTTGCTTTGCAACACTGCAAACTAATTGAGATCGAGCTGTATATATACTACTTAGAACTATAATATGTCATCTCACAATAGTATGAATTGTAAAAAATTGTCACCAAGCATTTGTGATCTAATTAAAATGTCATTGTAGTTTGTCTTGATAGAAATCCGTTTAATGCAGCAACAGCAGTAGTGAACAGCAAATCGAGGTCCAAATTTGGATCCATGACAACAGCAAGCAAAATCCTTGAATGGCTCACATTCAAGGATGCGTGCACGTGCGTGCGTTTGTGTGCAACTGCGCGTACATGCGTGTGCGCGTTTGCGCGCGTGTGTGCGCTTGTGTATCCCTATAAATTTGCAGTTTCTTAGTCATTCTGGTCATGCAAACCAAAACTTGCTGAAAAAACAGAAAAAGAACAACAAACAAAGGAAAAAGAACAAGTAAGAATACACCATTGACTTTATTACTCCAAAAAATGTTTTGGGTGTGTTGTCCCATAACTCTTTTATTTTTTCACTTCTAGTTACATGGAGCCAAGGAGAATGGCTACCACCACCACCACCACCACTACCACTGCTGCTGCAGTAGCACCACCACTACCACCCCAGGGTCTTCAGTCCATAGACCAACAGGCAGCTCCCTCAGGCCAGCTAGGTTGCTCTGTGAAGCAGGCCAAGTAACGGACCGAGAATTTAACCAACAACATCTGGCAGCCATGCATCGTCTGATAGAATCGGTCCAAGAACTATCGGCCAATTTGGGTGCCTACATGTTCAGAGTTGACCATCTCTGTGACATGTTAAGTGAATCCCTAGGCCAACAATCTCGCCTACATCATAAGCCCTGCTGGCTCCCCATCTCCTGCAGAGCAGCCAGCTCCGTTCTTCCCCCTGGCTCCACCCAGTGCCCCTGGCCCTCCACCCAGTGCCCCTGGCCGTTCAACTCCTGCCCCTGGCCCTCCACCCAGTGCCCCTGCCCATTCACTCCGTGCCCGTGCCCCTCCAAGTCCACTTAGTGCCCCTGGCCCTCCACCCAGTGCCCCTGGCCCTCCACCCAGCGCCCCTGCCCAGTCACTCCGTGCCCGTGCCCCTCCAAGTCCACCCAGTGCCCCTGCCCATTCACTCCATGCCCGTGCCTCTCCAAGTCCACCCCATGCCCCTGCCCGCCCACCTCCTAACATTCGGGCAACCACTAGACATGCTCTGGAGGTGGGCCACACTCGCGCCGGTGCTGTGCAGGTGCACCGTGGACATGCTGCGGTGGTGTCCCATGGACGAGGCCAGGAGGTGGAGGTGAGCCGTGGCCGGGCTTCTAGGGTGGGCCGCGCCTGTGGCTGGGCTTCTAGAATGGGCTGCGCCCGTGGCCGGGCTGGCCGAACTATATAAGTGGATGCCGGGTGCCAGGTGAGAACATTCTTCCTGTCAGTTTTCACTCAATTTTTCAGGACTCCATGAGCTCGCCAGTGTGGGTTTGAGTATCCTGTATGATGATGCTTGTTTGTATAAATTAGCTTAATCTCTATTTTGTGTTTGCCCAATGTCCACAGGTTAGTAACCCTCGCTCTTTGACACTTTACCTATCTGAGTTTGTTTTGATGCGGCCTAAGTATGCTCCAAATGCAGTTTTGCCATCTACTCCCCCAAAGAATGTTCCAGTACATTTGTCAAAGTGATTCTAATCAAGCCACTAAATGAACACAAATCTAGTTATATCTAGCGACCAAATATGGCACACTGCACTTGTCTGTAATAGATAAATGTGCTTGCTAATAGGTCAACTGCTTTTGTGTTGGTTAAAATGACATACTAAGGTGTTCAGCTGTGTATTCTATGCCAAAAGTTTTCTTGAATGATGTCACAATTACATATATTTTGAAGGGGACATATCTAACATACCCAACTCTGTTACTTTTAAGGTCACATGATGATTGGACCAAGTGACCAATGGAGGAATGGAGCAAACCCGGCCAACATGCAAAACAGGTTTGTGTAGGATAAGAGCATGTTCAAGATTTTATGGTTCAAATAACCATTGTGTAAAAAACTAAGGTTTCTTTTTTTGTGTTTTTTAGGGATGGAATTGGATTAAAATGTGTGAACTGTGCACTGAAAAAATAAATATATTTCACTAAATCTGGCTTTTCTTTTTTTTTAACAAAACTTTTATTTTTTAAATCTCCCCCCAATAACTTATATGATAACACCCCAACAAATATAAAAATATAAAAATTTTAAAAACATATATACAATATTTTTTTTTTTTTTTCATTTTTAAAAACTGTGCCGCCTCTTAGCAGGGTCCGGCCTGACGTGCTGCTCCATGGCAGACATCCTCCTATGCAAGGATGCCAGGTCTTCCTAAATGCTTCCTGGCGGGTGAGGAAAAACAAATAATATATTAACTGGAAGAGTTTGGTCCAAACATTTTTTAAAAGTACTGTCTTTTTAAAAAGCAAACTAATGAAAATCAAAACTTACCAAGAATGTGATTAATACGTTCCAATTGTTGGAGTAGCGGTGGTGGCAGTGTTGGGGGGCTCGGAAGCTCCTGGGGTGGCCCGACTGCTTTCCTCGATGTGGAACTGGCTGTGTTTGTAGACGGAGACCAAAAAAATAAGCGAAGTAAGTACCGAACAAATGGAACAGTATAACATGCAACTAGTTCTTAAATTGCACAGTGCTAAAGAATTTAAAATATGTTATCTCATGTAGTGTGAGAATGTGTTGAATTTCAACATATGTTACAAACATTGATTCTAAGGTTAACTTACAGGCAATCTCCTCGCCCTGGGCCGCCTCCTCTCCTTCATCGGAGGACTCTGGCTGCGGATGTGGTGCAGCGGGCTCCTCCTCAGGAGATGGCTCCTCCTCCACTGGGGATGGCTCCTCCTCCACTGGAGATGGCTCCTCCCCTTGGGGGATGGCTCCTCCACCGGGGATGGCTCCTCCTCCCCCGGGGATGGCTCCTCCTCCCCCGGGGATGGCTCCTGCTCCTCCTCCAGGTCCTGGGGGATGGCCAGGCGCCTGTGTGGCCGCTGAAAAATTATGAGGCGGTGTGATGGAGTGTTGGCTGTAATAACAAAATCCAATATACCAAAATAATAAGGGTAGTAAAATATAGGAAGTGAAAAACAAACAGTTCTAGGCTTAATAATGCTATTTTACACAGACAACAAACATTGTAAAACACCATTCCTTAACAAGAGGAGAAGACAAAATGCCAAACTTACCAGACAGGATGCAGTCCCCTACTTCGCACGCCAGATCGGGTCTCCTCCGCTTGAGGTCGCTCCAGGTGTGCTGGATCTGGGCGACTGTTGGGCGCCTCCCTTCAGGGGTTCACAGCCTGTCTGCGATCCACTCCGCAATTTTACTTTTTACAAATATTGACCGCTGCTGGTCGTATCTCTTAAAAATATGCTTTTTTCTTAGCGCACATAAATGTTAAAAACATTTAAACAGCGCAAACATTTTTTTTTAGGGCTATGGGTAATGTGTGTGCTATTAGAAAGAATGATTTTTTAGGGGAACAGTTACTTTTAATGCAAGCTCGCCAGTGTAAAGCTGCCGGAGATGCGCGTCTCTGGCCGCGATCTTTTTCAGTTGCTGAATAGCGCGATGGCGTACGATTTCGGATCGCGAATAATCCGATTCTGCTTGATGAATCAGGGTCATTATCCTGCTCCTGTACAAAGCATTGGTCAGACCACATCTGGAATATGCAGTCCAGTTTTGGGCACCAATTCGCAAAAAGGACATTGTTGAATTGGAGAGAGTGCAGAGAAGGGCAACTAAATTATTTAAAGGAATGGAGGAGCTCAGCTATGAGGAGAGATTTTCTGAACTGAATCTATTCTCCCTTGAGAAGTGACGTTTAAGGGGGGATATGATCACTACTCTCTTCTCCATTATTTACTTTGAGATCATTACAAAGAACAAGAGGGCACTCTTTGCATCTGGAGGAAAAGTTTAAGCTCCGGATAAGGATAAGTTATTGTATGAATAGGTGTGTGTTAGACCTAGCCATAAATGTCAGTACTATACCGGGCAATTTCCAATTTTACCTTATACCAAAATTTCGCAGTTTGCATGAACACAAGCAGTTCCTTTAAAAAAAAACATTGTAAATATGTTATGTTCCAATATTTACAGCTGAGGCTAGTAACACCAACCAGGCTTGATGAAGTTCACAAAAGGAACAAGGTGATAGATGGCTATGACTTTGGTCCAATCATCAGCATAATGATTGTCCTACCCT
The DNA here is from genome assembly GCF_032062135.1 of Pyxicephalus adspersus. Taxonomy (NCBI): domain Eukaryota; kingdom Metazoa; phylum Chordata; class Amphibia; order Anura; family Pyxicephalidae; genus Pyxicephalus; species Pyxicephalus adspersus. The sequence goes on from NC_092871.1 coordinate 36,579,433, forward strand.
AACCAAGATCTTTGGGCTATGCTGTCTAACAGAGGTGCCTTGTTAAAAGGAATGGCTGAGAGATGTACAAATCCTCTGCAAGTTATAACCGTACACAATTATGTATTCCAACTGGCCTCAGTTCAACGTTACAGCTAGTTTTATGCTTCTTGGTATCAAAGTTTACACACTGTGCAATGAACTGATCTGTGACATTGAGGAGCAGAACACTTATTGTAGAAAAACCACTGTGGCTTTCTTTAAAATCTGTTGTAAGTCTTAGTAATATTCCCTACTTTCAGATTTCATTAAAAAATTAGTAGAAAATTTGCTTTGTATAGACAAATAAAACTTTCCTTATTAGACAAATCGTAATACATGGAGTGTATTGTCAGTGCATTTATTAGCATTGTCGCATTATGTTCAGGATTCAAGGTATTTGTTTTAATAATAAAACCCTCAGGGAAACATGTAAATTTGCATTTGAAACCAAAACAACCTTTCATTTTAATTTTTGGCAGGATCTCAATTTTAAATATGTCATAATTTATACTGCTTGTTAACGAACACCATCAAAAATTAATGCTCATTAGAGTGCTCATTATTATGCATGCTGCTATTGGTTGTGACTTAATTAAATTAAGCACCACTTCACCACTTGCAACAAGGAAGTTGTTTAACCACCTGGGCGTTTCACTGATGTCTGGATTTCTGTACCAAAAGCGGTACACTGTTTTTTATGATTTTTTTTTTTTTTTTAAATTGTAGACCTGTAACTTACAGAAATATGTCAACAAGGGGAACAAGGGTCTAGTAGATATCCTGAATATAATAAAGTTTGAAACACACAATCATGTAAAAAAAAAATTAACTTCAATAATAACATTAAAAAAAAAACACAAAAATCAGCTTAAACAAGAATGCATAAATAAATAAAAAATACTGAGAAAGTGAGGCTAGGGATTTGGGGCAATAACATTTCCAGTGGCTGGGGGAGGTACTGTATATTGCCACAACTCCAAAAATAAAAAAGTTCAGAAAGCTGTGACAAAAGAGACAGGTTTCCCAATAACAACTCATGCAGATTTGCCGTGGCTGCCATCCACTACCTTGTTCACTTTCACAATTCAGCCTTCCACCACTACACTCATACCCAATACCCTGCCTACTGCCACTTCCATGAAATGTACTAATCTGCTTTCCATTACTGCATGTTACCCGCTACCATTGTTATCACCTGTGCACTAAAATGCACTACCTTGCACTGCCCCAACTTCTTTTTTCCTACTCAACACCATTGTCTTGATACCCAATACTGTCACACTGACACCCACAACCTCTTTTCTTACTCAACACCATTGTCTTGATACCCAATACTGTCACACTGACGCCCACAACCTCATTCAACACCAATGCACTAAAGCCCAATACCCTAATGCCCAATTGTACTGACACCTACTGCCGATTTGCCTCAGTAGCATGTTCTATCCTGTTTACTGCCATTGCACTGACTTCCACTAACTGTCTCAGTGCCGCAGGGCAGAATGGTGTACCTTCCATGTCACCAGCCCAGTTGTCAGAGACGTGCGCAGGGTGCAGAGTCTAAGCAGCTGCTTGGTCTTCACCAGAGCCTCTGGAGGTGAGGATGATACGCTACATGCAGAAGCAGGTGACTGCTGACAAATGGGAATCAGTGAACGTGAAACAAAATCGAGGTCAAACAAGCCAGAGGTCAGGGCAGGAGGCAAGCAGGAGTAGTCAAAGATGAAAGCCAGGGTCAGTAGAAAGGAAATCATAAGCTGAAAGCACAGGCAGGAATTGCAGGAAAGTGGAACAGAACATAAGGGAACTCTTTGTTCATGCAAATTCCTGTTAACAGTCACTTCATTTTATAGGAAGGGTCAGGTGATGAATGGGAGCCATGTGATCTGCTGGAATCTTTCCCTACCACCAAAGGTGGTGCTGGAGACGAGAGGTAGGTGGTGTTCTCATCTCCACTAGCAGGGGAGTGCGTCTGTGGAATACTCTAGTTCCCTGAGGTAAAGGAGCAGCTGACTAGGGGTCACATGATCTGGACCAGGAAGTGGGCCGAGGAGATGATCCCTGAGCAGAGTTGGTGCAGGTAGCAGGGGAGCGCAAGTTGGGTGATACTGAAATACTAAGTGGGGCACTAACACATACTACCCAACTTACTTGCATTGCACTGATGTGCCATATCCTGCTCACTGTCACATCACTGCCACTCCCTACACTTCTTAAATGCAACTGCACTGACACACACTACCCAGCTTGATGACACTGTTTACTCCTAGCACCCCACTCACTGCCACCAACTACCCTGCTTACTGCCACTACAAGGAAACTACAATGCTGCATTGACACCCATTACGCTTTTTAACACAACTGCATTGACATTCACTGTCCTGCTTTATACTGCTTATATACTTATATACCACTGCACTTACACACACTACCATGCGCTAGAGCACAGCACCAACGCCTACTTGCCTGCTTACAGCCATCACACTGACACAAACTACAATATTCACTGCCACCCACTAACCTGCTCCCCACAATGACACCCACTACCCTGTTCAACACCCTTGCACTCACATGCACTAAACTTCTTATCTTCACTCACTATCCAGCTCACTGTCACCCATTACCACACTCGCTATCACTTTACTGACCTGCATTACCCTGCTTATTGCTACTGGAATGACATGCACTACTGCACTGATATACACTACCACACTCACCTCTGTACTGATGCGCACTTCTGTATTATCTGCCAATTTATGAACTTGTACTTCATGAACATTGTATTTTCTTCTCTAAATGATGATTAATAGATTGATTTTGTCCCTGTGAAGTCCCATTTTGAGATATTTTTACATTGCACAAATGTATACTTTGGCATTCACCGCCACTGCTTATATTCGCTCTTTTTAGTGAACAGACACACACTTGTCATTACAATGTATAAAGTATATGTTGCTTTTAATGAGTGCAATATTCATGTATAATATTGTTTATAAGACCAAAGTTCTGGAAGGGCTGCAAGGCGCTACTAGGAAGTCCACTATACATGTGAAAATACAACATATACCAATAAACCTCATAACCAATGTTATTCAGTTTTCTTTGTATAGTCAGTCTTTTATCATATGTATCAATTATTCTCCAATGACTTACTAGTAAAGGAATACAGGTTAAATACTTCTAATAAAATAAAAATATTGTATCTTGTCAGATAGGTCATAAACATTTACAAAGAAAAGTATAAGTATAGGTAGAATAAAATAATCATGACTTTTCACACCCTTTCATTAGAGAACATTGAGCTTTCCCTGCAATATTAAAATAAGTCCTGAATTCCTATATTTGGCTTAGTAGATTGCTGCATGTTTATTTTTGTTAGACAAATCTATTCTCATAGGACATTCTGAATATCTGATGGAATTTACCAGTGTGTGGAACATAAGATATGCTCCCGGAAAACACTATTTAATAATGATACTCCTTGCCATCTCCAGCACCCAGCAGCCACTCGTTGAACTGCCATGTGCATCCAGCTCTGTGTTTATTGGAGATCTCATTTGTTTACATCTGCTATTTCTCTTGAGAATTGCTTAATATCCAGATTTTATTTTCCCCTGACACAACATATCAAACTGTGTATGAGACAGAGAAAGACTTTTTTGAATTCTGCAGGCTTGTCATATGTCTAATTCATTGTGTTAGTGACACGGGAGACATCACTGTTTTTTTCATGATCTAAAGCAAAAATTAGTCATGTTGAATTGTGATATGCAGACTCCAACAATGCACTGACTTCTAATATAATGGAATGACAGACCCGAGAGCTTCACCTGTTAAACAAACACCTTAGTTCTTAAAAATAAGCCTTTAATATGCTAGTTATAAGTCTGTGGATGCTGGTTGATATCTCTTGCAAGATGAGCTGTTTTTTTAAAAGCTAGTGTGTAGGCTGAGAAGGTATTTACAATAGATACATGTAACAGATCGGCAACAGAAAGAACATTGTTGACAAGATCAAGAGACATCCACTCACATATTGAGTAGATAGCATTGACAAACTTTATTAGCACCCCTTTTTATGGTGGCTGTTTTTAAACATTAAACACATATAATGTCTTTATATTATTGTGATATATTGTGATATTTGGGGGAAACCAGGATCGATGCATGGCACAAAACACAGCTGTATAGTCTAAAATAGTGTTGCTTTTTTCTTAGCTTTTCTTTAGCACTATGTTAACAGAGAACACAAGCTTCAGGCAGCAAACCTAAACCTAGTAAATGTCCACAAGAACAGTTGCAAACTCAGGGTTTGTAACCTTAATTTCTGTCCTGGAAGAGGGATGAAGTGTCTGCCCCTACAATTACTTCCAGGACACTCGGAGGCCTAAATCCCCCAAAAAATGGTGCAACGTTGCACCATATTTTGTTAGGGATGAAAGTGGATGTACTATTGGAGCACCAGTACCTTGACTTTTGTATTTCAATCTTTTTATTGAATTTTGTAAAAAAGTAATATTATAAATTATCGTTTGGGCGCATTAAGAACAGGATTGTCTTCTGTATCGTAAAAAGGTTGCGTATTTATTTGAAAATCTTCATAGAATCTTCATAGAAAATTACAGCAGTAGTTCATAAACAATACATGAGTGTAAATATGTGTATGTGTGTGTGTGTGGTGACGCCCGATGGATGACGTCCCGCAATATAGTTACAATGCTATATATACTATGCCATACATTCAAATATGGTCATACGTACTGAAATAGAGAACAAAAACAGTATGCTAATACACCTCATGAATATTTGCTCCAGCCTTACAAAAGCAGGAAGAGAGGAAGCCAATCCCGCAGTGATGGAGCCTATTAGGTCCATCTAAATACTTAGTCTAATGTTAGCTGCTGGGGGATTGGGGAGAAAAGGGCTTTCTCACCCTATAGTGCTAAGTTCAGAAGGAGAGGAAGCCAATCCCGGAGAGGAAGCCAGGCTTCCTCAGGGGATTGCTGAGACCCTAGAAATTACATTAATGATAATATAGTATAGAATTTCCACAGTGTTCTTACAATTTCGACAATGCTAAAATAGGCAGATTCATCTAAATAGTCTTGACTTACTTGGTATATTGGCCTCACAAGAAGAAGGTGTGTATTGGGATAAAGATAAAGAAAATATTTAGGAAATTTAGTTCTTACTTGGATGGCTATATCTTAATTATGTAATATACATTTAGTCCACAAAATGGCATGCCTACTATTTAAATATGTACACTAGCTGCGGTTTTAGTTTTGATATGATATATCAATGAGAAAATATTAATGGTAATGGTTTTGTTTTATAGTTTAAAGTAATGATCAAATATGATATCATTAATCAAGTATAATATTAAAGTTGGATAAAAAACATACCTCGGAAGAGATGTGTTGGATCTTGTAAGGAATACTATCAAAGATGTAAGCATCTGGTAAGGAATACTATCAAAAATAGGGAAGGGTATTCCAAAGAAGATCCTATGGATAAATTGAGAGGTGCTTCAAAGTATAAGGAAAATCGTCCTAAGCTAGGACTGAGAAACATTAAATAGAAAATTAAATAAAAACTAAATGGTTAGGTGTCTTAGTAAAATCATTACTTACTGTTGTGTGAGGAGGTATGGGGAAAAAAAACTGGTGGCAGCCAGCTGCTAACCCTTAAACGGGTTAGAAAATCTAATTACTGAGTATACTGCACATGAGTGAATTACCATGCCTATCTTGTTGATTTATGCTACTATTTGAAACAGGCTACTACCTCTATCTACTAGAACTGTATTAAATAATAATTAATAAATAATTAGGATAGCCATCCAAGTAAGAACTATATTTCCTAAATATTTTCTTTATCTTTCTCCCAGTACACTAACATGTTTATTTACACTTGCGATTATTTTTATATGAAATTGTAGAATCTTCAATCGAGTCATTTCCCCCTTTTTGTGACATTTTCTGGGTTGAATGTACTCTTCCACCTTCTTCTCATGAGGTCAATATAGTAAGTAAGTCAAGACTATTTAGATGTCAAAATTGTAAAAATACTGTGGAAATTCTATACTATTTTATCATTAATGTAATTTCTAGGGTTTCGGCAATCCCCTGAGAAAGCCTGTTTAGTGTGAAACGCGTCGAGAGAGACCATAAGTACAGTACTGACCCAAATCTTGGACTCTTTAGTGAGAGTATTTTATAAAGTCATGGTTTAACATTGCCATGGCCTCTTTGACCAATTATGTTTCTAAGAAGTATATGTTTTAGTAAATAAAATAAAAGGTTTTATGTCATGCTTGACTTTTTTTCTGCCATAAAGCGCAGCTATCTTTCCACTTTTTCTATTATGTACTATTTTATTGGTAACCACTCTAGTGGTATTTTCTAACCTTATCACTGCGGGATTGGCTTCCTCTCCTTCTGAACTTAGCACTATAGGGTGAGAAAGCTCTCTTCTCCCCAATCCCCCAGCAGCTAACATTAGATTAAGTATTTAGATGGACCTAATAGGCTCTGATTGGGATAAGTTTATGTCCCAAATTAAAGAGAACTGTAAATCATCTGATTTCCAGGACCAGAAAAGCAAAATTTTAGTACAAAAACCTAAACAAAATTTTGAAAGAAAATCAACTTTACGTTGGCATATTCAGTTCTTAGAAAAGTATATTTTGGAAAAATGTAATCCTATGGGTCTTAGAATACATTTTTTTCCAAATATAAAACACCCAAAACAAGTGAAAATGAAGTTAGAAAAAGTACTCACAGATTGTTCTAAAAGGTTGATGAATATTTTGATTAATTATTATAAGAAATGAACTTATTGAAATAGATAAAGAACTCTCTAACACCTTCACCAAAAATATAGATATCACCAACACTCCTTCCTTCCAACACTGATAGAGTATTCTAGAAAAAGCATATGGAAAAATATAATACGGATATGTACAATAAGAAAGAAAATAAGTTGCAAAAGGATAAATGGGCTTTCACCAAGGAGGCCACAGAGTGACAGAGTGTGGAGGTGGCGGCAGCAGCAGCATCAGGCGGAGACCACAGAGTGGCACAATGACAGAGTCTGGAGTTGGTGACAGCATCAGAAGGAGGCCACAGAGTGGCACAATGACATAGTCTGGAGGTAGTGGCAAAAGCAGTATCAGGAGGATACCACAGAGTGGCAAGGTGACATAGTGTGGAGATGGCAGCAGCAGCATGAGGAGACCACAGAGTGGCAAGGTGACATAGTGTGTAGATGGCAGCATCAGCATCAGGATACAACAAAAGTGACCCGGAGTGGGGCGGTGGGTGGCAATACCAGTACCCGCTGACGAAGGTGGGTGAAAGAAGGAGCATTTGGCATCTGATGTGTGGCTACAGGCGGTTACATCAGAGTAGTAGGCTGAGGCAGGTAGCCAGAAGAAACCGGTCTCTTTTGTCAAGGTTTCGGTGAGGCGGCATGGATCATCTAATCAGATGCATCAGGCATTGGTGGGTGGAAATCTTGGCAGATCCACGGCTGATTCATCTTGACAAAGGTCAGTCTCTCCACATTTTGGATGGACAGGTGAGTTCTTCTTGGGGTAACTATGGCCCCCGTCGCACTAAACACCCGCTCTGATGTCACACTACTGGCCGGGCATGACATCTTTTCCAGGGCAAACTCGGCCAGTTGCGGCCACAAATCCAGTTTGGCTGCCCAGTAGTCCAGTGGATCTTCAATGACGGCTGGCAGGGTGCACTCCAACTATGCCACCACCTGCTGGTTCAGGTTCTGCTCTATGTTTAGCTACTGGTGAGTAGTTTCTTCACTATGCGGGTGAAGAAAGCTGCTCATCAGCGACTCTAGACTCAGGCTGCTGCTGATGGAGCTGGTACTGCTCCTGCCACCACACCCCTCCCCAGCAGCCATGGCAGTGGAATGAGAGTGCAGAGGGCCCCCCCAGTCAGACCTGCGAGAGGATGAACGATGGTGCAGATAGGCAGCGGCCAACTGAATACATAGGATGTCCCTGTAGTAGTTCAGTATTTCCTCCCTCTCAGCGGGTGTAAAAAAGGCCCCCATTTTGGACTGGTAGCGAGGGTCCAACAAGCTGGAGAGACAGAAGTCATCCTTCTGCCGAATGGTGACAATTTGGCTGTCACTACGCAAGCGAGGATGCAGCGGGCCATTTGTGCAAGTGACTCGGAGGAACTCCCTGCCTCCATCTCTCATACTGACACATTTTGTCTGGGTCCTCTGCCTCATCTTCCTCATCTCCCTCTTGCTTCTCTGGCTGCTCCTCCTCTCCTGTCACCTGAGTAGAAAAACCACTCATTTCGGTATACATTGCCTGTGCTCCAATGTCCTCCTCCTCCAGTTCAGCCCTCACAGGGCTCATGTGGCCGTGAGATCTAGGCGCCACGTTTCCAGTCCCCTGACCAGCCAGATTTACCAGCATCTGTTCCAGGACATGAAGCAGTGGAATGACGTTGTAGTCCTGGCGACTGACAAATAGCATGGCCTCCTCAACGGGCCTGAGCAAATGGCAGGTGTCACGATTGAGCTGCCACTGGCTGACATCAAAGTTACACATGGGAGTACTCCTATCCACTTGGATCATCAAGAAATCGTTGATGGCCTTTCTCTGTTCGTATAATCAGTCCAACATGTGGAGGTTGGAATTCCAACGGGTGGAAACGTGGCATATCAGCCTATGTTGGGGAATGCCGTTCTGCCGCTGCAGCTAAAGGAGGGCATGCTTTGCAGTGTACGAGTGGCTAAAGTGCATGCAAAGTTTCCTGGCCATTTTATGATGTCTTGCAGATGGGTGGAAGACTTCAGGACGGCTTGGGAGTCTCCACCTTGGCTCGGCACAAGCCATCAGTTCTCTGAAAGGTGCAGAGTCCACCACTCGGAAAGGGAGGGACTGCAGCACCAGCAGCTTGGACAGGAGCACATTCAGCTTCTGCGTCGTTGGATGAGTGCACTCATACTGTTGTCTCTTGGCAATCGCTTCAGTGATCGATTGCTGACGGAATGACTGACGAGGAGTAGGAGGAGGAGCAGGAGCATCTGGACCAGAAGAAGATGGAAATGACATACAGCTCTCTTCGGCTGAGGTGGTGGAGCCTTGATTGCCTGAAACCTGGTGCGTGCCACTGGGTGATGCAGCGGTTGCTGCGGCAGGCTGGACCACCACATCGGAGCCACGGTTTTCCCAGGCCACTTTATGGTGATGCTGCATATGTTAACGCAGTGCTGTGGTGCCAACATTGGCACCCTGGCCACGCTTCATCTTCTGCCCACATATTCTACATATGGCCATGTTGACCTCCTCCGGCTGTTTAACGAAAACCTGCTACACTGCCAAGTAGGTGATTTTCCCCCCAACACTCCACACTGACTGACTGCTACTGTCGCTGCCTCCGTGAACCCCTACACCACTACTTCCCGGGCAGGTAGGCTGCTGCGAAGCAGGTGGTCTACCCCGGGCACGTTTGGCTCTCGACCTCCCACTGCTGCCACCCTGCTGACTCCCAGCCATGCTACCACCTTGTTTGCTCAGCCGCTGCCTCACGGGCATGCTGCCACCCTCTTTTCCTGATGATGATGAAGCCCCTTCACCCGGCTCCCATGTGCGATCGGCTTCATCAGCATCGTGTAGTGTCTGCAAGTCACTGATGTCCTCCTCAACGGCCTCTGGGTCAGGAGCCTGACTGCTCTCAACACCAACTCCCACGCCACTCTCCTCATCACTACTTGCCCGCCTAGCGGAGGAAGCGGCGGATGTCTTCTCCAGATCTTGGCTGGGCAGTAGCTGCTGGCTGTCCTCTACTAGCTCGTCCTCACTGTATAGTGGAGCTGAGCCCACAGCATACAATATTTCTGTAGCTGAGGGAACAGCAAAGGACAGAGGCAAGTTGAGGACAGGTGAGGACACAGGGCCTGCTCCCGGGCCATGCCAACTAAGGGTTGTGTCTGATGAACCCACCGTCTGTTGGCTGGGGGTGTCTGATGTCACTTGGGTTAAGTGGGTGACCGCGTTAACCAATCAAGAACCGCTGGGTTGCTGCTCAAAACATGATCGTTAGATGACACTGGGAGCTCAGGACTCTCGCTGCGACTCCTGCTGACACGCCCCGTTACTCTGCTGCGACCTCTGCCTGCACCAGAAACATTTAGGCCTCTGTCACTCCTCTGTGCATGACCTGGCACTTCTCTGTCTGACATACTTTTAGCTGAACTAAATAAATTAAAAGCAAATTAAAAGATCCCTAACAGCGAAAAATATATTTTTGTTTTTGTACAGAAATAGGCCACTAAATTCTTTTACCACAAATAACTGCAATAGTGAACTGCGTATATATTTTTCTTTTTGTACTCAAAACACGTACTCAAAACAGGTCCTATACAGAACGCTTTTACCACATATAACTGCAGAAGTGAACTGAGAAAATATTTTTCTTTTTGTACTGAAATAGGCCACTAAACGCTTTCACTACAAAAAACTGCAACAGTAAAGTGCGTATATATTTTTCTTTTTGTACTGAAATAGGCCACTAAACACTTTCACCACATATCACTGCAGAAGTGAAATGCATATATATTTTTCTTTTTCTACAGATATAAGCCACTAAAGGCTTTTCAACATAGCACTTGCACCCCAATATCAAGAACAAATTGCTGGAATGACAGAGCTGTATAATGGCTATTTGGATCCCCAAATAATCTTTCCCTGCACTTGTAAATCGCTTTTCTGGCACTGTCCCTAGCACCTTCTGACGTCTCTCCCTGCACTGCAAGATGCTGTAAAATGATTCCTCCCTATCCTTTCCTTGCACTTATAAATCGTTTTTTCAGTTTTTTTTCACAATGAGGTTTTTCCTATCACTCTCCCTAGTGCCTGCACACGTCTCTCCCTGCACTCAGAACGCTGTAAAATGTCCTAATCCAAGATGGCTATTTATAGGGCTGTGACAATGCTGATTGGCTGCATGCATGGCAATATAGGTCATCCCGCCTTCCCAAAGTTCCTTGCCCCATGTCCTCACACGTGTAGCCGCCATTTTAGGAAAAATGAATGTGAATCTGACCTGCACATGATCTCCTTTTGGATGTTAATAAATATCTGGAAAAAAACAAAAAAAAAAACAAAAAGCTCCTCAACACATGCTCTTAAATTCCACAATCCAATATATATTTTTTTACTATTTGCCATTCTTATTGTTATTTTATGCAACAAGAGATGAATGTAACAATCACATTGCCAATGATAAATATTATCATGGAAAATGACAGCAGCATTATTGCCCAGTGAGTGGAGTCCATATTGTGTGGTATACAGGTTAGGATGGTTAACCTTGTGTTCAGTTTTTTAACGAATTAGAATATTGGTGTTGCTCATAAAGCAAAGTAGACATTTCGGAACGCAAGCAATATTTGTTACCCTGCACTTCCCTACCTCTACCACCATGTGCTTAATTACCCATAATTGGGGCTACTCCATACACTGATGAACAAACAGTAAAGTGCATAATCCTAAACCTCCCTGTTGGTCTGAATAATGAGTATTTTAAAATGTAAAAGCGGTACATTTAAAAAAACTAATTATTTTAATTTTCCCGCCTGGCCCTGCCTACCAGCCCCATGGTCGCCCCCTCCAACCTATGGCTCCTGAGCAGATGCCCAGCCGGCATCTGCTTCCCCTGGCCTCGTGTCCCCAATGTTCACACGCCGGGGACACAGAAGGCCACTCTACAAGCGTAAAGGAATTAGAAAAGCTGCTGCCATGTTATCTGTGAAATAGCAGAAGATGTTACACCCTGTAATGTCAGTGCTGATTTTATCATCATCAATGATGATATACAGAATATTATATCTGAGCTAAACTAGCTAAATGCCAGACATGCATTCATAGCATCAGACTGCTAGTTCCTTGCTGAAATGAAAAGCAGCCTCACGTTTTCTTGTTCTGCAGATATTTGCTGTGCTACTTTCACATTGCAAGTACTGATACTTTATATTAGTGATTCCAAGGCAGGAGAGGTGAATAATTATTAAATGTATAACTCAACTTCCTATACAGAAAGCAAGCCATTCTCAAGACCCTCCTAAATATATATGCTGTATATATACACATATATAAACATTATGATAAAATACAAAAATATACAGGCTGCATATATTTTGGTATATATTCATCAGTCAGAATGAAACTCAAAGCATGGTTGGAATTTTTAGTAGTACCCCATCCTTTTTAAATCTAAAACTCAAAGCACGGTTGGTATTTAAAGTAGGACCCCATCCTTTTTTTATTTTAAAACTTGAAACTAGAATACTTGTGTTTTTATCTGGTGGAAATAGATGTATATGTAGGCCCTAAGGTGAGGAGCCTGTTTGCCAACCCTGGGTAAGATCAGTTACATAAAAAACACAGAAAGAAGGTTGTTTTTGGCAACAACATGTATATTTTGTATTAGTGATAATCAGTGTTGGTCGAATAGCTCACTATTAGATTCAACCGCTATCCGGTCGAATAATGCATAACTATTCGGATGATCGAACATCGAATTCGAACTCCATTAAAGTCAATGGGGGAAAAATTTGGGTTGTTATTCGGGTCGGTGGAGAGCTTACATTTAAATAGATATGTCAAGACTCTCCCAGCTCTGCACAGCACTGTACAAGTAAGAAAAGTATAAGGAAGTCTTTTTTCTGTTGCTGGAAAGGCCATTTTATGGGGCGGCCAAGGGAACATGCTGAATTTTACACGGTCCCCGAGTAGAGGCAGAGAGGGACCTGAGGGGTTCCTCTGGTCCAAAAATTAGCCACCAAGTTTCACCGTTCCTTTACAAGCCATACACAGGCTTCAGAGTACTGGCAGAGGTCTCTGAGGGGGGTCTTTCAGTCCAAAAATTAGCCAGCTACACAGCTTTGTTATACGTTACAAGTGACAGGTGGCAGCAGCAGCAGTAGGAGGAGGCAGTGGGCACTGAGACAGAGCGGGGACCGCATTTGTAACTGGCATCCAGAGTTGGGAACTGGGGAGGCGGCATCAGTTACAGCATGAGGAGGAGGCGGTGGGCCCTGAGAAGGAGCAAGGACGGCATTAGAGGTTGAGGCCATCACCCATGTGGACAGTGTAGAAGCTGTAGCTATTGGAGACATGAATGGATTGAGATTGCAATCCGTACCTACTATGTAGCGAAACCACATGAAACGGAACAGGCTTGTCGGAATCATCGGGGAAAGAAGACACTGTTGAGCCTGAGTCTAATCTGTCATCCAGAGCTGGGTACTGGGCAGTGGGCAGGCAGTACCCAGCTCTGGATGCTAGCTTAGACTCAAGCTGAACAGGGTCTTTTTGCCCCATTAATTCCGCCAAGCCTCTCTGAATCTCGTTCATTCATTCATGTCTCCAATAGCTACAGCTTCAACTCTGTCCATATAGGTGATGGCCTCAACCTCTAATGCGGTCCTTGCTCCGTCTCAGGGCCCACCGCCTCCTCCTCATGCTGTTATTGCTGCCGCCTGCCCAGTACCCAGCTCTAGATGACAGTTACCAATGCTGTCCATGCTCCGTCTCAGAGCCTCTTCCTGCTGTTCCTCCTGCACAGCCCAGGCTTGATCAATATGAGCCATCGGGATGCAGGTATACTTGGCAGGTATACCGATGAGCCAGCTGATTCGAGTGGGTGGCATTTTTAACCCTGGAGCACAGGTCGAAGCATAAGTGGAAGTGCACGTCAATCACATCCAATTGGTGCAAATCTGCCAGTGTGGCCCTGTAGAAATTCCCTTCTATGATGTCCCCATTAGGAATGGGGTACTCTAGCACTTCACCAGCTTTGAATCCAACAGACATGAACATGTTGCATATCACCAGACATTTGGGGCTCAGCACCTCGGTGAGCCGAATAAACAGGTGGTCCTGGTTGGTTTTTCAAACTGGCTCCAAAATGCCGCTGCTTCCTCGTACTGTATTAGTGCAGTCTTAAAATCTACTGTACTCAGGTTGAGTGTTTCACTGTTTGGTGTCATTTTTGGTGAAGCATATTAGCTACAAGGTAAAAAAGGTAATGCTTGGCTACATGCCCCACCTAAATTTATCACGTACCAGTGAGGCAAGTCATAGTCTTCCATCGTCACCACGCCACCACGAGCACCAGCTCCAGAGCACCTTTCGGCCCAGTTAGATGTTCACCTGTGTGGGCATTTTTTAATGTCCATAGTGATGACAACATTATGGTCATTTGAAAACTGTGTGCTCAACACTTGAAATGAGGCAAAAACCCAAACAAACTTGGAACACGTTGCATGAGCACTTGCACTTGCATTTAAAAAGACACCACCCGGTAACCTGGCGGGAACACCTGGTGAAAGCACAGAGCTCTGTGCGACCACCTCCCCCCAAGAAGCAAGCTCAAACTGCTCGATGTTCCTCCGCTGCCTTTCCTCCTTCTGCCACCAAAGTTACCCGTGTCATCAATTTGAGTGTGGCATGTAGACGAACATTACCTTTTTCAGGCTCCACCAGCGGTGAGCAGGAGCTCCAATGCAGATCAGCTGCTGTTTGTCGCATTTCTAGCAGTCAAGACCAGGCATCATTGCCATCCCCCACAACTTCAACCCAACCGTCCAATCTTTCTGTGGTTAGCCCAAAACAAGACCCCAAAACAAAGCTAATCAATGCGGCAATCGCACAGCTGATAGCGTTAGAGCTCCTCCCTTACCGGCTGGTGGACTCCAATGTGTTCTGTTACGCATTTATCTGCAGGAACCCACAGTACGTTATGCCTAAGCGACAGTATTTCGCAGAAAAATGTGTTCCTGCTTTGCATTGGTTGGTCGAGCAAGCATGGAGTGGGAAGATATATTTCCTATACAGCTCACTGGGTAACTTTGGTGGCAACAGAGGAAGATGCAGCTGCAGCAAGGCCTGCATACCTACCTCCGCCCAGAGCACATCGCCATGCAATTTCCTCCTCAACCTCCACTTCCACCTCCTCCTTTGACTCTTGTGCCTCAACCTCTTTCTCCAGGGACACTTTGCCGTGGAGACCCAGCACCTCCTATTCGGCAGCATCTGTTCACCGCCAGCAAGAATCTGCAGTTTGGTATTTCTGTGCACAATTCCGACATTGCCACGCAGTCCTGAAGTTGTGAAGCCTGGGTTCCCTCTGCCACATGGGCGCAGCCATTCTAAGTGCCTTGTGGGAGCAGGAGGACATATGGCTAACTCCCAACAGACTTCAGCCAGGCAAGGTCATGTGTGACAACGGGGCCAATCTGCTGGCAGCCCTGCGTTGTAGGAAACTCACACACGTACCTTTCCTGGCTCACGTCAAGAACCTGATAGTACAGCTCTTCCTTAGGATTTTCCCAGGCCTCCAGCCGCTGTTGCTGAAGGTAAGAAAGTTGTCAGAGCATTTCCACCGGTCGTACACAGCCAGTGCCAGATTGGTGGATTTACAGCGAAATCTCAACCTGCTAGTGCACCGGTTAATTTGTGATGTGGCCACACGTTGGAATGCCACCTTTTACATGCTGCAGCGGCTGACTGATAAACAGAAAAGTGTGGTGGATTATGTGGCAGAGTCTATTCGTTTGAGAGATATACCTACACTACCTTTCTTTAGCCCTGAGGAGTGGCTGCAAATTTAGGACTTGTGCTCTGTATTGTCACCTTTTGAAGAGGCCACCATGATGATCAACAGAGATCAGGCCTGTGTCAGTGACACCATTCCTATCATATGCCTGCTGGAACAGATGATGGTGGATCTCGGACACGACACAGAGCGGACGCTGCATCAAGAGACGTTTCAAACATCATCTCAGACATGCGTGCCTACTAGACATAGTGCACCCCAAATCCAGGAAGAGGAGGTGGAAGAGGATGAGGTGGACATTGTAGGCATGGGAGAAAGGGAGGAAGGGGCAGAGGAGGATATTGAGGGTACTTAAGCATCCATCCACCCAAACACAAGGCTCCATGTTCCGTGGATGGCAAGACCAGGCGAAGGAGGAGGAGGACGACGAGCCTGTGCTGCTGTTCGACCCCCAGGAGTCTGGGTACAGAATTACCTCAGCTGTGGGTAGTTTAAGCCACATGACAGCCTTCATGCAAGAGTGCAAAGCCAAAGATTCACGCATTCAACACATAAAAACAAAGACTGACGACTATTGGATTGCTACGTTACTGGATCCACGTTATAAGCCTGAGATACAACAACTGCTCTTGCCCCAATACATGGGACCTAAAATGAAGCACTACCAAGAAGTGCTTGTAAGGGACTTGTGCTCAGCCTTTCCGACTGGCAGCAGCAGCACCAGCAGCAGCAGCAGCAGCAGCAAAAGCAGCAGCTGCAGCAGCAGCGTTCCCTATGGCAGTTCGACCAGCCATGGTAGCCAAATAACTGCTTTAAGCAGCAGTAGAGGTCGGCATGGGAGGCAGGGGTCGTCTAAACAAAACTATGTAGGCTTTTTTCAGTAGAAGCAAGCTACCAGTCGTGCAGCAATTGCCAATGACACTCAGCAGCGGTACTCAGTCATGGTGCAGAAATACCTGAGCTCCGCATGGGACATTTGCAACCTGCAAAGCCAGGACCCACTGGGCTACTGTGTATCCAAGCTTGAGCAGTGTCTGGAGCTGGCAGAACATGCCATTCAGATCCCTGCCTGCCCAGCCACAAATGTGTTATCTGAAAGAGTGTTCAGTGCAGCTTGGGCCGTAGTGAGTGACAATGGGATTCGACTCTCCCCAGAAAATGTTGACCGAGTCACTTTTATTAAATCGAATAAGGCTTGGATAGGCAATGACTTCAACACCCCCTCTGCAGAGTGTACTGATTAGTAGTCCACTGCTGCACGGCCTTCTGACACCTTGATGGGAAGAACACTTTCACAGCCTTTGGTATCTCCTTCTACTCCTGCCCCTGGTGGCCCTCTACCTCTACTCTGTCTCTGAGGTCAATAACTTGCAATGTAGCTGTGTAACTGGCTAATGTTTTTTAACAAGCATCTCTCTCAGGGCCCTCAGCCTCTATCTACTTTGAGGCCTATATCACTTGTAATGGAGCTGTGATTCATAATAAAATATTTCTATTTTTAGTAGAGAAATACATACTTTTTTTGTCCTTTTGGATAGATAGCAAGTGGTATCAAAAATAAATATCTGTATTTTTTTACTTAAATACAGAACTTTTCTGTTCATTTTGATAGATTGCAAGTGGTATCAGAATTAAATATCTGTATTGTTTTTACAGAAATACAGACATTTTTTATATTTATTTTGATGGATAGCAAGTGGTATCAGAATGAAAATTCTGTATTTTTTCACAGAAATACAGACATTTTTCAGTTCATTTTGATAGATTGCAAGTGGTATCAGAATTAATTATCTGTAATATTTTTACAGAAATACGAATTTTTTTATATTTATTTTGATAGATTGCAAGTGGTATCAAAATTAAATATCTGTATTTTTTTACCCTGCCTTCGGGTGATCGAACATCGAATTTGAACTCCATTAAAGTCAATGTGGGAAAAATTCTGGTTGTTATTCGGGTCAGTGGAGAGCTTCTACAGCCTATAAATACATTCAAAAAGACATGTCAAAACTCTCCCAGCTCTGCACAACACTTTACAAGAAAGAAAGATAAGGAAGTTTTTTTGCTGTTGCTGGACAGGCCATTTTTTTGGGCGGCCAAGGGAATGCCGGATTTTACACCGTCTCCGATTAGAGGCAGAGAGGGACCTGAGGGGGTTCCTCTGGTCCAAAAATTGGCTACCAAGTTTCACCGCTCCGTTACAAGCCATACACAGGCTTCAGAGTACTGGCAGAGGTCTCTGGGGGGGTCTTTCAGTCCAAAAATTAGCCAGCTACACAGCTCTGTTATATGTTACAAGTGACAGGTGGCAACAGCAGCAGCAGTAGGAGGGGGCGGTGGGCACTGAGATGGAGCGCGGACCGCATTTGTATCTGGCATCCAGAGTTGGGAACTGGGCAGGCGGCATCAGTTACAGCATGAGGAGCAAGGAGCTGTAGCTATTGGAGACATGAATGGGTGAACGAAATTCCAATCTCGGTAGGGACAGATTGGAATCTTGTTCATTCATTCATGTCTCCAATAGCTACAGCTTCAACTCTCTCCATATAGGTGATGGTCTCAACTTCTTATGCCCTTCTTGCTCTATCTCAGGGCCCACCGCCTCCTCCTTATGCTGTTACTGCTGCCGCCTGCCCAGTACCCAACTCTAGATGCCAGTTACCAATGCTCTCCACGCTCCATCTCAGAGCCCTCCGCCTCCTCCTCATGCTGTTCCTGCTGCACGCCCCAGGCTTAATCAATATGAGCCAGCAGGATGCAGGTATACTTCCGAGGAGCCAGCTGATTCATGTGGGTGGCATCTTTAATCCTGGAGCACAGCTTGAAGCGTAAGTGGAAGTGCAAGTCAATCACATCCAATTGGTGCAAATCTGCCAGTGTGGCCCTGTAGAAATTCCCTTCTATGATGTCCCAGTGCACATTAGGAATTGGGTACTCTAGCACTTCACCAGCTTTGAATCCAACAGACATGGACGTGTTGCATATCAACAGACATTTGGGGCTCAGCACCTCGGTGAGCCGAAAAAACAGGTGGTCCATTTTGGGGCTCAGCACCTCGGTGAGCCGAAAAAACAGGTGGTCCATTTTGGTTTTGTACATTTGCAGTGACTGATTGCTCATCATGATACCTGCTATCATCCTATATACACGAGGTGATGATGACAACGTCGGGCTAAGGTCCATGTTGGAAGTTGGACAGCACGTTCTCTATATACTCCGAAGAAACACGGGTCAGGAAATAGAACCGTACAAGTTGGTGGTCAGTTCTGTAATGACGCACTTGGCGGTAAATTATGGCATTGTGCATTTCAGCCAGAGATCTCCCAAAGTGTCATTTGCAAATGACATGTCACCCTTCCCTTTCAGCTGTTTCTCAGTCCGAAAGTAATCATTCTGCAGTATTTTTACAAGATCCTTGTTGACGGATCTTTAAATGGAGTCTCCCAGGACAGCCACATACTTTTTGTGTAGAAGTCTCCGGACGTCTGCTGAGCTCAATAACTTCATGGCTCAATGTGGTCATCCAGAACCTCTCGGTTCCCAATAAATATACCGGTGTTTCACATCTCATCCCCCCAACATATACAGAGGGACTGCTGTCAAACGTCCTAGTTTCGGGGTAACATATACAGACATTCAGTCCGATAAAGTGTGGTACCGATGGATGAAGCAGAAGCCTTCTACATTCAATCACGAATTTCAGATTACACACTTCAGGGTGTCATTAAAGATGCACTACACCCAGCTCTAGATGCCAGTTACTAATGCCTTCCACACTCCATCTCAGGGCCTGCTATTGAACGCAAGCACATGAAAGGAAATGGGGGTTGGCGGAATCAGTGGGGAAAGAAAATCCTATTGAGCTTGAGTTTAGCCTGGCATCTAGATCTGGGTATTGGACAGTGGGCAGGCAGCAGCAATAAAAGCAAGAAGAGCAGGCAGTGGGCCCTGAGTAGTGTGGATGGCATTGTTAACTGGCATCTAGAGCTGGGTACTGCGTGGAAGAGGCAGTGGGCCCTGAGACGGAGCAAAGAGGGCATTACAATTGAAGGCCCTCAACTTTACGGACAATGTAGAAGCAGTAGCTATTGGAGACTTGAATGGATGAGCGAGATTACAATCTGTCCTTACCTACTATGTAGCGAAACCACATGAAAGGGATTGGGGTTGGAGGAATCAGCGGGGAAAGAGGACTCTGTTAAGCTGGAGTCTAGTCTGGCATCTAGAGGTGGGTACTGGGAGGAGGAGGCGGTGGGCCCTGAGACGCAGAAAGGAGGGCATTACAATTGAAAGCCCTCACCTATGTGGACAGTGTGTAAGCAGTAGCTATTGGAGACATGAAAGGATTAGCTAGATTCCAATCTGTCTCTACCTACTATGTAGCGAAACCACATGAAAGCGATTGGGCATGGAGGAATCAGCGGGGAAAGAGGACCCTGTTGAGCTGGAGTCTAGTCTGGCATCTAGAGATGGGTACTGGGAGGAGGAGGCCGTGGGCCCTGAGACGCAGCAAGGAGGGCATTAGAACTGAAGGCCCTCACTTATCAGGACAGTGTGGAAGCAGAAGCTATTGGAGAAATCAATGGATTAGTGAGATTCCAATCTGTCCCTACCTACTATGTAGTGAAACCACATGAAAAGGATTGGGCATGGAGGAATCAGCGGGGAAAGAAGACCCTGTTGAGCTGGAGTTCAGTCTGTCATCGAGAGCTGGGTACTGGGAGGGGGAGGAGGTGGGCCCTGAGACGGATCAAGGAGGGAATTATAACAGAAGGACATCACCTTTACGGACAATGTAGAAGTAGTAGCTATTGGAGACATGAATGGATGAGCGAGATTCCAATCTGTCCTTACCTACTATGTAGAGAAACCACATAAAAGGGATTGGGCATGGAGGCATCAGCGGGGAAAGAGGACTCTGTTAAACTGAAGTCTAGTCTGGCACTTAGAGGTGGGTACTGGGAAGAGGAGGCGGTGGGCCGTGAGACGCAGCAAGGAGGGCATTACAATTGAAGACCCTCCCCTCTGTGGACAGTGTGGAAGCAGTAGCTATTGGAGACATGAAAGGATTAGCGAGATTCCAATCTTTCCCTACCTACTATGTAGCGAAAAACCATGAAAGGGATTGGGTATGGAGGAATCAGTGGGGAAAGAAGACCCTGTTGAGCTGGAGTCTAGTCTGGCATCTAGAGATGGGTACTGGGAGTAGGAGGCGATGGGCCCTGAGATGCAGCAAGGAGGGCATTAGAACTGAAGGCCCCCACTTATGTGGACAGTGTGGAAGCAGTAGCTATTGGAGAAATCAATGGATGAGTGAGAATCCAATCTGTCCCTACTTACTATGTAGCGAAACCACATAAAAGGGATTGGGCATGGAGGGATCAGCCGGGAAAGAAGACCCTGTTGAGCTGGAGTCTAGTCTGGCATCGAGAGCTGGGTACTGGGAGGAGAAGGCCGTGGGCCCTGAGATGCAGCAAGGAGGGCATTACAATTGAAGGCCCTCCCCTCTGTGGACAGTGTGGAAGCAGTAGCTATTGGAGACATGAAAGGATTAGCGAGATTCCAATCTGTCCCTACCTATTATGTAGCGAAACCACATGAAAGGGATTGGGCATGGAGGAATCAGCAGGGAAAGAAGACCCTGTTGAGCTGGAGTCTTTTCTTGCATCTAGAGATGGGTACTGGGAGGAGGTGGCGGTGGGCACTGAGACGCAGCAAGGAGGGCATTAGAATTGAAGGCCCTCACCTATGAGGACAGTGTGGAAGCAGTAGCTATTGGAGACATGAATGGATGAGCGAGATTCCAATCTGTCCTTACCTACTATGTAGCGAAACCACATAAAAGGGATTGGGCTTGGAGGAATCAGCGGGGAAAGAAGACCCTGTTGAGCTGGAGTCTAGTCTGGCATCTAGAGGTGGGTACTGGGAGGAGGAGGCGGTGGGCCCTGAGACGCAGCAAGGAGGGCATTACAATTGAAGGCCCTCACCTATGTGGACAGTGTGGAAGCAGTAGCTATTGGAGATATCAATGGATGAGCGAGGTTTCCAATCTGTCCTTACCTACTATATAGCGAAACCACATGAAAGTGATCGGGCTTGGAGGAATCAGCGGGCAAAGAAGACCATGTTGATCTGGAGTCTAGTCTGGCATCTAGAGGTGGGTACTGGGAGGAGGAGGCGGTGGGCTCTGAGACGCAGCAAGGAGTGCATTACAATTGAAGGCCCTCACCTATGTGGACAGTGTGGAAGCAGTAGCTATTGGAGACATCAATGAATGAGCAAGATTCCAATCTGTCCCTACCTATTATATAGCGAAACCACATGAAAGGGATTGGGTTTGGAGGAATCAGTGGGAAAACAAGACCCTGTTGAGCTGGAGTCTAGTCTGGTATCTAGAGGTGGGTACGGGGAGGAGGAGGCGGTGGGCCCTGAGACGCAGCAAGGAGGGCATTACAATTGAAGGGCCTCACCTATGTGGACAGTGTGGAAGCAGTAGCTATTGGAGACATCAGTGGATGAAGGAGATTCCAATCTGTCTCTACCTACTGTATAGCAAAAACCTCATCAAAGGGATTGGGCTTGGAGGAATCAGTGGGTAAAGAAGACCCTGTTAAGCTGGAGTCCAGTCTGGCATCGAGAGCTGGGTACTGGGAGGAGGAGGCGGTGGGCCCCGAGACGGAGCAAGGAAGACATTATAACAGAAGGCCATCACGTATGTGGACTGTGTAAAAGCAGTAGCTACTGGAGACATGAATCGATGAGCGAGATTACAATCTGTCCCTACCTACTATATAGCGAAAGCACTTGAAATGGAATCAGTGGGGAAAGAAGACCCTGTTGAGCTGGAGTCTAGTCTGGTATGGAGAGGTGGGTACTGGGAGGAGGAGGCCATGGGCCCTGAGATGGAGCAAGGAGGGCATTACAATATAAAGCCATCACCTTTGTTGACAGTGTAGAAGCTGTAGCTACTGGAGACATTGCTTTGTAGGGCACTAACTTTTCCTATCTGCTAGCTGTACCTTTCTAAAATGCAGCATGGACAGCCTTGTTAACTGGCATCTACAGCTGGGAAATGGGCAGACGGCAGCAGTAACAGAAGGAGGAAGAGGTGGTGGGCTCTGAAAAAAAGTGTGGACGGCATTAGTATCTGGCATCTAGTGTTTGGTACTGGGGAGGTGGCAGCATCATTTACAGGAGGAGGAAGAGGCAGTGGGCTCTGACACGGAGGCGGGACTGCATTGGAAACTGGCATCCACATCTGGTTACTGGGCAGGTGTCAGCATCAGTAACAGCAGAAGAAGGAGGAGGTGGGCCCTGAGACGGAGTGTGGATGGCATTAGTAACTGGCAGCTAAAGTTGGGTACTGGGCAGCAGCAGTAACAGCATGAGTAGGAGGCATTTAGCACTGAGACGGAGTGTGGACAACATTAGTAATTGGCATCTAGAGTTGTGTACTAGGCCAGCAGCAGCAGTAACAGCATGAGGAGGAGGCAGTTAGCACTGAGACAGAGTGTGGACGACATTAGTAATTGGCATCTACAGTTGGGTACTAGGCCGGCAGCATCATTTACAGCAGGAGGAGGAAGCGGTGGGCTCTGAGACGGAGTATGGACGGCATTATTATCTGGCATTTAAAGCCAGGTACTGGGCAGGTGGCAACTTCATTTACAGCAAGAGCAAGAGGCGGTGGGCTCCGAGACAGAGCGGGGACTGCATTGGGAACTGGCATCTACAGCTGGTTACTTGGCAGGCGGTAGCATCAGCAACAGCAGAAGAAGGAGGAGGTGGGCCCTGAGACGGAGTGTGGATGGCATTAGTAACTGGCATCTAAAGTTGGGTACTGGGCAGCAGCAGTAACAGCATGAGGAGGAGGCAGTTAGCACTGAGACGGAGTGTGGACAACATTAGTAATTGGCATCTACAGTTGGGTACCAGGCCGGCAGCATCATTTACAGCAGGAGGAGGAGGCGGTGGGCTCTGAGATGGAGTATAGACGGCATTATTGTCTGGCATCTAAAGTCAGGTACTGGGCAGGCGGCAGCATCATTTACAGCAGGAGGAGAAGGCGGTGGGCTCTGAGACGCAGTATGGACGGCATTATTGTCTGGCAATTAATGTCAGGTACTGGGCAGGCAGCGGCATCATTTACAGCAAGAGGAGGAGGTGGTGGGCTGAGACTGAGTATGGACGGCATTAGTTTCTGGCATCTAAAGTCAGGTACTGGGCAGGTGGCAGCATCATTTACAGCAGGAGGAAGAGGGGGTGGGCTGGAACGGAGTATGGACGGCATTATTGTCTGGCCTTTAAAGTCAGGTACTAGGCAGGTGGCAGCATCATTTACAGCAGGAGGAAGAGGCGGTGGGCTGAGAGAGAGTATGGACAGCATTATTGTCTGGCATTTAAAGTCAGGTACTGGGCAGGTGGCAGCATCATCTACAGCAGGAGGAAAGGGCGGTGGGCTCTGAGACGGAGTATGGAGGGCATTATTGTCTGGTATCTAAAGTCAGGTACTGGGCAAGTGGCAGCATCATTTACAGCAGGAGGAGAAGGCGGTGGGCTTAGAGAGAGTATGGATGGCATTAGTTTTTGGCATCTAATGACAGGTACTGGGCAGGCGGCAGCATCATTTACAAGCAGGAGAAGGAGGGGGTGGGCTCTGAGACGGATAGTGGACCACATTGGAGGTTGAGGCCATAACCTCTATGGACAGTGTAGAAGCTGTAACTAATTGAGACATTAATGGATTAACGAAAATCACACCTTCTATACCTATTATCTAGTGAAACCACATAAAAGGTAAAGGACGTGGTGGAATATGCAGGGAAATACATAACTTTTTTAACATTTGTGGATATCTAGCAAGTGCTATCACAGTATTGAATTTGTTTCACATAAATACATACATTTTTATGGGTTTTAGGATACATATCCAAGTGCTATCAGAATTAAATATCTGTATTGTTTGTATAATAATACATCAATTTTTATGACTTTCGTTATATATAGCAAAGTGGGATCAGAACTAATGTATTCTATCTATCTGTATTTTCTGTAGAGAAATATAACATTTTTTATGGTCTTTTGGATCAATACAAATTGCTATCAGAATTAAATATCTAGATTTTAGGAAGAGAAATATAGACATTTTTCTGGCTTTGGAGATGTATAGCAAAGTGGGATCGGAATGAAAAATCTCTATTTTTTGGAGAGAAATACTGAATTTTTTATGGGTTTTAGGATAGATACCAAGTGCTATCATAATAAAATATCTGTATTTTTTTTACAGAAATACAGACATTTTTAGTTTTATTGTGATAGATTGCAAGGAGTATCCTAAATTATACACAAAAATTGTAATATATCACAAAAGACAGAAAAAATTCTATATTTATCGATAAAAATTCAGATATTTCATTATGATAGCACTCAGTATCTATCCAAAAACCCATAAAATGTTCTTTATTTCTGTAAAAAAAATTATACAGATATTGAATTCTAATCCCACTTGCTATCTATCTAAATAGCCATAAAAATGTATTTATCTCTAAAAAATAAAGATATTAATTTATGAATCATAATTAAATATCTGTATTTTTGAGAGAGAAATACATACATCTTTATGTCTTTGATAGATAGCAAGTTGTATCCTGAATTAAATATCTGTATTTTTTTATAGAAAAATAGGAATTTTACTGTTTATTTTAATAGATAGCACATGGTAATAGAATTAAATATCTGTATATTAAAAAAAAAAGAATAAAGCAATTTTTCTGTTTATTTTGATAGATAGCAAGTGGTATCAGAATTAATTATCTGTATTTTTTTTAATCAGAAATTGCTATCTATCAAAATAAACAGAATATTTTCTGTATTTCTGTAAAAAAATACAGATAATTATTTCTGATACCACTTGCTACCTATCAAATCAAACATTCTGTATTTCTGTAAAAAAAAATACAGATAATTAATTCTGATACCACTTGCAACCTATCAAAATAAACATAAAATTTTCTGTATTTCTGTAAAAAATACAGAAAATTAATTCTGATCCCACTTGCTACCTAACAAAATAAACAGAAAATTTTCTGTGTTTCTGTAAAAAAAGATACAGATAATAAATTCTGATACCACTTGCTACCTATCAAAATAAACAGAAAAACTTCTGTGTTTCTGTAAAAAAAGTACAGAAAATGAATTCTGATCCTACTTGCTACCTATCAAAATAAACACAAAATTTTCTGTATTTCTGTAAAAAAAATACAGATAATTAATTCTGATACCACTTGCTTCCTATCAAAATAAACAGAAAAATTTCTGTATTTCTGTAAAAAAATACAGAGCATTATTTCTGATCCTACTTGCTACCTATCAAAATAAACAGAAAATGTTCTGTATTTCTGTAAAAAAAAATACAAAGAATTAATTCTGATCTAACTTGCTACCTATCAAAATAAACATAAAATTTTCTGTAGTTTTGTAAAAAAAATACAGATATTTATTTTTGATTGCACTTGCTATCTATCCAAAAGGACAGAAAAATATATGTATTTCTCTACTAAAAATACAAATATTTATTTATAAATCACACAGCTCCATTACAAGTGATAAAGGCCTCAAAGTAGATAAAGGCAGAGGGCCCTGAGGCGGGTGCTCGGTAAAAAAATATTTGCCAGTTACACAGCTATATTGCAAGTTATAGACCTCAGAGAAAGAGTAGAGGTAGAGGGGCCACTAGGGTGAGGAGTAGAAGGAGATGCCGAAAGGCTGTGAACGTACTCTCCCCATCAAGATGTCCGTGCAGCAGTTGACGACTAATCAGTACACTCTGCAGAAGGGGTGTTAAAGTCATTGCCGATCCAAGCCTTATTCATTTTAATAAAAGTGACTCGGTCGTCATTTTCCGAGGAGAGCCAAATCCGTCTGTCACTCACTACTAGTGTTGATGTTCGAATTCGGGTTGTCCCTATATTTGACCCGAATGTGGCTATTCGAATTCAGATAGACCCGACTCGAAAAACACGGAATTAGACAGCAAAAATTCGGGAAAAAAAAAGTTAAAAAAAAAAAAAAAAAATTAATCTTAAATTAATTTATTTGTATGTGTTCTTATTTTAACTTGTTCTTTTTTTATTTTTTACAGGTTATCCGACAATGACATTATAAATCATAATGTCATTGTGGGATTCCCGGACCGTGGGAACTTTGCAGTCACAGCTAATTGAAAGCACGTGCCTTCAATTAGCTGTAACCGCAAGCAATACCAGGGCAATAGAGATTGAACGGAGATACGCATCTCCATTCATCACCTCTACTGCTCAGGCTGTAGAAGCTCTACACAGTGCTGAAAAAAACCCAAATTTTTCCTCCCATTGACTTTAATGGTGTTCCACTTTGACATTCGACCACCCAAATTTTTTTGCTCTATTCGAGTGAATAGCTACCGAATTGAATAGTGAGCTATTTGAACAACACTACTCACTACGCCCCCAGCTGCACTGAACGCTCTTTCAGATAACACACTTGCTGCTGGGCAGGCAAGGATCTGAATGGCATGTTCTGCCAGGTACGGCCACTGCTCAAGCTTGGATACCCAGTAGCCCAGTGTGTCCTGGCTTTGCAGGTTGCAAATGTCCCATGTAGAGCTCAGGTATTCCTACACCATGACTGAGTACCGCTGCTCAGTGTCATTGGCAATTGCTGCATGACTGGCAGCTTGCTTCCGCTGAAAAAAAGCCTGCATAGTTAGGCTTAGACGACCTCTAATGCTGCTGCCACCTATGCCGCTTAAAGCAGTTGTTTGGCTCCCATGGCTGGTGGAACTGCCAAAGGGATCCCTGCTGCTGCTGCTGCTGGCAGCTGGAAAGGCTAAGCACAAGTCCCTTAAAGCACTTCTTGGTAGTGCTGCAATTTAGGTCCCCTGTATTGGGGCAGGATCAGTTGTTGTATCTCAGGCTTGTAACGTGGATCCAGTAATGTAGCAATCCAATAGTCGTCAGTCTTTGTTTTTATGTATTCTATGCGTAGATCTTTGGCTAAGCACTTCTGCATGAAGGCTGTCATGTGGCTCAAACTACCAACAGCTGAGGTAATTCTGGACCCACACTCCTGTGGGTCGAACAGCAGCACAGGGTCGTCCTCCTCCTCCTCCGCCTGGTCTTGCCATCCACGGAACATGCCGCCTTGTGTTTGGGTGGACGGATGCCATGTACCCTCAATATCCTTCTCTGCCCCTTCCTCCCCTTCTCCCATGCCTGCAATGTCCTCCTCATCCTCTTCCACCTCCTCCTCTTCCTGTATTGGTGGTGCACTATGCATGGTAGGCACGCATGTCTGAGATGATATTTGCAGAATCCGCTCTGTGTCGTGTCCGAGATCCACCATCATCTGTTCCAGCAGGCATATGATGGGGATGGTGTCACTGACACAGGCCTGATCTCTGCTGATCATGCCGGTCGCCTCTTCAAAAGGTGAGAATACAGTACACAAGTCCTCAATTTGCAGCCATTCCGCAAGGCTGAAAAAAGGTAGTGTGGGTATGCCTCTGAAAGGAACAGACTCTGCCACGTAATCCACCACCGCTTTCTGTTGTTCAGCCAGCCGCTGCAGCATGTAAAATGTGGAATTCCAATGTGTGTCCACATCACAGATTAACCGGTGCACTGGCAGGTTCAGATTTCGCTGTAACTCCACCAATCTGGCACTGGCTGTGTACGACCGGCGGAAATGCCCTGAAAACTTTCTGCTTTCTGGCCTTCAGCAACAGCAGCTGGAGGCCTGGGTAATTCCGAAGGAAGCGCTGTACTATAAGGTTCATGACGTGAGCCAGGCAAGGCACATGTGTGAGTTTCCCACAACGCGGGGCTGCCAGCAGATTGGCCTCATTGTCACACACGACCTTGCCTAGCTGAAATCTGTTGGGAGTTAGCCATTTGTCCTCCTGCTCCCGCAAGGCACTTAGAATGGCTGCGCCCGTGTGGCTGAGGGAACCCAGGCTTCGCAACTTCAGGACTGCGTGGCAACGTCGGACTTGTGCACCGAAATAGCAAACTGCAGGTTGTTGCTGGCGGTGAACAGATGCTGCCGAATGGGAGGTGCAGGTGCTGGGTCTCCACGGCAAAGTGTCCCTGGACAAAGAGGTTAAGACACATGATTCAAAGGAGGAGGTGGAAGTGGAGGTTGAGGAGGAAATTGCATGGCGATGTGCTCTGGGCGGAGGTAGGTATGCAGGCCTTGCTGCAGCTGCATCTTCCCCTACTGCCACCAAAGTTACCCAGTGAGATGTAAAGGAAATATATCTTCCCACTCCATGCTTGCTCGACCAGCTGTCAGTTGTCAGGTGCACCTTGCCAGAAACTGAGTGGTGCAGGGCAATGGACACATTGCTCTGCACGTGTTCATGCAAAGCAGGAACACATTTTTGTGCAAAGTACTGTCGCTTAGGCATAACGTACTGTGGGTTTGCGCAGAGGAATGCGTAACGGAACGCATTGGAGTCCACCAGCCGGTAAGGGAGGAGCTCTAATGCAATCTAATGCAATTGCCGCATGATCAGCTTTGTTTTGGGGTCATTTGGGCCATATTTCCTCTTGCGCTCCAGCATCTGGGGGATGGAAGGATGGATGCTGCTAATGCTAACCACAGAAACATTGGACGATGGGGTAGAAGTTGTGGGGGATGGCAATGATGCCTGGTCCTGACTGCTAGCTACGTCACAAACAGCAGCCGATCTGCGTTGGAGCTCCTGCTCACTGCCGGTGGAGCCTGAAAAAGGTAATAAATGGCTACATGCCACACTCAAATTACTGGCAGCAGCACAGGAAACTTTAGTGGCTAAAGGAGGAAAGGCAGCAGAGGAGGATCGAGCAGTTTGAGCTTGCTTCTTGGGCGGAGGTAGTCGCACAGAGCTCTGTGCTTTCACCAGGTGTTCCCGCCAGGTTACTGGGTGGTGGATTTTTAAATGTGCTCATGCAACTTGTTCCAAGTTTGTTTGGGTTTTTGCCTCGTTTCAAGTGTTGAGCACACAGTTTACAGATGACCATAGTGTTGTAATCACTATGGACATTAAAAAATGCCCACACTGGCGAACATTTACCTGGTCCGAAAGGTGCTCTGGAGCTGGTGCTCGTGGTGGCAGTCCGCGGTTGTTGAGGCATAGCTGTGGTGACAGCTTCAGACGATTTACCTCTTCCTTCCTCTCCCCCTTTGAGGGCGCTCTGCAACCTCCTCCTCCTCTTCTTCCTCCTCCTCCTCCTCTTTTTCCTGCCTATGATGATCTCCTTGTTCGCCCCATGTCAGATCAAGGACATCATCATCATCATTAGATGAGACAGTTTCCCTATATGTGCCGAAAGGAAGCAGCAGCCTTTTGGCGCCAGTTTGAATTGGCTCGTCTGGCTGAGAGTGTTCTGGTGAAAAGTAACTGGGGGGAAAGAAAGCCTGTGAATTGACTCTCTTCGTCAGATGACTCAAACAACTGAGCATCTTTAATGAATGATTGTAGCTCCGCCTTTCCAACCCCTCGGTGGGACTCCTCTTTATACTGCTGTACACGTGGCTTTCCAGCCGCTGATGAGGAACTAGGAGGAACAGGTGTATCATGGACTGTTTGGGACACCTGTAAGGCCTGTGTCTGGGACTGGGATGAAGAGGGGGTATAATCACTAGACCTAGGCTGGGTCATGTACTCCACTACATCTTCTGCCTGGTATGGCAATAATGGACGCCCACCACCAACAGCAGCACTTCTTGTTCCTGGGTCTGCAGCTGAAATCAAACTCATTCTGGTTTGCCTGCCACCCCGCATTCATGATGAGCATACAGGGCACAGTGAGCCCATCCAAAAGAATGGTTCTGTGCAAGAGAGTTCTGTGCAAGAAATCAGGCTATGGGCCCAAATAACAATAGAGTCACTGAACTCAATTCACGTCTAGCCAAACTTTTGGCCTTGAAGCTACTGCCGTACAGCATTGTGGACTCGGCTCCCTTCTGTGATCTGATGCTCTGTGCCCAACTTCGGTGGAATAAACCAAGCAGGCATTACTTCTCCCGCACAGTTGTACCCTGTTTACATGCACATTTTTTGGGTAACCTATCCCGGGGATTGCATTCTCTGTGTCTAGTCAAATCCACGTCACCATGGACAGCTAGACAGCTAGGCACGGAGTGGCACGCTACCTGTCTTTCACCCCTCCCTGGGTGGCCTTGCACAGCTCAGTGGGCGGTAGTGTGCAAGAGGCATTGCAGCACCTGGTACCCCCACCGAGGGGTGTGGTGGGAAAGCATGGGCCACCCCAGTCCTCTCCCTCCTCCTCTTCCTCTTTCTACCGACAAACCCTCTATTTCCGACACTCCTCCTGAAAGGCCAGCAGAGGAGGACACTGTGGTTAAGCGGGCACACCACTACGGCTCTCTAAAGCACATGGGTTGCAAGGCAGTGCTGAAACTGGTGTCCTTGGGGGAGAAAAGTCACATCACCAAAGAACTGTTGTCCGAACTTTGCACAGAGAGGTTGAGGCTTGGCTGACACCCTCCTGGCTCACAACAGGCAACGTATTGTGCGACAATGGGCCAACCTTGTGATCGCACTGAACTTGGGTCGCATAACACATGTGCCCTGCTTTGCACAGGTACTTAACCTGGTGGTGCAGAAGTTCCTCCGCATGTACCCAGTACTGCAGGACTTACTGAGACAGGCTCACTCCATCTGCAGCCATGTACACTGATCCCCTACTGCCTCCACGGCGCTTAGCAAGATCCAGCGCCAACAGAGGATTCCACGACATAGATTGATTTGTGACACTGTGACTAAATGGAACTCCACCCTGCACATGCTCCAGCGTTTGTGTGAGCAAAAGCTAGCCATCCGCCATTACTTGGTCAGCGTGGTGCATGGAGGCAGCGGGGCCCTTGGTACAGCCAAACAACAGAGCTATTTTACCAGTGACCAGTGGCTGGAGGTGGAGACGCTGTGCAAGGTACTGGCCTCCTTTGAGCAGGCCACAAACGTTGTGAGTCAAGAGTGGTCAAGCTGGAAAGATGTCATACCCATCATCTTTCTGCTTGATAATACCCTGTGTGGCCTGATAGAAAGTGGCGATGGAAGAGGAGGGGAAGAAATGGGGAGGGAGGATGAGGGTGACGTTAAATTCCTTTGCGCACAGCCAGTAACAAGAGGAGCAAGAAGGGACACTGGCCAGCATCAGGAGTTTAAAGAGGAGGAGAAGATGATTATGATGATGATGATCATGATGAGGGAGACCATGTTGGGCTGCTTGACAGGACCCATCCAACCTGCATTGTGATTTCACGCCCCAGGCATTGTGCGGACGATGGAACAACAGGAACTGCTGCAGCTTGAGGAAGAGGTGGGTGATAAGGAGGAAGATGTTTTGGTGCTAACTGAGGGACAGGAGGAGGATTAACCCAGGGAACCCCTCTTTTTTATGTGTATCCACATTTTGCGATGCCTACAGAGGGACCTCTGCATTTGCAGCATCAAAAACTGGGATGATTACTGGCAGGCCACCCTTCTTGATCACTGCTACAAAGACAAAATGTCACAGTTTCACAGCCTTAGCAGAATACTAGCAACTGCGGCAGCAGCAGAATCAGCAGTAGTGGTAGCAGGCCGTACACATCCAAAAGTGTAGGCCAAGCAGGGGGGATTTGCCTGGCAAATGCCTGGCAAAACCTGATGCGGTCACCTCAAACAAGTGAAGCGCAGGGGCATACCTATCAGGAACAGATGAAGAGCATGGTGCACGATTACGTTGGCTCTTTTCTGGCTGCTGGTGGTGGTGTTGACAGCAGTTATGAGGAGGATGCCTGTCCTGACAGTATTGACGCCATTAATTTTTGGGTCAACAGGCTTGAAAAATGCCTGCAGTTGGCACAGAATGCCATCAAGCTTCTTTCGTGCCCGGCATCCAGTGTTCTGTCCGAAAGAACCTTCACTGCCACTGGCGTAGTGGTAACGAACAACTGATCACGACTGTTGCCCCTAAAATGTGAATCGCCTCACCTTTTTGAAAATTAACGAAAGGTAGGTTACCACCACCAAATATCATATCCCCACTGCAGATGTCACTGATTGACTGACACAAGAACTCACTGGCCAACCAAGATGGCTCTGTGAACCCACACTGCTCCTGTGCTGAGTCTGTGGCTGCCTACCACCAAACACCCCGCCAGCTGAGCCTGTCTCAGTGGAATTTTCTGCTAGTTATCGCAACGTCCAGGGGTGGCATTCATCGCCAGTGTCATGCCTGCCATTGTGCCAGCTAGCAATTTACTTTACATTTCTGCTGTTTACGGGAGGCCAACAAACTGCAGATGAAATCCCCAGTACTGCCACACTTGATTGTTGATCGAATAGTACACTATTGGATTCACCAGCTATTCGGTCGAATAGACCAAAATTTCGGGACTGTGTGGAGCTTCTACAGCCTTAAAATACATAAAAAAATAAGGAAAGCTTTTTTATGTTGCTGGCAAGGCCATTTTATGGAGCGGTCAAGGGAACATGCCAGATTTTTTCCAGGCCTCCAAGTAGAGGCAGAGAGGGCCTTGAGAGGGTTCCTCCGGTCCATAAATTAGCCACCGGGTTTTACCGCTCTGGTAAAAGCCATACACAGGCTTTAGAGTAGAGGCAGAGGCCCCGAGGGGGTCTTTCAGTCAAAAAATTAGCCAGTTACACAGCTCTGTTAAAAGTTTTATAGGCCTCACTGGAGTGGGGACCACATTGGTAACTGGCATCTAGAGCTGGGTGTAGTGCATCATCAATGCCACCTAGATGTCTGTAATACCATTTTTAACAATTGGTAACTGGCATCTAGAGCTGGGTATTTGGCAGGCAGCAGAAGTAACAGCATAAGGAGGAGGCGGTGTACTCTGAGATGGAGCAAGGACAGCATTAGTGGTTGAGGCCATCACCTATTTGGACAGTGTAGAAGCTGTAGCTATTGGAGACATTTATGTGTAGGACTGCCTTTTTCTATCTGCTAGCTGTAAATTTGTAAAATGCGGCATGGACAGCATTAGCAACTGGCATTTACAGCTGGGTATTGGGCAGGCGGGTGCAGTAACAGCATGAGGAGGAGGCGGTAGGCCCTGAAACGGAGTGAGGATGGCATTGTTAACTGGCATCTAGAGCTGGGTACTGGGCAGGCAACAGCAGTGACAGCATGAGGAGGAGGCGTTAGACCCTTAGACGTAGCATGGATGGTGTTAGCAACAGTAGGAGGAGGAGGCGTTGGGCCCTGAGACGAAGCAAGGACGGCATTAGAAGTTGAGGCCATCACCTTTATGAACAGTGTAGAAGCTGTAGCTATTGGAGACATGAATGGATGAACGAGATTCCCAATGTCTCTACAGTGGCAGTGGGTCCTGAGACAGAGTGAGGATGGCATTGTTACTTCTCCTGCTCTTAATGCTGCCGCCTGCCCAGTACACAACTCTAGATCTCAGACTAGACTCAAGCACAGCAGGGTCTTCTTTCCCCGCTGATTTCGCCAAGCCCGTTCCCTTTAATGTTGCTACAAAGCTGTAGCTACTGGAGACATTGCTGTGTAGGGGACTGCCTTTTCCTATCTGCCAGCTGTAACTTTATAAAGTGCGGCATGGACAGCATTGTTAACTGGCATTGACACTACTGGGCTACTGGTTACTGGGCTAGCGGGAGCAGTAACAGCAGGAGGCAGAGGTGGTGGGCCCTGAGATGGAGTGTGGAGGGCATTTGTAACTGGCATCTAGAGCTGGGTACTGGGCAGGCAGCAGCAGTAACAGCAGGAGGAGTAGGCGGTGGGCCCTTAGACGTAGCGTGGATGGCATTAGTAAACGGCATTGAGTTGGGTACTGGGCAGGCGGCAGCAGTAATAGCAGGAGGAAGAGGCGGTGGGGTCTGAGATGAAGTGTGTACGGCATTAGTAACTGGCATCTAGAGTTGGGTACTGGGCAGGCAGCAGCAGTAACAGCATGAGGAGGAGGCGTTAAGCCCTGAGACAGAGTGTGGACGGCATTGGTAACTGAAGGGTTAAGTAAGGACTGTATAGCTAATTAATGTTAATGTTAATATAAGCCATATACTTGTAGTATATACTAGCTGTATTTCTATTTGTGTCTACCATGTAACCAGATGACAAAATCTTTTTGAAGTACAATGTATGCCTTGCAATGTATCAAGTGACACTATATATGGCTAAAACGTAAATAGCTGTACGTAAATAACATGACCCCCCTCGTGTAACAATCTGTATAAAAGTAGAAGCAGATCCTTTCAGCTGGGGGCTAGGGTCCGGGATTAGAGCACACAGAATTCGGTGAGTACGGAAAGTCCCTGCCTTGAGGCTTAGAGGAATTCTGATCCTTTCCGAAACTCTCTGTTGCTTCTATCATGAATCCACTTAGAATAGACTGAAAGTAAACGTATCTATCTTTATGGAAGATAGGCTTTAGACTGTGGGCTTTAGGGAAGTCCCAGAATTAAATAGACTAATGACCAAGTCTATAAAGGAATTCTTTAGGGAAGAATTCAAAAGAGAAATTCTTTGAAGAAGAATTTAAAAGAGGAGTCCTTTAGGGAAGAATTTAACTATTGTCTGCAAGGCTAATGATTCCTTCTATATGAACATGGTTAAGGGTTTATGTTTAGTAGACACCTTGTTAAAGAAACCTATTGAAGTAGATGATATTAATACGATTGTTAAGCACTGCCCTAAACCTTCTTTATCTTCATCTGGGACATTCCATTATTTAAAAAGAGCCTGTAAAAGAAGGTGTCTGACACAGGAAGATATGCGTCTCATAATAGATGGGATAGTGGGACAAAATCCCCCCTGGGATTGGAGTAAGGTCCCCTCTATAAGCACTATAGAGACCCGAAATATGCCTGCTGGAAATTATAAACTAAATACTGAGGTGGGCATGGACACAATGTGGGAAGAAATTAAGCCTGAAATGGACAGGTGTTTTCAGACTAGGTCCTCGTTGCCTACCGCTGTATCCTGCAAACAAAAATCAGGAGAGTCTGTTATAGACTTCTGAAGAGGTTTAATGAAGTTTGGACTCAGGAAGCAGGAATGAGTATTCAGGATAATATGCATTCTATGCTCATTCAGACTTTCCTTACCAATTTAAAGCCACATCTCCAGCTTACTGTTAAGCAAACGATCTCCGAATGGTCTAGTCTTAA
Organism: Pyxicephalus adspersus; assembly: GCF_032062135.1. Classification (NCBI taxonomy): domain Eukaryota; kingdom Metazoa; phylum Chordata; class Amphibia; order Anura; family Pyxicephalidae; genus Pyxicephalus; species Pyxicephalus adspersus. Next base: position 36,615,247 of record NC_092871.1, read on the forward strand.
AAAATATCAATTCCAAAACAAATTATTTTAGAAAGATGCGGCTGGCTGTTTTGAAGTGGTAAGACCCAAAGAAGCCCATTACCAGACACAGGAAAGGAATTGCCCTCTGAATCAGTCTAACAGGGGAGGTTTACCAGGAAGGGGAAGGGGAAGAGGAAGGGGTAGAGGTTCATATTCTGGAAGAGGGGGTAATAATAGAAACCGTTCTGCAGGTTGCTTTAATTGTGGTAAGACTGACTACTGGATCAGTCTATGCCCCTACCCACTTAGGCAAAATGCCCCAAATGATACTCAAGCTCAAGGTCCCCAACCATATCCAAAAGCTCAAATTCAAAATCTTCCCCTGCCACAGCCCCAGAATAATACCCCTCGCTTCCCTGTAGCCTGGGGACAGCAGACATTAGAAGAAGACAAAGAAGATGCCCGGGGGATAGTATCCCGGCATTCACTCTCATCATGAACCACTATAAGGAGTCACCACTGATTGTGTTAAACATAGAGGGACGTCCTCTCCCCTTTCTTGTAGATTCTGGTGCTTCTTGTAGCACTTTATGTGAGGATTAATATAGTGGTCCAAGAGAGAATGCTGAGCCCTCTGTGGGAATTAATGGGATACTTACAAGATCTTATAAAACTCCTCCTCTCTCGATCCAACATCCATACAATCACCAGTCAATGTTCACACATCGTTTCAGGATCATTCCAAATTGTCCTGTGAATTTATTAGGGAGAGATTTGTTTGTTCTATTGAAGTTGCAGTTGAGGATTAGTAAGACGGGACACCTACATGTCACATCCTCAGTCATGCCCATCCATGTACATAACGGTAATTGTTTTTTATATTTGGAATGCCAACCACAGGATCCACTACTTGATCAGGTTCCTCCTGAGGTTTGGGCAAATACTGACCAAGATGTTGGCCTAATCTCTTGTACACTATATAAGGCAATGTATAAGCCTGGCACTGCACCTGTCTACATTAAACAATACCCACTTTCCCCAGAAAAAGAAAAGGGAATTGAGCCTATGTTGATGGAATTCCTAGGGGCAGGGGTTATTGAGGAAACTATCTCCCCCTATAATACACCTATCAACCCAGTGAGAAAGTCTGACAATACCTTTAGGTTTGTCCAGGATCTTAGAGCAGTAAATGATCAGATCATACCCATAGCCCCTGTGGTTCCAGACGTGCCATCTCTGCTATCAGCTATTCCTGCCCATGCAGAGTTTTTCTCTGTTATTGATTTAAAGGATGCATTTTTTTTCTGTCCCAGTTGATAAGGAGACACGGCCACTCTTTGCCTTTACATTTAAATATCACCAGTATACTTGGTGTAGAATGCCTCAGGGTTATGTAGACTCCCCGGTAGTCTACTCTATTGTCCTCCAAGCTACACTGCGCCTTTGGACTGCCCCTCATGGTTCTGTCCTTCTACAATATGTGGACGATCTCCTCATATGTAGTTCTAGTTGGGAGGCCTGCCAGGCATAATGTGGTAATTCATTACTGTGGTTATGTGAATATTGACACAAGGTGTCAAAATTACAATGATGTACAAAAAGTGTTGATTATTTGGGTTTTGTTCTCAGTAAAGGTGAAAGGAAAATCAGCCATGCCAGAATTACTGCTGTGCTGGGTCTGCCCCGCCCACACACCAAGAAAGACATGTTAACCTTTCTTGGCATGATTGGTTACTGCCACCAATGGATAGCTGATTGTTCCCACTATGACAATATTCTGAGACAAGCCACTAAGACTGATATGCCTGATTTTATTAAATGGTCTGATGAAATGTTACAAGCTTTTAGTCATTTAAAGTGTGCAATGGTTTCAAGTCCTGGTCTGGGCCAACCCGACTATGGCGTGATGTTTCACTTATTTGCCAGGGACAATTGTAAAACCATGGCAGAAGTCCTGGCGCAAGAACATAGAGGCAAATTTTGCCTCGCTGCTTTTTTCTCAAAAGTGGTTCCGGTACAGATTCAGGGCATGCCTGCGTGTCTCAGGAGTTTGGCAGCCTGTGCCATGGTCGCTGAGATGGCCACGCCTATCACCCTAGGTCATCTTACCACTCTGCATACCTCACACAATGTTCAGGCCCTATTAAAAAACATACATACCCAACATATGTCAGCACAAAGACTGAGTGGATATGATGTTTTGCTGTTATCTAACCCCCAACTTCATAATAAATAATCAGCACCCACATTCGGTCCAATGGCTATACTAAATGCCCTACTTGGATATAATGGATTCTGTTCCTGCCCTAATGACAACACTTATCATGCGGGATACGCTGTAGTTCAACTCCCTGATTTTATTCTAGTATCAAATCCAATACCTTTTCAGTCAACCCAAGCAGCTGAACTGATTGCCCTCACTAGGGCTTGTTGTCTTTTTGAGGGAAGAGATGTAAATATATACACTGATTCCAAATATGCCTTTGGGGTTGTACATGATCATGGGGTAATCTGGCAGAGAAGAGGCTTCGTAGCTGCAGATGGGAAGCAAATCTCACATTCTACCCTAGTACATGATCTCCTAGCCGGCATCCAATTATCAAGCAAAGTCACTATTATCCATTGTAAAGTACATATTGGCCTTCAAACGGACATAGCTAAGGGGAATGCCCTAGCTGACAAGGAAGCAAAAGAGGCCGCTATTAGACAGGCAGCAACAGTTCAAATGCCCTCCCTAGTTCCAGAAATTACCCTTATCGACAATTTATTGCTAAGCCTCCAGGATTTGGCTACAAGTAGTGACAAGGTAGAATGGCAGTCAGTAGGTGCAGTACAAGACCCCGATCCAGTTGCAAGCGCCCCAATTTTAATTGCACAATATCATGGCCTTGGCCATAGGGGAACACAGGCAACCACTGACCTCATTAGGAGAGAGTTTTTTATAGCAAGCCTTAGATCAAAGGTACAGTCCTAAGTTTCACGATGTATTATATGTCTCAGAAACAACCCAAACAACTCAAAGAAGGCCCATTATCAGCATCTGAATTACCCTACTTCGCCATTCACTCACTTACAAATTGACTTTACCCATATGCCAAAGACAGGAAGAAAGCAGGAGTATGCCCTTGTGGTTGTGGATATGTTCTCTAGATGGCCGGAGGTTTTTCCTACTACCAATGAAACCACACAAATAGTTGTAAAGATTCTGTTACAAGAGATCATCCCCAGATGGGGATGCCCTCTTCAAATTAACTCAGACAATGGCCCAGCTTTTGCGTCCAGGGTATGTAAGGAGCTTTCCAAAGCCCTTAGGATTGACTGGAAGTTCCACCTCCCTTACCACCCTCAGAGTTCTGGGGTAGTAGAAAGGATGAATAGAACAATTAAAAAAAAAATAAGGAAATTTACTGGAGGCACGTTCACTAGTTGGAAAAAGTTTTTGCCTGTAGCCCTAGCAGAAATTAGGATGCAGCCTAACAAGAATACTGGTTAATCACCATTTGAGGTCCTAATGGGAAGACCCTTCCCCACCCCTTGGGGTCCAAAGGCCCCCGTAATAGAAAAAGGTGATTTAGAAGTAGTACAGGCAGAATATGTGAGGAAACTTGTAGAAACTTTAGATCAAGTTGAAAAACTTGTTGCTCGTGCCTCTCCTTTCTCTCCACAGGAACCTACGCATCCTTTCCAACCAGGAGACGTAGTGAAAGTCCAGCGCCTGACAAAAAGACGAAAGCAGACTGAGTTCCCGTTTGGACCACCCACCCGAGTGGTAGCAGTCACCAAAAAAGCGATCCTCACAGAAGAGGCTGCAATCTGGATTCACACTAGCAGAGTGAAAAGGGTCCCTGAGGCTTCTTCTCCGGCATGGAACGGAGACAAAGAAGGTGAAGCAGGTGTGAAATCTCTGAAAAGTGTCCTGCCACAGGCTGAAGATGATGACCCCACAATATTCTGGGTGATTTGTTTGTCTGTTGAAAATTATTAATCTTTGTGTTTTCTTGCCAGTCTGGCTTATTACTACTTGTATTTATCATCCAGAGGAGATGAGTTTCTTATGTGGTACACCGAATAATCAGTCAGTATCCAAAAGAGCTCAGGAGCAAGATCCCTTTGCTTTCAACCCCTTTCATTCTGAACAAAATAGTATAGTCAGGATGGCAAATGCCCTAAATGTTAGCTCATTGTGGCTTGAAGACCTACAGAGCCCACGGGACCTTATAAAAATACGTTTTGTAGCCGTGCCTACACTCGATGAATCCCTCCTTGAAGTCTGGTCAATGACTAAAAATACACAATCTTTTATTCCCTTGTATGACTTCTGTGGGGAATGTCAGAAATTAGGATATAGCAGGGATAATATTAGAATAACTACTGTTAATGTGACTGCAGCAGAGACCTGTTTTACCTTTTCTCAGGATATGACCTTATATTGTGATGATAGAGACATAAAAAGAGGATTACCCAAGAATAGTGTATATGATTATAATATTCAGACCTGTAAAAAGAATGGTAGGATTGTTAGAGCCCTGGATAATTCCGTGAGTTGTAATAAGACCATTTTGACTCCCAGTTTTATCTATAATATAATGCTCCCTAAGGGATGGTTTTTGTCATGTGGTAACAGCACTTACAATTATATTCCTGCCAAGGTTATTGGAGGTCCCTGTGCATTATCCAGGCTGACTTTTGCCTTTCCTAGATAACCCCCTGTCAGAAGAGCTTACGGATCGGTTACCAAGACTTTATCAGAAAACTGTGACTCTACTCCTTCTCAGCCGTGCAGAATATACATTTGGGGCCTCTATATTGGGAGTGCCTGGACTGGCTTTAAATAATACTCGTACTATAAATTCTATTGCATGTGACCTGGCTAAATCTCTGAATCATACTTCTACCGCCTTATCAAACATGCTTTTAGATCTACAAGGATTAAGAGGAGCAGTGCTAGAAACTAGATTTGCTGTAGATTATTTGTTACTTAAACATATTGTAGAGTGTCAGGATTATAAAGGAATGTGTTGTTTTAATTTATCTGACCATTCCAGATCAATCCAGTCCCATATTCAAGCATTACATGAAATTGCTAATAATATCAAGGAGGATGTTGGCTCATCCTCCTGGCAGGACTGGTTATTGAGCTGGCTGCCGGACCTGAGTTGGTTAAGAACAATATTTATCAGTATTGTAATTATATATTGCTTCCTTGATCATTTTATGTTGTTGTATCCAATGTATCCCTTCCCTTATACAAACATTCCGCGCTTTGTGTCCAAGGCCCACAGATCCTGGACCAAAATTTGCTATTTACCTCTCTATTTTAGAATGAAATAAGTCAGTAAGGGTTAAGTAAGGACTGTATAGCTAATTAATGTTAATGTTAATATAGGCCATATACTTTTAGTATATACTAGATGTATTTCTATTTGTGTCTACCATGTAACCAGATGACGAAAGCTTTTTGAAGTACAATGTATGCCTTGCAATGTATCAAGTGACACTATATATGGCTAAAACGTAAATAGCTGTACGTAAATACCATGGCCTCCTCGTGTAACAATCTGTATAAAAAGACAGCTTTGACAAGTAAAGATCAGAGACTATTCCTAAGACCAAACTGTGTGCGTGTGTGTTATTGGGATATCTCTCCAGACGTCTGTCTCTCTGGTGAAGGAGAAGTCAGGGTGCATTCGAGGAACTAGAAGTAGAAGCAGATCCTTTCAGTAACCGGCATCTAGAACTGGGTACTGAGCAGACGACAGAAGTTACAGCAGTAGGAGGAGGTGTTAGGCACTTAGATGCAGTGTGGATGGCATTAGTAACTGACATCTATAGCTGGGTACTGGGCAGGCAGCAGCAGTAACAGCAGGAGGAGATGGCAGTGGGCTCTGAGACGAAGTATGTACGGCATTAGTAACTGGTATCTAGAGTTGGGTACTGAGGTAATTCTGGACCCACACTCCTGTGGGTCGAACAGCAGCACAGGGTCGTGCTTCTCCTCCCCCTCTGCCTGGTCTTGCCATTCACGGAACATGCCGCCCTGTGTTTGGGTGGATGGATGCCATGTACCCTCAATATCCTTCTCTGCCCCTTCCTCCCCTTTTCCCATGCCTGCAATGTCCTCCTCATCCTCTTCCACCTCCTCCTCTTCCTAGAATTGTGGTGCACTGTGCCTAGTAGGTACACATGTCCAAGATGATGTTTAGAAAAGTCATCTCTTGCTGAAGCGTCTGCTCTGTGTCGTGTCAGACATCCACCATCATCTGTTCCAGCAGGCATATGATGGGGATGGTGTCACTGACACTGGCCTGATCCCTGCTGATCATCCTGGTGGCCTCTTCAAAATGTGACAATACAGTGCACAAGTCCCCAATTTGCAGCCACTCTGCAGGGCTGAACTAAGGTAATGTAGGTATACATCTGAAATGAACAGACTCTGCCACGTAATCCACCATCGCTTTCTGTTGTTCAGCCAGCCACTGCAGCATGTAAAAGTGGAATTCCAACAAGTGGCCACATCACAAATTTACCGGTGCACCGGCAGATTGAGATTTTGCTGTAAATCCACTAACCTGGTTACTGGCTGCGTATGACCGGCGGAAATGCGGTGACAACTTTCTGGCCTTCTGCAACAGCAGCTGGAGGCCTGGGCAATTCCTAAGGAAGCACTGTACTATCAGGTTCATGACGTGAGCCAGGCAAGGTACGTGTGTGAGTTTCCCACAACGCAGGGCTACCAGCAGATTGGCCCAGTTGTCACACACGACCATGTCTGGCTGGAGTCCATTGAGATTTAGCGATATGTCCTCCTGCTCCCGCAGGGCATTCGGAATGGTTGCCCGCATCTGGCTGAGGGAACCGAGGCTTTGCAACCTCAGGACTGCGTGGCAACGTCTGAGTTGTGCACCGAATTAGCAAACTGCAGGTTGTTGCTGGCGGTGAACAGATGCTGCCGAATGGGAAGTGCTGGGTCTCCTTGGCAAAGTGTCCCCAGAGGAAGAGGCTGAGGCACAAGAGTCAAAGGAGAAGGTGGAAGTGGAGGTCGAGGAGGAGATTGCATGGCAATGTTTTCTAGGCGGAGGCAGGTATGCAGGCCTTGCTGCAGCTGCATCTTCCCCTGCTGGCACCAAAGTTACCCAGTGAGCTGTGTAGGAAATATATCTTCCCACTCCATGCTTGCTCGACCAACTGTTGGTTGTCAGGTGCACCTTGCCAGAAATGCTGCACCTTGTCCGTGCTGCAGGACTACGAACACATTGCTCTGCAAGTGTTCCTGCAAAGCAGGAACACATTTTTCTGCAAAAAACTGCCAATTGGGCATAACATACTGTGGGTTCTCGCAGAGGAGTGCGTAAAGGAATGCATTGGAGTACACCAGTCGGTAAGGTAGGAGCTCTAACGCAATCAGCTGTGCAATTGCTGCATTGATTAGCTTTGTTTTGGGGTCATTTGGGCCATATTTCTTGCGCTCCAGCACCTGGGGGATGGAAGGTTGGATGCTGCTAATGCTAACCACAGAAAGATTGGACGATGGGGTAGAAGGTGTGGGGGATGGCAATGATGCCTGGTCTTGACTGCTAGCAATGCTACAAACAGCAGCCGATCTGCATTGGAGCTCCTGCTCACCGCTGGTGGAGCTTTTTGGAGCCAGTTTCAATTGGCTTGTCTGGCTCAGAGTGTTGGGGTGAAAAGTAAGTGGGTGGAAAGCCTGTGAACTGACTCTCTTTGTCAGATGACTGAAACAACTAAGCATCTTCAAGGAATGCTTGTAGCTCCAACCCCTCGGTGGGACTCTTCTATGTACTGCTGTACACAAGACTTTCCAGACTTTCCATAATATGCAGCACAGTATACAAACTGTTTACTGCAGTATACACTGTGTCTGGGTGACTGTCTGCCAGTACAAGTGTGATACTGTGCACGCAGTCAGGGAGGGTACCAAAGAGGTTGTGATGCTAGCAAATCTCTGTCAGGAGTGGTAAATGCAGGCATGCCTTGGCCTTACATAGGCCAATTGCTGCCTGTGTGGCATGCAGTGACAGACAGCCAATTGGCTGCCTGCCACAACAAAGATGGAGGAGAGCATCCCTGCTCTTATTGGAGGGCCCTAGGTATTATGGGGGAGGTCCCTAGGCATTGTGGGAAGGCAGAATTTGCAGCTTCAAAACCAGCAAAATTCGGGTCGGGTCGACCCGAATTTGAACAGCCATTATCGGGTCGAACATTAGGACAACCGGAAATCGAACAACAACATTACTGATAGGTACCATTGTCTTTGTCTAATTTTTCAGCTAAGTATTGTAAGATTGAGGGATGGCATTTATGTCATCCACTTCATGACACAAACTACCAATATCGTCTACCTTCCTAATGCTTCTGGCACCACAGTAACAGTGCTGGCGCACAAAACATCTTGGTCTGGCCCTTCAACGTTTAATCGCAAATTTCATATCTTTGCATTACACACTTCAGGTTGGCATTGACGATGCATTACACCCAGCTCTAGATGCCAGTTACCAAGGCCGTCTCAGGGTCCATCACCTTCTCCTCCTGCTGTTGTTTCTGCCGCCTGCCCAGTACTTCATTCACAAAAATTGTATTACACACTCCTAGATTTCATTGACAATGCACTCCACGCTCGGTCTCAGGGCCCACCACTTCCTCCTCATGCTGTTGCTGCTGCTCCCTGTCCAGTACTCCATTCACAAAAACTGTATTAAACACTTGTAGGTGTCATTGATGATGCACTACACCCAGCTCTAGATGGCAGTTACAAATGCAGTACACGCTCCGTCTCAAGATGCACCACCTCCTCCTCATGCTGTTGCTGCTGCCCCCTGCCCGGTACTCCATTCACAAAAACTGTATTACACACTTCTGGGTGTCATTGACGATACACTACACCCAGCTCTAGATGCCAGTTACCAATGCCATCCACGCTCCGTCTCAGGGCCCACCGCCCCCTCCTGATGATGTTGCTGCTGCCACCTGTCCAGTACTTCATTCACAAAAATTGTATTACACACTTCTAGGTGTCATTGATGATGCACTGAACCCAGCTCTAGATCTCAGTTACCAATACGGTCCACGCACCTTCACAGGGCCAACCACCTCCTCCTCCTCCTGCTGCTGCCGTCTGTCAGTACTCCATTTACTATAATTGCATTACACATTTCCGGGTGGTATTGACGATGCACTACACCCAGCTCTAGATGCCAGTTACCAATGCTGTCCACGCTCCTTCTCAGGGCCCACCTCCCCCTTTTGCTGCAGTTGCTGCTGCCTGCCAGTACTCCATTCACTAAAATTTTACAATTCTGGGTGGCATTGATGATCCACTACACCCAGCTCTAGATGCCAGTTACAAATGCGGTCCATGCTCCCTCTCAGGGCCACCCCCTCCTCCTGCTGTTGCTGTGGTCTGTCATTCACAAAAATTGTATTACACACTTCTGGGTGGCATTGATGATGCATTATACCCAGCTTGTGATGCCAGTTACCAATGCGGTCCCAGGGCCCTCTGCCTCCTGCTGTTGCTACTGCCGCCTGTCAGTACTCCATTCACTAAAATTGTACACTTCTGGGTGGCATTGACGATGCACTACACCCAGCTCTCTATGACTCTTGCCAGTGCAGTCTCGGCGATAGCTGACCAGAGGCCACACACTGCTACTGCTCTCACTGACTCACAATCTTTCTCTGGTCCTCCATCCTTTTGCCTAATGTCACAGCACTACTTGTCCACAACTTTATAGGTGGCATTCCTAACACACGTCATCCAGGTCATGATGCCAGCTAGCAATTAATATTATTAATAAACAGGATATATATATCGTAAACAATTTATGCAACTATGTAAGTTCAATAGGGGTGCGTACCTTAAATGGCAATGCATTTTTCTGTTGTTTTGACAGCAGAGACAGTTGCTAGTGGGTTGTGTTCACCCTTTCTCAATGATTATGCTGCCTTCTGGACGCTGTCCAACACGGAAAAGTCCTATTTGCCCGCTGTCACTTTGCCTGCCATTTTCTGGAAAACCACAACTTTATGTGTGGCATTCTTAACACATGTCATCCAGCTCATGATGCCAGCTAGCAATTGTTATTATTATTATTATTTTAATAAACAGGATTTATATAGTTTTAAGATATTATGCAGCTATGCAAATTCCATAGGAGTGCGTACATTAAATAGCAACACGTTTTCTGGATGTTTTGACAACAGACTGTTACTAGTGGGTTGAGTTCTGGACGCTGTCCATCATGCAAAATTTATTTGCCTGCTGTTACTTTGCCTGCCATTTTCTGGAAAACCACAAAGTCTTTTTTAAGTTTTGCATTTTTTCCTTGTTGCCACTGTTTTCTTACACTTACCTAGCAAATTTGGTGGTTCTAACATGTATAGGGGCTTTGCTATTAATGTTTAAAATCCACCCATTAACTTCGATTCGCTGAAATTTCTCGAACCCACCCGAAGTTCGAGGAATTTTTTTGCGAGACTGTCAGAGGCCTTCTCACTAGTGTTAATGTTCGAATTCGGGTTGTCCCTATATTCGACCCGAATATGGCTGTTCAAATTCGGATAGACCCGACCCGAAAAACACAGCAAAAATTCGGGAGAAAAAAAAAAAAGTTTAAAAAAAAATAAAATTTTTTCTTAAATTAATTTATTTATATGTGTTTTTATTTTAACTTGTTCTTTTTTTATTTTTTACAGGTTATCCGACAATGACATTATGAATCATAATGTCATTGTGGGATTCCTGGACCGTGGGAGCTTTGTGGTCACAGCTAATTGAAAGCACGTGCCTTCAATTAGCTGTAACCGCAGGCAATACGAGGGCAATAGAGGTTGAATGGAGATACTATCTCCATTCATTACCTCTACTGCTCTGTGATTGGCTGAGAAATAGGAAACCCTGATGACAGCTCAAGCATGGGGCGGTGGAGATCTGGGAGTCTCCTTATTAAAGGGGGCTTCCAGATTCCAAAATCCTGCTAAAAATGTTTATAAAAGCCCCCATTGTTTTCAGTGGAAGCTTTCATAATAGCTTAAAAACGCTTAAAAAAGCCTCCATTGAGTTCAATTGAAGCGTTTTCCCGCGTTTATCCAACGTTTTAATTTTTTAAATGTTGCAAGCAGCGTTTAAGGTAACGCTCAAAAACGTGCCTGAAGGAAACGTCCTGGTGTAGATTAGCCCATGGAAATGCATGGGGACTTAAAACATGGGCTTTAAAAAGCCTCAGGTTAAACGCTGGGGAAACAGTCCGTGTAGGCTAAAGCTGCATACACACGTCCAATAATTATCGTTAGAAACGACTAACGAACGACCGATGAACAACCGATTGGCCAAAAAAAAGTGACCAAGGATGCCGATGAACGGGGATTGTCGTTGGAAATGAACGACCGCCACGGTGGATCTGATTCGCTGGCGATCTTTCACTATCTATCATGTGTACAGTATCGTGTCGTTCAGTGATCGTGCATGTTTCTGCGGTACACTTTCTCCTTTACATGTCCCTCCCTGCATCGTTCAAACAATTGTATCTAGTGTGTGGACACTGTTGGTGGATTATATATGAACGATCATATTGTTACAGCATGTACAGAATTGTGCACAATATGATTGTTCAAGTATAATCGTGCATAATCGTTGATCGGTTGTAATCGTTCATTTTCTAACAATAATTATTGGAAGTGTGTACTTAGCTTTAGCCTAATATTGATGTGACAGGTGCTCTTTAATCTTCATGAGAAGTACAGGCGTATGTAATAGTGGTATGTATCTTTTTATAATGTATCTTTTTATGTATCCTTTTACAATGTATCTTTTTACAATGTATCTTTTTATGTATCCTTTTACAATGTATCCTTTTACAATGTATCTTTTTACAATGTATCTTTTTATGTATCCTTTTATAATGTATCTTTTTACATCTGTTTGGAGGCTTCTACAGCTCTACACAGTGCTGAAAAAAACCCAAATTTTTCCTCCTATTGACTTTAATGATGTTCAACTTTGACATTCGACCACCCAAATTTTTTTGCTATATTCGAGCGAATGGCTGCTGAATCGAATAGTGAGCTATACGACCAACACTACTTCTCACTTATCCCTAGTGCTAAATTATAAACCTGTCAAAAATATAAGCCTGCCAAATTTCATCCCTGGGTATCCAATTGTTTTCCCCCGTAATCTTCATCTGATTGTGTATGGTATGTCTCCCATTGTAGATTATTTTATTGCACCAATTTAAATCTCTCCATAGATTTTCTGTTCACTTTAATTTCCCTTTGTTCCAGCTGAGTGCACATTGATATTTATTGCCCTGCCAACCCCTCCCCTACCCAGATTCAACTGATATCACAAATTGCTTGTTACTCCTATCAGTCGATCCATATTCAGGGTCCAAAGCACTTCAATTTAAACAACAGGCAAGGTCACGTGCCCAAATTATAAGTGAGATGGTAATTAATCCAGGGAATAGAAGCAGGAATTGGAACAGAATTGGAGATACAATTATTCTCTGCATCTCCCATCACCTTTGGACTAATTCATCATTAAGAATCCACCTGGACTCCAACACAAACTCTACTGCTGCCATTCTGAAATTCTTTTTTACCAAGCCATCTGTGTGACTGACTCATCCTATCCCACTCCTAGAACTCAACAAGCTTATAAGCCTCACTACAACCTATATCACAGGACCTGCTCAGATGGACTGTTTTCCACATTGTTTAACCTCCCTGGCATTCTAATTATGTCAGTATTTTTATGCCAAGAGCGGTACATTGTTTTGCATGGAAACTTATTTCACAATGTAGGCTTATAACTCTTAGGCATAACTCACCGAAATATGTCAAATATTTTATGAATTTAATATTAAACTTTAAGAAAAAGAAACACAAAAAAACAAAAACAAGGGTGCATAAAAATACTGAAACCTGTAACAAAGCTGTACAGTAGCATATATATACATATATATATATAATATAATGATTACTTTGTATTAGATTCAAAAAAGGTATTTTGTATTGAATCCAATACTAAATAATTTGAATTTGCCGCCGCGCTCCTGCGCACACTGACACATGCACTAACGTCAACGGGAACTCCCGGGGAACGTCAGTGCAATCGCTCGAGGAAGATCGGAAGAAGAGGACGCGGCCTGAAAATGGGATCCGACGGGCAGGACGCCAGAGGACACCAATGTGACCAAGTACAGTGGTAAGTGTTTTTTTATGTTTTTAGCTACCCCGAGTGTGGCTCGGGGGTTACCACTTTCAGCATGTTTTTTTTATGCCGAGCCACACTTGGGGTTACTGCTCAGGGGGTTAATGTACTCACATGCTTCTTAATTATCTGTTATCTATATTTCCTCCCCTCCCCAGTCTGATAACTCATTGTCTCTCTGCTCCTTCACCCTCCTGATTTCTCTGTCTGTGCTCCTACACCCTTTTTCTCTACTGCTACTTTTTGGTGACATCTCACTCAACCCTGGTCCCCCTACAACCTCTCTCTTCCCTACACTTTCAGCAAGATACTCCCTTCTCCTTAACGTCATCCCCATTCACCCTACCCATAAGTTCTCTGGCAGTCTTTGGAATTCCAGATCTGTTTGCAATAAACTAAACCTCTATACACAACATTATCCTCTCTTAATGGTTAAACTTCCTGGCTCTCCCTGAAATTTGGCTTTCCTCCTCAGACTCTACATACAGACAGTACATAAAGAATCCTCCCCACCCCACCCTCCCTCATTTTCACCTCTTTTGAAGTCCACTTTATCTTTTCCGCCCCCCTACCCCTCATTGTTGCTGTTGTCTACCGCCCCCAGGCCAGTATCACAATTTTTGAATAACTTTGCCTCTTGGCTCCTACACATTCTTTACCATGACCTGCCCACCCTCATCCTTGGTGACTTTATTGTTGCGATGGATGAGCCCAACTATCCTTCCTCAGACAAACTGCTCTCCATTAACTCCTCTTTTGGACTCACACAAAACATAAACGACCCCACACACATCGCCAGTAACACTTTAGACCTGGTATTTTTTAAATCCTGCAACCTCACCCTTCTTGACAACTCATTATTTCCCCTTTCTGATTACAACCTTATCACCTTCAACCTATCGAACTCTTGCTCCCGTCAGCTCTATTTCATGTGGATAAAGTCTCCTCTCTTCTCTCATCATCTCCATCTACTACCTGTCTGCTTGACCAAATTGCCTCTCATCTATTCTGTGCCCATTCCCCCACCCTGGCCCCCGCCCTTACTGAACTATTCAACCTCTTCATTTCTACTGGTATCTACCCCTCCGCTTTCAAACATGCCATTATTCTCCCTATCCTGAAGAAACCCTCACTAGAGTCTTCCATACCTTCTAGCTACCATCCTATCTCCCTTCTCCTATATGTTTCCAAACTTCTTGAGCTCCTTGTCTTCAAAAGACTCACCAATTCCCTGAGCACCAACTCTCTCCTTGACCCTCTCCAGTCTAACTTTTGAGCTTCCCATTCCACAGAACCTGCCTTGTAACAAAGGCCCTCGGTTTGTCTGTTGAGGTGATTGGGTTACATATGTAGTGCCCTGGAGCAGGGAGTACTTTGACATTTGCCGACTTCCCCTATGCAAAGTTAAAACTTCTTACTTTATTTCACCTAAAAGGGTTAACTTGCACTGTTTAATACTGTGTAATTGCATTATATGTGTTGTAATATATATCCAGTTCATTATCACTATATTTACATGGCTCTGTGGAAAGGGTTAATGAATATTGAGAGACTATTAGAGAAGCTGGTAATTTTCCACAGCTGCCATAGGGTTTAAAGAAGACTATGTTTTAGAGGGAAAAAAACAGACATTGTTTACCACCATGTTTTGGAGGGAAAAATCCAGACTTGTTTACCACCAAAAAGCAGACAGCCTGACCTGGAAAATGTCTGGTTTTAGCTCTGTTGTTATGTCTGGAAAATTGTTTTTGTCTGGAAAACCTGCTGTGTCATTGCCATTGGGTATCGGTGAAGTTCTAATGTAAGTCTATACCAGACGGGAGCTGAAACAATGTATCTGTTTGTGCTGAGCTTCTCCACTCCACCCTCTAGAAGGTTCTAGTCTAGCAAAAACTGTATATAAGGAGAGCAGTCAGAGCCCCTAGTGTGTTGCAGTTAGGGGCCAGTGCTTGAAAGAGAAGACTCTGCCAGACTACTGAGTGACCAGAAGGAGACGCTGAGACGGGTATACGCTGCCACAGACCCTGGATCACCAGCCTTGGACCAGGGTACCAGCCTTCTGAAGAGAAAGAGGGACAGCTAGCTCAGGCCTTTCCTCAGCATCAAACCCTTCTTCTGCCAGGGAGGAGACTGGAGAAGCCAGCCTAATGCCTTGCCAGTATTGTTTTGTACCTGAATTCCCCCAGTAAAGGAGCACCCTGGTTTACTGCAGACCCTGTCTCTCTGGACTTATTTTCCATTGGGGTGCACCACACCTTACCATCCCTTTCGGAGAGCAGCAACATGTGAAGACACCTTGATGATGTCCGGGGGACCAAGCTTGGCGTTGGGCACCCCAAACCCGGCTACTCCACATACGGTGTTTGACCTATCTCCCAGACAGAGGAGAGACATTGTGTGTTCAGTACGGGAGACTTTATAAACAATGTGGTTTTACTGCCTGGAGATGAGTGGGTTATGTCCGGTGTCTGACCTAATTATCTCCCAGACAGAGGGGGGACAGTGGGTGGGAGTGTCCCGGATTATGTGGTTATTTCCATTGGACAGTGTGTCTATCGTCTAGATCTCCATCAGGTCCAGAGGGGAGGTCCCCTTGCATGAGGACTTGTATATAATACCAAGTGTGGCATCAATAAAGTGTTCTTCTTCTTTCTGTTTCACCCTCAACTCGCAGCTGTGTATCGTGTTGTAGGGAACCGCTATATTACTACTAGCTCTTTTAAGAGCTGCCCAACTACGGGGAATCACAATTCAGCTTGGGGAGTCGCTGGAGTAACTCTACAGGACCACCTGGACTAGGGGGAAGGACGTCGCCAACGGTTGATACTGTTACACAGCCATTACTAAAGTGGCCAATGACCTCATCAGAGCTAAGTCTCAAGACAACTTTTCCCTCCTCTTTCTCCTTGACCTTTTCTCTGCTTTTGACACCCCCTTCTAATATTTGTTGATCGCCCTCTTCTAAAATAAGCCATGTGCTCCATTTGTATCAGTGGCCCTGCTCTCTCTTGGTTTGCTTCCTATCTGTCTGACTGCTCCTTTCAAGTTTCTTTCAATGTTAATTCCTCCTCTCCCACTCTCCTCCCTGTTGGTGTTCCCTAAGGGTCAGTCCTTGGACTGGTTCTCTTTTCTCTATACACCTCCTCTCCTGGTAGTCTAATATCCTCCTTTGGCTTACAGTACCATCTGTATGTGGATCTCACTCAAATCTATCTGTTCACCCCCGACTTGTCTCCTTCAGTGCTGAATAAGGTCTCCTGCTGCCTATCAGCCATATCATCATGGATGTCTGACAGATTTCTGAAACTCAACCTAGATAAAACAGAACTCATCATTTTCCCCTCCTCAAATTCCAAATCTATCCATATTCCTAACTGTTAAAACTGTTATTTGTCCCTCCCCACGTTGTTTTGGCGTCACCTTTCATTCTGCCCTCTGTTTAACCCCCGATATTCAGAACACTTCCAGGTCCTGTCATTTCACCTATGCAACATCTCCAAAATCCATCAAATTCCTTGTACAGGCTCTTATCATGTCTCGTCTGGGCTACTGTAACATCCTCCTCTCTGGTATTCCACTAACCTGACTCTCTCCTCTACAATCTATCATGAATGCTGCAGCCAGACTTATCCATCCTTACCACCGCTATTCTTCTGCTACATCTCTTTGTAGTTCACTTCATTGGCTTCCATTTTACCTTAGAATCAAGTTCAAGCACCTGTGCTTTGCCTTCAAATCACTCCACATTTCTTGTCCCAGTTACCTTTCTGACCTGGTAAAAAAATAGTCCCCTAGCCACTCTCCAATGACCTGCTACTGACTTCCTCACTCATAACCTCATCACACGCATGGCTCCAAGACTTTTCTAGAGCTGCCTCAACTTTCTAGAATGGTCTTCCTCCTCCTATTCGGCTTGTTCCTACTTTCTGCTCATTTAAAAGAGTACTCAAAACTCATTGTTTCAAACTTGCCTTCCCATCTTTTTCTGTCTTTTGAAACCGTCACTACTTTCCACCACTTCATATCTCCACTCCTATTGTGTGTTACTTCCCCCACCTCCTGGATTGTAAGCTCTTTGGGGCAGGGTCCTCTCCTCCTGTGTCACTGTCTGTATTCGTCTGTCATTTGCAACCCCTATTTAATGTAAAGCGCGGTGTAAAATGTTGGTGCTATATCAATCCTGTTTATTAATAATAATAATAATAATAATAATAATACAAATTGATAAAGTGGATGAGGACAGCTGCAAAACCAATATTTTTTCCAAGCTGGCAGTAAGAAGCTGGCCATTGGGATAAGTTGGAAACATTTTTTTCTGCTCCAGCAGGTATGGAAAAGACACCTGCTTTTGGAAGGATACTGCTAGAAATAGCATGGGAGGATGTTGACAAATCATGTAGAGTTTCAAACATTCACT
The DNA here is from genome assembly GCF_032062135.1 of Pyxicephalus adspersus. Lineage (NCBI taxonomy): Eukaryota > Metazoa > Chordata > Amphibia > Anura > Pyxicephalidae > Pyxicephalus > Pyxicephalus adspersus. Next base: position 36,632,856 of record NC_092871.1, read on the forward strand.
TGACCTATCATTATTGTGGCCCCATCATGACCCCTTTTACTGCTTGATGTGGAGAATCTTTTGGGAGGAGGGGAAATGGGAATAATAATCAACAAAGAGGAGGAGGAGTATATGCATTTACCCGCCAACTTGTGTTACTGAGCTGCTTCTCTTATTGGGCCTGATTAATTAAAGCTCTCCAAGGCTGGAGAGGATAAACTTTCATCAGTGAACCTGTGGCTGCTCTGCACTTGGGAGAAGGAAGAAATGAAAGGCTTTGCAAGACAATCCACTACTTGTTGTGTGTGCCCTGGCTGGCTAGCTGCCTCTAAATGCTGTAGCCAGACCACCACTTACCACCTCCACAGGCAAATTCTTTGACGTTCACTCTATGACTGACATTTTTTATTTTAATATTTATTGGCTATTGTGGCAATAAGGAGGATAGATATGCAGAGCTTGGGTGTACACTACTTTAAAAAATATATGTGGTAACATTTTTAATATAATATATATATATAATATTTATAAATATATATAATATTTTTGCCTGAAAACCCTGACCAACCAACTTCCGTTGTCACCCACTTACAGTCAACTGCAATCAGTTTGACTGATGGCCAGCTCCACACGTCCTTGACAGGTGTTATCTGATATCCAAATTTCACACCTTTCCTATACACACTGATGGCATCGTTCACATATTTTAAACATTTTTTATTGATATACATTGCATAAAATCCAAATACATAACTAATTCATTTTTAAAAGTCCTTGAAACTCACATTTGATTGTACTTTCCTTTTGTAATTTACCACACAGGTAGGCATGCATTGATGGAAAGTTACAGTGGAAAATACAAAAAAGCACAAAGTTTACATTTGAATAAATTAATTGACAGTTAGCCTCAGTGCACTCTGTGCATGAATACATGTATGGTAGGGAATCAATATCATTGTGATACATAATTGAAATGATTAAGACATTATATTCAATTATGGCGCTGAAAGATAAACAGCAGAGGGAACAAGTACTCTGTGTGATATTTGACCAAAATCCCACTGATCTCCCGAGTTCTAACTGCCCAATTAACTACTGGCCCTCAGGCTTTGTATTCCAGTCTTTCCCTAGAAATTATGCAACACTGACAGGGTGAAAAATTCTGATTCCAACAATCAGATGAGAACTAACCATTCTGGGAGATTTTTTTTTAACATAGTATCATACTGAATTAAAGAAACTGATAGCAGATTTTATAGTAACCTCATAAATATATATGTAAATAAAAAAGCAGCATTAATAAACAGATAAAGATAATGCAATTTATTCAACTATTCAAAGAAAGAAACTTAAAGAAAACTTTTACACATTAATCCTAGTAATAAACAATGTAAAAATACACAGTGCACTGTTCTCTGCAATCAATTCAACATGTAAACACACAGGGTACAAGATAAAACAATTCTTTTGAGAGCCACAGTTCCAGCAGTTTCCTAAAACCTCATTAAGCCACCAAATACTTTGAAGGAAGAATGCTGAATCAGCAGTAACATCATTAATATAAAAATATCTAATAATTCAAATATACATATTAAACATTTTTTAGAGAGTTTGTTGTGAAATTTCAGTATCTAGTCTCCTCCAGAATTCCATTTTATTTTTATGATGAATACAGTTATTTAAACTATGTAGATTTATGTTTTCCCTTACCATACAGTACATTTTCTTAACAAATCAAGCTCTTGCTTCTCTACATCATAAATCACTGACCTGCAACATATGTTCAGCGTGCAAATCTAGGACTACTAACCTGCATACTTTTTCCAAAAGAGTGATTTACAAAGTACTGTAGCAAGGACAGGAATGTCAGCCCTAAAACTCGGCCTATAAATATAGTTGGTGATGATAGCTTGTATGTCTCTCTGTATAGCCTTAGGTCTTTTTCATAGAGATCCTTTCAACAGGTTAATCTTTTTAGATCACATTTTTTACAACGCTAAAATAGAACATCCCTGTGTCCATTTTTTTAAACTTTTATTTATAAACCTTGCACGGTTATTAGGAATCTCACATTTAAGGGTTCTCCCTTACTAATTGCCTTTAGTAAAAAGTTCAAAAGTAATTGGACAAATTAAAAAGGTGAAAATAAAATGTTCATTTCTAATACTTGGTTGAAAACCCTTTGCTGGGGATGACAGCCTGTAGTCTTGAACTCATGGACATCACCAGATTCTTTTTAATGCTTTGCCAGGCCTTTACTGCAGCTGCTTTCAGTCCCTGTTTGTTTGTGGGCTGTAAGGCCTGGGTCGATACCAGTATTCCCCAGACACCAATACCTCAATCTATGGCCGCTGTCATCGGCCATAGCAGCCTCGCTCAGCTTCGGGACAGCTCACGGTTGCCCCCAGGACTTGGTGCCCAAGGGATGGTGTCTGGAGATAGGCCGGCAGCTGACCCAGAGCCCACTAATACAGAGTACAGAGCCCACAAATACTGAGTACAGAATTTCAGGAAATCCAAAAAACTAGCCAAGGTCAAAAACACAGGAAATCAGTCCATCCAGTGAAGTACAAAGGGCAAAGGCAAAAACAGAGTTGGGGTCACAAGCAGAGGTCGGTCTAGGCAGAGTTCAAATGGATAGTAAAAAACAGGCGCAGGTCAGTAGGGGAGAAAACACAAAAACACTCCAACACAGGTAAGCCCATCAGACGCTATAACAGGCACAGAGGACTGGAAGCAGAGTGGCCCAGCAGCCAATGGCAATGCAGGACTGAGTGAGGAGCTAACCAGCCTGTAGAATCCCCTTCAGCTGTGCACAGCCTACCAATGGATGCTGGTGATGCCATAAATCCATCAGGCTGGACGGCTAAAGGGAAGCAGGGGCTGCTGCTATGTTAGTTCTACTGGATGTTGCAAATTACATCTTTGGACAGAACAAACAGTGTTTAATAGTGCGATGGCACACAGCACGGAGTCGTCGGCCAGATGAGTATTTCTTACTTTCTGTCTGAAGTTTAGTGTCAGCTCAGATCAGTTCAGATCAGGTGACTGACTCTGAACACCTCAGAATTTATTCGGCTGTTTCTCTCCTGTGTCACATCATCGATAAACACCAGTGTCCCAGTGCCACACCCAAGCCATCATACTGCGTCCGCCATGTTTTACAGATGATGTGGTATGCTTTGGATCATGAGCTATTCCACGCTTTCTCCATACTTTTTTCTTGCCATCATTCTGGTAACAGTTGATCTTGGTTTCTTCTGTTCAAAGAATGTTTATCCAGAACTGTGCTGGCTTATTTAGATGTTTCTGATGAAAGTCCAATCTAGCCTTTCTATTCTTGAGGCTTATGAGTGGCTTGCACCTTGCAGTTCCCCCACTCACCCTGATTCATCAATGAAATTCGCGTACGCACGCGCCAGTCAGCAAGCTCTATTAGCTCGAGTCGGGCCGAGTTCTAGTGAATTTGCCTGCCGGTTTCCTGCAAAGATGAGCAAAGATCTAGAATACGCCAATTAAGCGATTAATTTTTAGCTGCGCGATTCAGGAGTAGATGTGAACCTCAATGGTGAAGTGATAGCAATTGATTAGCGCACACCTATGCCCTGTTCTGTGCGCATCTCCAGTCCATTTTACAGGCCAGTTTGAATCTTTAATGCTTGATGTTTTTTTTGTGTAAGTGCTACGTTTTTATGTTACATTTCACTCAATCACAAACTTGCTTCATTTATAGTTACATTTGTTGCACTTATTACTTTTTCTTTTGGTTGCAACATTGCAAACTAATTTCTATCAAGCTGGATACATACTAAGTGGCATTTTCAAATATGGTCATCTTACAATAGTGTAAAAAAATATGTGAACAAACATTTGTGACCTGATTAAAATTTCATTCTAGTTTGACTTTCGAAAAATCAAATATTTTAGTAAAGGATTATAGGCAAACATGTTATAACACATGTATTAAGGAACAAGTGCTTTCACTTGTGTGTGTAGGTCAAAATACATTTAAATGTATACAAATACATATGCATTTTCATTAGTACTATTTTAACTGGACTGGCTTGTGTGTGTGTGTGGGGAGGGGGGCAGTTAATCAAGTAAGTTTGCTTGGATGGTATGCATTGATGTGATTATTTGTAATCCACATGATTGTTAGTTTCATCTGTTGCTGCAAAGTTTTTGTGTCTGGTTTGTAATGCCAGATTTTGTACTTTAGCCATTTTTCAGCAATGTGTTGTCATTTTTTCCACAAGTATTGGATAGAAATGTCTGCATGGTTTCCACACCAAACTCCTACTTGACCCCCCTCGTTGCCTTTCTCCCATTGTCACATATTGGTATTTGAATGTATTATGTACATAGTTCTTTTCTGAATAAATTGTCACGGTTTTTATTTCTTTTTTTTTTTAATAGTCTGACATTTTCACTCATGTTGATTTGCTGCCACACAACTCCTCTGATCATTAGTGGTAGTGTTATAGATTTGTTTTCATTGTGCTGTGCTGCCTGATCTTAGCACTATTGTATACAAACACACTTCTACTTGCTGTCCAAACAGGTTGTCAATTAGTTGTCCAGCTGAGTTGCATACTCATTCTAAAACACCTGATAGTAATGGAAGGAGGTCCAGGTTGCCAAGCACAACATCAAACCACATTGATTGCCAAGCTCACAAGCAGGGTCAGGCACTCTTGGAAATGAGCAGATCTTGTGTTTTTGCCTAACTTAATGCTCATAAATACTGGAGTGTATGCATTACAATAGTACTAGTATATCAAACTTCCAAGGCCAAATCCACTTTGTGCCATTTTCTTGCTTTTCCATCCCTTCAGGGTGTTTCTGTAGGTTTGAATGGCATTTTAGATCTTGGCCCACTATATATATTGACTTACTCACCTCAGCTTGGTAGTGGAAGCACATAAAGGAGAATTACTTCTTTTAACCAGAAGCAATATCCTCCATGAATGTTGCTTGTGGCCAAGCCCATGACATCAGAAATCATAGGAAGAAATAGGCAATCTTTTCAATGTGAAGCAATATGGTCCAAAAAGCCCTCTTTGCCTATTTCTTCTTGTAATTTCTCTTTTCTATGTATATGTACACACATCTAAATGCATACATACATGTTTTGCTTTATGTGCACTCATGTCTATACATACATGAGTGCATATGAAGCAAAACATGCAAAATACACAAATAAAATACAAACGTACCTTAATGAGGACTGTGCAAAAGTGAGGTGCATTTTTCAACTGATAATTCAGGCGCACATAGCGGGTCCACCGTCGCGCACAACTACCGGTATGAGCTACAAGTTCCTGAAGTTTGGCGCAAAACTATGCACATCAAACAACTGAGTCTTAATAAGACAATTGTGCTGTTTTTAGCCTTACAAATAATTCAGAGAAAGGAACAGCTTAATATCAATCACAATTGTCTTTTTAAACTGTGTGTCCTGGGAGATTGGAAAGGAGATCACATAACAACAAACCCCAAAAAAACAAACGACAACATTTTACAAACAACTTTATTCAAAAGAAACATATGCTAAAAGGTCACAAAAAATATAAAAACACATAAACACTAAATTTACACTAAATGACAAAAAAATTAAAAAGAACAAACAAAGCACACGTAAACCCACACGTCCATGTAAAGCCAAAATAGTTAAAAAATGGCCAAATGGCCAACAAATATTGCATTCAAAAAATACTTACCAAACCAATATGCAATTTTGGCCTATCAAGGGTGGAAAACTGGATAAGAAAATATTTATGTTATTTTTATGTTTTTTCCAAACATGGAAAAGTGGTAATAAAGGCAGAATTTTGCAATCAAACAATATGGCCACAAACACAATAACAGAGCATTAACATTGACTTCAAAATTGCAAAATGGACATTAAAACATTAAAAATAAAAAAAAAAAAAAAAGCCATTGTGCTAAAGGGTAAGCAAAGTATAAAATGCAGCAACATAGATAAATTAGGATAACACACAAAACAACAGCCCCTCCAAGAAAAAAAAGACAAAAGGAAAAGCAAGTTAAAACACACCCTTATATATGCTCAAATTTAAGCGCACAGGTGATAGAAATTCACTTGCAATTAGCACTTGCGCAGTCTGTCAAAATTGGCTGTTTTTTTTTTTTTGCAATTGGACATTTCATAATCATTGATTGATATGATCCTTTAGATTTGTACACCAGTAAACTGATATTCTATTATCCACCTGGGAGGTTACTCTAAACCTGGTTCAGGGTAAGAAAACTTGCTGAAAGCGTTTACCCCGAACCAGGTTCGGGGTAGCTAAAAATAGAAACAAGCGTTACAGTGCAATCTGATTGTCATACAACATTGTATGACAATCAGATTACAACTGAAAAAAAATACTTACTTTGTCCCCGCAGCTTCTCCGGAGACGTCTTCTCTCTTCTGTCTTCTCCCGGCATGTGCAGTGACGATCTCCGGGGTTTCCCGTTGACGTCACTACATACATCGGTGCGGGCGGGAGGCGGGGAGGGAAATTCAAATAATTTTGTATTGGATGCAATACAAAGAAAACTTTATATAATATATATATAATTTTATTATATATATATTCTATAAGCAACTGTACAGTTACCTTACACTATACACTATTTTTTTTTATAATGTTTTATAAATTTTTTTTTTTTTAAAGTTTATTAATAAATTTAATAAATTTAGGACATATTTCGTTGAGTTATGCCTAAGAATTCTAGCCTACAATCTAAAATAAATTTCCATGCAAAAAATGTAACGCTTTTGGCATGGAAGTACGCAAAGAAATTGGAACACTCGGCGTTCGCATACACGACCCTTGGCGATTGTGTGGTGCGTGCGCCTGTCGACGGGGGTCGTAGCGGGAAATCTAAATATTTTATATTGGATTCAATACAAAGTCCTGTATCCAATCCACTAAAAAATAATACAAAATATATTTATGTGGTTTTGTCTATAGGTATGTGATGTTGGACTCTGTTTTAAAATTTACCACACTAGGGAGGTATTTTAGAAAAATTTAGTACTTTACAGTATACCGAAATATTGCATTTTCAGTATTATTTATTTATTTATACATTCTTGTTTAAGCTGATTTTTGTGTTTTTTATTTAATTTTATTGTTTAAGTTAACTTTTTTTTTTACATGATTGTGTGTTTCAAACTTCATTATATTCAGGATATCTACTAGACCCTTGTTTAAACATATTTCTGTAAGTTACAGGTCTAAAATTTAAAAAAAGAAAATTTCATGAAAAACAGTGTACCGCTTTTAGTACAGAAATCCAGACATCAGTGAAACGCCCAGGAGGTTAATAAAAAAACAGGTTAAAAAACAAAAAAAGTTGGGGAGGATTTAATGTTAAAAGTATTTTCTATATGTGTGTGTATATATATACATACATATACATATATATTTTTTTTGATACATATATAATTATATACTACAATAATTATAAATATACATATATTCATTTTATTATTATTATTATAATAACTATAGTAATTACAATTATATTTATAAATATATATAAAAAATATATATATATA
>NC_092871.1:36641325-36708780 GCF_032062135.1 Pyxicephalus adspersus
TGTCCACACCAGCCTATGAAATAGCCTTTGAGTCAATCGTCCAATTACTTTTGAGCCCCTGAAATGAAGGGATTGTGTTAAAAAGGGCTTTAGTTCCTCACATTTTTTACGCAATCTTTTTGTTCAACCCACTGAATTAAAGCTTAAAGTCTGCAGTTCAATTGCATCTGAGTTGTTTCATTTAAAATTTATTTTGGAACAGAACCAAAGAACCAAAATTACAGAACCAAAATTAGAAAAAAGTTTTCTCTAACCAATTATTTGTGGACCTAACTGTATATTTGGTGTAAGAATCAGAGAAGGCTTGTCTGATCCTATACTGACGCATGAAATATGAGCCCTTTTTATAGTATATGCAGTAATGGAATAAATGAGTATTGTGACTACAAGTAGGCTGGGCAAGTGAATAACAGTTACCATGAATGTGGGTTAGCCCTGCAGCAGATATGTTTTAAGTGAATGTATGGCTCTTTTGCACCACAGAAAAAGGGATACAGAAAGCTGACTTTTATTTACATTTTTGTAGTTTTTGATTAGATTGAAAATGGAAACCTAATATATATTTAGTTAATTCCATATGGTTGTTTCTATCCCTTACTTTCTACAGACCAGGTTCTATCTCTTTTTCTCTCTCTCATATAAAGGAGATGATTGGGTTTTCTTTTTTAACAAGTAGTCAGTAATAAACCTTATACTGAGAAAATTTATTTCTTTATTTCTTTCTTACCAATATAAATTTACATTTTTGACCATGTCAGGATATCCTATTTGATGTAAACCTCAAACAATTTTTTTTCCTACTAATCCTTTACCTAATGCAAATTCTGCCCTGTCATAAACATACAGATATGCATTTATATGAGCTAATGAGCATCTTGTTGATTGGGAAAGGCAAAAAACACTGCTCCAATGCCAGCAGATTATTATTATTTTTTTTAATCTATGATTACCGCTATGCTTTCCAATATTAACTGTCTCTGCAGTCACCTTTATGGAAATAGAAGTGTCACTGGCAAGTGAATCATTTTATAACCAACTGATGTTGAGCACTGTGCTTAAAATGCAGATTCCTAAGCCTGGTATGTTAATAATTACAGGATTCTAAAAAGAGTTCAATAACTCTGCCATGTCAATCACAAAATATGCCAAGCTGTTCTGTAAAAAAATGTCAACTCAATTTCAGTTTACTAAATATTCTGTGTGTATTTTCCTCTGCTTAAGATGAAGAGAGTAGCAAGGTGTGACTTAAAGCAAAATAAAATGTTTCTTGTGCAGAATCTCAGCATCTTGAAAGCTGAAACAGGCAAAAGAAACAATACAATACAATACATGTATAAAACTTTCAAGTTGGGTAGGGTTGATTTTATGGGAAAGTGAAATATAGTCTTGATGTTTGAATTCGGGTTGTCCCTACATTCGACCCGAATATGGCTGTTCGAATTCGGATAGACCTGACCCGAAAAACACGGGATTCGACAGCAAAAATTCGGGAAAAAAAAGTTTTAAAAAAAATAAAAATTAACCTGTGTCATTTTCCCCCCACATATACCTTATTATTTCCTGTATCTTTATTTTTGTGTCATAAAGTTCAAACCATTCTTGAGGCATAAAGTGGTCCCAAACTGGTAATGAACGGCACCGTTATTGTTACTTATCATTGCATCACTATTTTTGTGTGATGCTGTAAGAAAGCAATACTCTCTGTTTACTTTCATTTGCTACATATTTTTATGAAGTATTTGTCATCTCTATTATTGCACACTATGTCAATATTAAAGCGAAATTGCCACTTTAGTTTGAAGCTCCTACGCATAGTTGCCAATTTGTTACCTTTCTCCTTATTGGTCAGATTTTTCCCAGTTCATCTGACTTTCCATTTTTAAAACGGACACTGCAGACTCTGTTTTATTCTTTCCTAAGAATGTGTTTTGATCTGAGATTTGTTTGTTATGCTTGTTTCCTCTTTCCAATAATTACTTAATAGAAGGATAATACTGATTAAAAATAATAACTCAATATAACTATACAATAAGTGATTTTTTGAAATAGAGCAGTATCATTTTCAATGTTCAGGACATAATTTTGTGGGTATTTTATGCCTAGCTGTTCCAAGGTTCCCTAAGCTGATTTTATGGATATAAAGAAAAAATGTAATATTATGGATTTATTATAGAGAAATTAGATAAGTGGACTTATATTTATTTTACAAGTGAAGAAATGAATTCTCAGGCTTCCCCTGTAGCTTTTGTCTTATCCGATTTGACTACCCTAATAACTGAAGGGAAACCCTGGGAGCACTTTCCTCATCAAGACTGTTGGGGTTACAATACCGTAGCCTACTACTAGGGATCTTATGCCAAATGTAAATCAGTATACCTACTATTTAATTTTTAAAACAGTTTGGATACCCTCAGCTACCAACACCAGAGCTAGAGAGTTGGGTAAGATATCATTTTTTTTATCTAGTCATGTGAGAGTCATGGAGGCTGCCATTGCTGAAACCTGCTTTTGGGGAATACTTGTTTCCTGGTTGTCAAGCTTAAGCCTGGACATTAATTTTCTAAGTTACTGATCTGCAACAACTAAAGGAAAAAACCTTCCTGACACTCATTATCAGCATAATTGTTTTGTGTCTGGCACAGTAACAACCACGAGGTAAGTAGTGATTTGTTAGGGAAGCTAGCAATCGCAACCATTAAGAGTAATAGTAGTAGATTCATTAGTGGTCTATTTTATAATTGAAAAAGTCTTACTACAGTTTTAGGAATTTGTCAAGCTATATCTTTAGTTTTAAGAAGAAAAAATATAGAACTTATTTCTTAGAATTTGTGTGTATATATATATATATACCGGTATATATATATATATATATATATATATATATATATATATATATATATATTGTTTTTTTTATACATGTCTATATATATATGTCTTCTTAGGCTCATGCTTATTTTTCCATAGCATAGAAACTGCTGTTTAGGTGCAACTTGTATTGGGAAACAATCTTCTCATAATAATAAAGGATCCACCTAGCATATGTTTTAGACTCAAGGTCTGGATTTCTTTGACCTTGAAGAAACCCTGATCCAGTGTTCTGTGGAAGCTATGTGAAGAAAAAATTACAATAGGTTGAAGCAAAGTATATATACTTTAGTCCACTTTAAAGTCATTTATCCTTTATTTATGATAATATTTCTACAGTAAGTAAACAATGAGAAAACATCTTGTAGTGTCTTGTCTAAGACCTCTGTCCCCATGAGTATTTATTTTGTTTGCTTGAGAGTGACCGTGAATGTTAAATGGTGCAATACAAGTAAAATCAGGAAATGGAATACATAACTAAAAATACTTTAGTGAGCGCTGTACGTAGCCAGGGTGTCTGACAAATGCAATTAAATGTGTCATACATCATTCCCTACAGTGTTATTGACAGAGATGTAGTAGCATTGAATTTTATTGATCATTCAATATTCCAGTGAGATTCACTTTCAAGTCCTAAGCCCTAAAGGAGGTTACAGTTGTTGTATTATCCCCCGAATAGTACCATGTGAATAGAATTTCACATTTCTTGTACAATGTTTCAGAACTAAATTATTTCTGTTCTTTGTTTCCCTGATGTTTGCTGGATCAGACTATAACCAAGAGAAATGGGAAGCAAGCACGATTTTCATAGTGCCAAGGTCAGAATGAGCTCAAACTTGTTGAATAAAAATACCTATTTTAATGGGGTGAACTTTCAGTTCTAATATAATGGATGCAAGATGTCATAATTTATTGTGTTTTACTGTCATTTGACTGTATTTCAACTGTAGTAATAAAAGTGAGGTGAAGGTGAGTGTATAAATCTAGTATACTAGCTTTACCATGAAAATGTAGGAATATTTGAGCACAAACTAGACAATCCAGACTAATAAAATACCAAAAATATCAATATTAAATTCATCTCTAGCTATTTAATTATTATTGTCTAAAAAAAAACAGTGATTGTTGTGTCTATGAATTACCCTAGTTGACAATCTGAGTAAAGCATATTTTTTGCAGATCATTATTTGCTCAAATATGTGTCTGCTGTTTACATAGACATGCCACTTTGCTTGATAAAAGTATGCAGACTGCATATGTAACAAATAAGTATATATGCCAATGTGCCTCTTGACTCATAAGTATTGTTGGGTAGCTCGACCAGTTCAGGACCATACCACCTTTATATGGCCATTTAACCTCCCTAGCGGTAACCCCGAGAGTGACTCTGGGTAGAAAAAAGTTGCCACAAGTGGTAACCTCGATTCACTTTCGGGGTTGGAACACCTAGGGAAGGTTAGTAAATAGAGCGCTTACCTGATTCGCCGGTGTCCCGCGCTGTCCAGCGCTGTCCAGCGCCGCGATCTTCGTCTTCTTCCTGCTTCGGCACTCGATGAGTCACCGGGGGAGTTCCTGGTGACGTCGGTGCATGTGTACGTCCTGGCCGGGTGGGGCGGGAAATTCAAAATCTATTTGTATTGCATTCAATACAAAATAACTGTATTAAATGCAATACGTTGGATTTTTATGTGTAAAAGCAGTACATTGTTTTCAAGAACATTTTTTTACAGTATGTATAATACTATGAGTATATTATGTATTTTTTATTTTTTTTTATTTATAATTTTTTTTAATTAAATTTTTTTTTAAATATATAGATTTTTTAATGTATTCAATTTATTGTTTTTAAATGATTTTTGTTTCAAACTTTAATATACTCATACTATTATATTATACTGTAAAATAAATTTTCATGAAAAACAATCTACTGCTTCTAGACATATAAAATCGGAAAGAAATGAACCGCTAGGGAGGTTAAATCAGTTAGCCATAGTATAATCTAATCTAGTCAGATTGGGGAACAGTCAACAGCAGATACCCAGAAGCCAACTGCTTTCCGGAAGAAAGACTGATTATGTTTAAAAATTTTGTGTGATCATTATTCATTTAGTAAAGGTAAAAAGTACAATTTATTTGTGATAGTTCCTGTTTTATTATATGAACTAAAACAGGCATTGAAGTTAAATTCATGCCACACAAACTGATTCTATACAGGCTGAATTTTTTATTTCATTGTGTATGCAGAGCAAATTATTATTAAAGATTAATGGTATGTATTGCATTGGTCTAAATGATTTTGTGTGCATACCAAATGAACAAATAGGTTGTAGACTTGTGTATAATCACTCTTAGAAATTCAATTACTAGGTGTGTCTAATGTTTTTCCACAGTGTAATGGTGCAGTCTATATGAAAAAAAATCACATTTAAATAATGGCTCTTCATGCCATCGGAGTCTCTTCTTATTCACAATAGACAAGGAAAGGAGAAAAATTAGTATCTCCTTATGGCAAACTTTATTAAAACTAGATAAAATCTCTTATTTAGGTAGTATAAAATAATCCTACAAATATAATTAATCAACCAAACTCAATAAGAGAGAACCTTTTATGTTTACTATACATAATACAAAATCTCCTAGCTGGTGGCAGCTGTCTAAAAAAGGGACACTTTTTTTTTTTTTTGTATACTGATCCTGGTCAGTAAAGCCTTTGATTCAGAATGGCAGCCTAGTAACCAGCATTTTGAGCTATAAACTTCTAGATTCTCTCAAACTAGTTGTGGGCAGTTATAAAGGTGTAATTAGGTCACACATGGCTCAAAGATCACTTCTTTAACATGCTTATTTCTGTTTATGAAAAAATTAATAACAGACATGAGTAAATACCATTGGGTATTTTCACTTAAAGTAAACATTTTATCTCTCTTTCTTTATAACAAAAAATGCTGCCGGAGCCTCTTCTGTTGGAGCTGTAGAACAAATGGGAAGTTCTGGAATCTTTACAGCTTAGTAGGTTACAGTAAGAACTCAAACACTCATTTGTGCTACATTAGAAAGTGTGCAGGGGTATTGGGAGGTCAATCTATGCCCTATGTGTACTTGGGCATCTCTGGTGTAAATCTTGTTCTTGGTATATGAAGGAAAAATGGTGGTCTTTGTTATATAGGGGGAATGAAGACATTTGTTATATGTGGGCCTAGAATATCTGGTCAAAACCTGGTAAATAAAAGCCAAAAGGCATATCTAGTTTCAATGTAGTTCTGTCACCCTGGTTGATCTAGTACAGTATTTTTATTTCTTCAGGTGTGTTTGATGGTGTTTTTTTTCTGCACTTGAAAATATGTTGATTCTGTATCGCATTGTTAAATGGGATTAAAAGTTTGCAGATATAAAGAGCCATGCTGCTGCAGTCTTTATTTAGCATTGACATTCAGGGTATTTGCTGTTCATTAACAATACGGCAAAGGTAAAGTGCCTGGCAGATTGGCTTTGGTACTGGAATATTGCAGCCCCCCCCCCCCCCCCCGTGTGGCTGTGCGCTAAAATCCATACATCTGCTACCCATAGGACCTTTTATCAGTTTGGACATTTCTCCATGCTGAGTTCATGCACTATGTTTGAAAACTAGCCAGTAGTGTTGGTCGAATAGCTCACTATTTGATTAGACCGCTATTCGGTCGAATAACGCATAAATATTCAGGGGATCGTACGTCAAATTTGAACTCCATTAAAGTCAATAGGGGAAAAATTTGGGTTGTTTTTCGGGACTGCGTACAGCTTCTACAGCCTATAAATACATTTAAAAAGATGTGTCACGACTCCCCCAGCTCTGCACAACACTGTACAAGTGAAAAAAAATAAGGAAGTCTAGTTTCTGTTGCTGGCAAGGCAATTTTATGGGGCGGTCAAGGGAACATGCCAGATTTTATACAGTCTCCGAGTAGAGGCAGAGAGGGGCACGAGGGGGTTCCTCTGGTCCAAAAATTAGCCACCAAGTTTCACCGCTCCTTTACAAGCCATACACAGGCTTCAGAGTACTGGCAGAGGTCTCTGAGGGGGGTCTTTCGGTCAAAAAATTAGCCAGCTAGACAGCTCTGTTATAAGTTACAAGTGACAGGTGCCAGCAGCAGGAGGAGGAGGCGGTGGGCACTGAGACGGAGCGGGGACCGCATTGGTAACTGGCATCTAGAGCTGGTTACTGGGCAGGAGGCAGCAGTAACAGCATGAGGAGGAGGCGGTGGGCCCTTAGAAGGAGCAAGGACGGCATTAGAAGTTGAGGCCATCACCTATTTGGACAGTGTAGAAGCTGTAACTAGTGGAGACATGAATGGATGAACAAGGTTCCAATCTGTACCTACTATGTAGCGAAACCACATGAAACGGAATGGGCTTGGCGGAATCAGCGGAGAAAGAACACCCTGTTGAGCTTGAGTCTAGTCTGCCATCTAGAGCTGGATACTGGGCAGGCGGTGGCAGCAGCAACAGCTTGAGGCCATCATCCTTAATTGACAGTGTACAAGGTGTAGCTGTTGGGATGAATGAGATTCCCACTGTCCCTACAGTGGCGGTGGGCCCTGAGACACTGGGCCTAATTTATCAATGAAATCCACGCTCGCTGGTCGCGCGTACTTTCGCGCCGTTATATCGAGCCAGTTTACCGCGGGCTGGAGTCATATGCGCTCATTCAGTCGCATCTCACTGCCAAGCCGGATGCTTGCCTTCATAACAAAATGGGCAATAGGGGTCGCGCATCTGCCAATTAAGGCGATTAGATTTCAGCTGCGCTCGCCAGTGTAAAGCTGCCGGAGATGCGCGGCTCCGGCCGCAAGCTTTTTCAGTTGCTGAATAGCGCGACGGCGTACGATTTCGGATCGCGAATACGAATGTACGAGCGAGCTTCCGATTTTGCTTGATGAATCAGCCTCATAGTGTGGATGGCTGTGTTACTACTCCTGCTCTTACTGCTGCCGCCTGCCCACTGCCCAGTACCCAGCTCTAGATGCCAGACTACACTCAAGCTCAACAGGGTCTTTTTTCCCCATTGATTCCGCCAAGCCCATGCCCTTTCATGTGGTTTCCCTACATAGTAGGTAGGGACAGATTGGAATCTCGTTCATCCATTCATGTCTCCAATAGCTACAGCTTCGACACTGTCCATATAGGTGGTGGCCTCAACTTCTAATGCCCTCCTTGCTCCGTCCCATGGCCCACTGCCTCCTCCTCATGCTGTTACTGCTGCCGCCTGCCCAGTACCCAGCTCTAGATGCCAGTTACCAATGCTGTCCACACTCCATCTTAGAGCCCACCGCCTCCTCTTCCTGCTGTTTCTGCTGCACGGCCCAGGCTTGATCAATATGAGCCATCAGGATGCAGGTATACTTCTGATGAGCCAGCTGATTAGAGTGGGTTGCATCTTTAATCCTGGAGCGTAGCTCGAAGCGTAAGTGGAAGTGCACGTCAATAACATCCAATTAGTGCAAATCTGCCAGAGTGGCACTGTAGAAATTCCCTTCTATGATGTCCCAGCGCACATTAGGAATCTAGCACTTCACCAGCTTTGAATCCAACAGACATGAACATGTTGCATATCACCAGACATTTGGGGCCGAATAAACAGGTGGTCCAGGTTGGTTTTCCAAACTAGCTCCAAAAGGCCGCTGCTTCCTTGTACTGTATCGGTGCAGTCCTGAAATCTACTGTACTCAGGTAGAGTGTTTCCCTGTTAGATAGATACATAGTCAGTGTGTTACATACATGCAGCCAGAGGCAGGGTACCCTCCCTGACTGCATGCACAGTATAACACTTGTACTGAGAGACAGACACTCAGACGCGGTGTATACTGCAGTATATATTTTGTATACTGTGCTGCATATTACTAGCTTCCCCACTGAAGGAAAGTGGTGCATACAAAACACACACAGCATACTTGCATTTTTGGTGTTAACCCCTCCCCCAATAAAAAAAATACACTTACTATACAAATTTACACTTTGTGAAGCATATTAGCTACAAGGTAAAAAAAGGTAATGCTTGGCTACATGACCCACTCAAATTGCTGGCAGCAGCACGGGTAACTTTGGTGGCAGAAGGTGGAAATTCAGCAGAGGAAGATCGAGAAGTTTGAGCTTGCTTCTTGGGCAGAGGGGGTCGCACAGAGCTCTGTGCTTTGACCAGGTGCCTTTCCTCCTTCTGCCACCAAAGTTACCCGGGCAGCTGCAAGCAATTTGAGTGGGGCATGTAGCCGAGCATTACCTTTTTCAGGCTCTACCAGCGGTGAGCAGAAACTCCAACGCAGATCAGCTGCTGTTTGTTGCATTGCTAGCAGTCAAGACCAGGCATCATTGCCATCACCCACAACTTATACCATCGTCCAATCTTTCTGTGGTTAGCATTAGTAGTATCCAACCTTCCATCCCCCAGATGCTGGAGCGCAAGAGGAAATATGGCCCAAATAACCCCAAAACAAAGCTAATCAATGCGGCAATTGCACAGCTGATTGCATTAGTGCTCCTCCCTTACCGGCTGTTGTACTCCTATGTGTTCCGTTACGCATTTCTCTGCGCGAACCCACGGTACGTTATGCCTAAGCGACAGTATTTTGCAGAAAAATGTGTTCCTGCTTTGCATTGGTTGGTTGAGCAAGCATGGAGTGGGAAGATATATTTCCTATACAGCTCACTGGGTATCTTTGGTGGCAGCAGGGGAAGATACAGCTGCAGCAAGGCCTGCATACCTACCTCCGCCCAGAGCACATCGCCATGCAATTTCCTCCTCAACCGCCACTTCCACCTCCTCCTTTGACTCTTGTGCCTCAACCTCTTTCTCCAGGGACACATTGCCGTGGAGACCCAGCACCTTCTATTCGTCAGCATCTGTTCACCGCCAGCAACAACCTGCAGTTTGCCATTTCGGTGCACAATTCAGACGTTGTCACGCAGTCCTATGGTTGCAAAGCCTGAGTTCCCTCAGCCACACGGGCGCAGCCATTCTAAGTGCCTTGCGGGAGCAGGAGGACATATGGCTAACTCCCAACAGACTTCAGCCAGACAAGGTCCTGTGTGACAACAGGGCAAATCTGCTGGCAGCCCTGCGTTGTGGGAAACACCTACCTTGCCTGGCTCACGTCATGAACCTGATAGTACAGTGCTTCCTTAGGCATTACCCAGGCCGCCAGCCACTGTTGCAGAAGGCCATAAAGTTGTCAGCGCATTTCCGCCGGTCGTACACAGCCAGTGCCAGATTGGTGGATTTACCGCGAAATCTCAACCTGCCAGTGCACGGGTTAATTTGTGATGTGGCCACACGTTGGAATTCCACCTTTTACATGCTGCAGCGGCTGGCTGAACAACAGAAAGCGGTGGTGGATTATGTGGCAGAGTCTGTTCATTTCACAAAGTGTAAATTTGTATAATAAGTCCTCAATTTGCAGCCACTCTGCAGGGCTGAAGAAAAATAGTGTATACGTACACTATTTTTCTTCAGCCCTGCAGAGTGGCTGCAAATTGAGGAGTTGTGCACTGTATTGTCACCTTTTGAAGAGGCCACCAGGATGATAAACAGAGATCAGGCCTGTGTCAGTGACACCATCCCCATCATATGCCTGCTGGAACAGATGATGGTGGATCTCGGACAAGACACAGAGTGGACGCTCCATCAAGAGACGTTTCAAGCATCATCTCGGACATATGTGCCTATTAGACATAGTGCACCACAAATCCAGGAAGAGGAGGTTGAAGAGGATGAGGAGGACATTGCAGGCATGGGAAAAGGGGAGGAAGCGGCAGAAGAGGATATTGAGGGTACATGGCATCCATCCACCCAAACACAAGGCTCCATGATCCGTGGATGGCAAGACCAGGTGGAGGAGGAGGAGGATGACCCTGTGCTGCTGTTCTACCCACAGGAGTGTGGGTCCAGAATTACCTCAGCTGTGGGTAGTTTGAGCCACATGACAGCCTTCATGCAAGACTGCATAGCCAAAGATCCACACATTTAACACATAAAACAAAGACTGAAGACTATTGGATTGCTACGTTACTGGATCCACATTACAAGCCTGAGATACAACAACTAATCTTGCCCAATAAAGGGGACCTAAAATGCAGCACTACCAACAAGTGCTTGTAAGGGACTTGTGCTCAGCCTTTCCAGCTGCCCGCAGCAGCAGCAGGTACCCCTTTGGCAGTTCCACCAGCCATGGGAGCCAAACAACTGCTTTAAGCAGCAGTAGAGGTCGGCATGGGTGGCCGAGGTCGTCTAAGCCAAACTATGCAAGCTTTTTTTGCAGCGGAAGCAAGCTGCCAGTCGTTCAGCAATTGCCAATAACACTCAGCAGTGGTACACATGGTGCAGGAATACCTGAGCTCTGCATGGGACATCTGCAACCTGCAAAGGCACGACCCACTGGGCTACTGGGTATCCAAGCTTGAGCAGTGGCCGGAGCTGGCAGAACATGCCATTCAGATCCTTGCCTAACCGGCCGGATAAGTATGTTATCTGAAAGAGCATTCAGTGCAGCTAGGGGAGAAGTGAGTGACAAGAGGATTCGGCTCTCCACAGAAAATGTCGACCGAGTCACTTTTTTTAAAATAATAAGGCTTGTATCAGCATTGACTATTAAAATTAATAAGGCTTGGATCGGAAATGACTTCAAGACCCCTCTGCAGTCGTCAACTGCTGCATGGCCTGCTGACACCTTGATGGGAAGAGCAAGTTCACAGCCTTCGGCATCTCCTTCTACTCCACCCCATAGTGGCCCTCTACCTCTACTTTGTCTCTGAGGTCTATAACTTGCAATGGAGCTGTGTAACTGGCTAATTTTTTTTACCGAGCATCTCCCTCAGGGCCCTCAGCCTCTATCTACTTTGAGGCCTATATCACATATATCATATATTTCTGGCTTTTTTGAAAGATAGCATGTAGGATCAGAATGAAATATCTGTATTTTTTTTACAGAAATACAGAAATTTTTATTTTTATTTTGATAGATTGCAAGTGGTATCAGAATTAAATATCTATATTTTTTACAGAAATACAGAAATTTTTCTGTTCATTTTGTTAGATTGCAGGTTGTATCAGAATTAAATATCTGTATTTTTTTACTGAAATACAGAAATTTTTATATTTATTTTGATAGATTGCAAGTGGTATCAAAATGTAATATCTGTATTTTTTTTTATAGAAATAGTGAAATTTTTATATTTATTTTGATAGATAGCAAGTGGTATCAGAATGAAATATCTGTATTTTTTACAGAAATACAGAAATTTTTCTGTTCATTTTGATATCTGTATTTTTTTTACAGAAATACAGAAATTTTCTGTTCATTTTGATAGATTGCAAGTGGTATCAGAATTAAATATCTGTATTTTTTTACAGATTTACAGACATTTTTCTGTTCATTTTGATAAATTGCAAGTGGTATCAGAATTAAATATCTGTATTTTTTCAAAGAAATACAGAAATTTTTCTGTTCATTTTGATAGATTGCAAGTGAAATCAGAATTCAATATCTGTATTTTTTCACAGAAATACAGAATTTTTTCTGATCATTTTGATAGATTGCGAGTGGTATCAGGATTAAATACCTGTAGCATGCAAGTGGTATCAGAATTAAATATCTGTATTTTTTTACAGAAATTCGGAAATTTTTATCTTTATTTTGATAGATTGCAAGTGGTATCAAAATTAAATATCTGTATTTTTTTTACCCTGCCCCTGGCTGCGTATATGTAACACACTGACTGACTATCTATCTATCAATGTATCTATGTACCTACCTATCAATGTATCTATCTATCTATCAATGTATCTATCTATCTATCTATCTATCTATCTATCTATCTATCTATCTAGCTAACAGTAAAACACACTTTGACAAAGCAAGCCAAGCAGCACAGAAAGGTTGTGATGCTAGTAAATTTCTGTCAGGAGTGGTAAATTCAGGCACGCCCTGACCTTATATAGGCCAATGGCTGCCTGGGTGGCATGCAGTGACAGACAGCCAATCGGCTGCCTGCTACAACAAACATGGAGGGGAGCATCCCTGCTGGTATTGGAGGGCCCTAGGCATCATAGGAGAGGTCCCTAGGCATTGTGGGAGGGTCGAATTCGGGGTATCGAATCCAACAAAATTTGGGTCGGGTCTACCTGAATTCGAACTGCCTTATTCGGGTCGAACGTTAAGAATTCGAACGACAACACTACTAGCCAGTAAATGTTAAAGATATTTGAAAATGGCATTATCCAAATATAAAAGGACGAAAAGTAAAACATTCGAAAAGTTTAAATCTGTTCACCACACTATTGGGCCTATTTTTACAATTTTTACTATTACATTTTCGGTTTACAGCCCAAATCTTTCTAAAGTTTAATAAGAATACAGCAGAGTTACAAATCTTGAAATATTTTAATTTTCCCTGTGTTTCCATGCTGGAACGATTATATGATTCCATTTTATTAGGTTACTGGTAACACCAGAACATAAAATTTGTGTACCGGTGTATTTAAACTTACAAGAGTCTAAGAGCAGACTTTTCCTCATTTTAGAGAGATTTCCTTTTTCTCCCTGTTATGCCTAGGACAAGAATTATAGGGAAATCTCCCCAACTGGATACAAATAAAAAATATGCCTGCCAAAAGATGCAGTTGTTTAAGGCCTAGTAATATTTTTTGGGTGGATTCACCCTTGGCCTCAGATTTTCAGCAAATTGTTTGAAGTTTGATATGCTATAATGACATTCTGTACAACATGTTTAACTTTATGGTTTATTGCTGCTGAACTAGTTGCAGTGTGAAACATATAGGGACCTTTCTTACCTGCATTTGAAGGTGGCTGGAAGAGGCATGACACTGCACTACACGGTATTGGTAAGATGTGCCTTAGGTTGGTGACTGATGCACAAGGAGGATGAGCTTAGCCTAGCTATTTTTGAGAATTAGAGAAGGAGGTAAGTAGACAAAAAACTCATGTAACAGATTTAAATAAAGATAAATAATAGGATAAGCTTGAAACCTGACTGATTGATCTTTCCAACAATTAGTGGATTATTAACTGCATAGAAGATTGTTGTTACATCTAAACAGAGTGTCACAAATTTTATGTTAATAACCAGTGTAGGCAAAATGAATAATATTCAAACTGTTTTGTACTTAGCAAATACACATTGAAAAGAGCCATTGACAAAAATAAGTAGTCAGATCCCCAACACTGAACACCAAAAACATTAATTAAAATCCGATCTAAATGCACTCTACTGTTGTTGTATATACACTTTTTGTGAATAAGTTGTGCATACACTTTTTGGTTGTTTGCCTTATTGTTTGCTTTTTTTATTCTAAAGTAAATGTGTTGCTTTAGACCAGTGATTCTCAACTAGGGTTCCTGTAGAGGTTACTGGGGGTTTGCTTGAGCTATGAGCAGTTTAGTCAGTTTACTAACACCAGTGACCTTTTTGGCTATCTGTAATGTATTGTAAGTTATGGATATAGTTATTACAGTATGAACTCCCTGAAGATTGAAAAGGTATTTCAAGAGTTCCACCATTTTGTAACTTATGAATCTAGATTATTTACATATGCTGACCTGTGTATTCCCGAACATGACATTTTATTAAACAATATTGTTGAAAAGAATCCTGGTAACCATTCAATGCAATTTCATCTCACATTTAGGTGTCATGTTTTAAAAGCAATATTGGACACCACAATTCTTCCTTTATATAGAAGGGTAGATAACCCTTCAATTTGAAGTAAAATGTGTTTTTTTTTTTTTGTTTTTTTCACATTGACATTTCACATGACATTTTTTAAATGCCTGTAAAGACTGAATGACAGTGCAGAACCTCCTAGGATATGTACGTCCTGAATCCCAGGAGGCTTTGGGATGCTCTTTCTGTGGACATGTACTGAAGGAACTTTTAAATCATTATATCAACTTTATAGTAGGAACTCCCTGAAGATTGGAAAGTTATTTCAGGGGTTCCATCATTTTGTAATTTATGAATCTAGGTTATTTACATATGCTAACCTGTGTAATCCCAAAAATGACATTTTACTAAACAATAATGTTGAAAAGAATTTTGGCAACAGTTCAATGCAATTAAGCATTAGATCTAGATGAATGCTACTTAAGGGAATTTGAGTAAAATGTACAGAGCTTTGGATAGATCACCTTTAAGGAGCAGCTTGACTCATAAATTGTATTCATTTGCATTTTTTGATCAAAGAGTCTCTGCTTTGTACTTCACATTTTACTTTCGCTATGCAACTAAGTAAATTCCTAGCAAACAGCACAAATTCCCTATTGTACATTTGGAATGTTATCTACAGACATTTTATACAATCCTTTGTGTGCTATTTATATTAGGAAAAAATTAGACATTTCAGCCATACAGAGAATTTATGCAAAGTATTTTGGCTGAATCATTTCTTTCTGATATTCAGCATTATGTATACTAGAGCAATTAATTGTGAAAACAGACAGAAAATAAGTTATTCATTCATAATTTTATCTTTTATATGCATAATAGGAATACTTCACATCTGTTTTTTAGGTTCTTTTATTTGCCAATCAAATAAAAGTTTAGTGCTTTGGAACTATTTGTCTGGAATTAGTTGTCTTATAGTAAAAGAAGTAAAAGACGCTAACACCTTTGAGTAAGATTTGGTTTATTCCCTGACAGAATATTCTTTGCATTGCCTGTCCCATCATTTTCTGTCCTAGAGATGTACCAGAAAATAAAGGAAAATTTCTTTAAATTGCACAATGAACCCATTTAAGAGTAGTCATAGGTTATGTTACTGTGTAGATGGTTTTAGGGCCACAATGGACCCCTGTTAAAAGTTCTGTCATTACCTTAACAAAGGGGTCCATCAAAGCCTTACAAATGTTTGGTGAATCATGATGAAACTTCAGTAAACTGTTCTGCTATATCCTTCTGTAGATCTATTAGCTTTCTGACAGAGAGTCCAACCTTTCCTCATGTAATCTGAAATTCTGAAAATCTGAAAAAAAACCTTGTGAACTAAATCTGCTCCAGGTCACGGGAAATTTTTGCAACCCATGTGCACAATGGAGCTCACTGTTTAGAATCTAGTGTGTCCTCTAGTGAAAACAACATTTGGGCTCATTGTCACGAATACCAGGGAGGGGAGGGAAACAGAAAGTTTTACTCACTACTAGGCCTCCAGTGGCTAGGGAAAAGGGAATGGTCACCCCTTGCAGACACCCTAACCTAGCCCTAACTCCTAACAGTATGACTATCCCCTGATGGTGGGAATACCCATACACAGGAACCTAGTCCCTACTAGCCCTGTATAGCCCTAGCAGTAGTGTCTGGCTTAAGACTGCTGGTTCCTTCCCCTATGAAGGACCCAGTGTCTCCCTGAGGCCTAGTAAACAACTAAATAACCACAAAACACCAAAAGTAAAGCAACTTATCTTATAAGCAGATATCAACAAGAACTCAGGATGGCACAACACTCCAGCTCTTCACAACCCAGCAGTGAATATCAACCGCACAGCATGAAGTGTGAAGCCAGACTAAATGGAGGAGCAGTAATGACCACCAGCTGCACATGATACAAGGGGAGTGGTCATTACAAACAACAACACAGAAACAAGTAAAAACAAAGAGACTGTCAGATAATCACACATGCAGCTAGTCTGACAGATCCTCAAACTTCCGTCACGGAAGGGACCGTGACACTCATATAATGGGCCTGATTTATTAGAGGATACACTTTTATAAGTGAAGCTGGGTGATCTATTAAACCTGGAATGGATCTGGTCCAAGCTAACAAGAAGCTTGAAATCCATTCCAGGTTTGCTGGATCAACCAGCTTCAATTTTGAAAGTGTAATCTCTTGATCCTTGAAGAGCTTTAATAAATCAGGGCTAATGCCCCTACTAGGGATGAGCAAGCAAGATTATTAAGTTTGATCTTGCGGCGAATCGGGCTGTTCTCGCTTACCGAACATTTAAAAGAGCACGGCCTTGTGATTCACCATGAGGTCATGTTCTCACTGAGGAAACAAGGGGAAATGCAGGGGGCAGGATCGCCCACTATTTACGATGGGAATGGTGCAACTGGGAGCAAATCATGCTCCCATGATGCACAGCAGGGCCCAGCAGCACCAATCAGCAGAGATCTCAAAATAGGTATATATACAGGGAAGGAGGGAGGGGTTAGTCACTCCATCTTGTGTTCTGTGTGAGGGATAGAAGCAGGTAGAGAAGTGCACTGTCACAGGGACAGGTTAGGAGCCTCCTGTATATCTAGAAATATACAAATTGTACAGTTTGTCCTGCTACCTATTTATCCAAAAAGGCAAAAACATTTCTGTGCTACTCTACAAAAAGAGACATTTTAGTCTGATACCCCCTGCAATCTATCACATATCTATCACAAAAGCCATTGTGCATTGTGACAGGCCAGGTTAGGAGCCTTCTGTATATCTTGTAATATATAGATTGTGCAGTTAAATTTGCTACCTCTTGCTATTTTATTAAAAAAAGGCAGAAACATTTCAGTCCAACTATACAAAAAAACACACATATTTCAGTTTTATACCTCTGGCAAGCTATCCAAAAAGCCATAACATTTTCTGTTTTTCTCTCAAAGGAATACAGGTACTTAATTTTGATAGCACTTGATAGCAAAAAAATACAGATATTTACCTGTGATAGCACTTGCTATATATCCACAAAACAATAAAAATGTATGTTTTTCTCTCTAAAAAATAGAGATATGTAACTGTGATAGCACTTGTTTTATATCCACAAAGCCAGAAAAATGTATGTATTTCTCTCAAAATATATAGATATTTAACTGTGATAGAACTTGCTATATCCACAAAGCCAGAAAAATTTCTGTATTTCTCTCAAAAGAATACAGATATTTAACTGTGATAGCACTTGCTATATATCTACAAAGCCAGAAAAGTGTTTGTATTTCTCTCAAAAATACAGATATTTATCAAAAGAATACAGATATTTAACTGTGATAGCACTTGCTATATATCTACAAAGCCAGAAAAGTGTTTGTATTTCTCTCAAAAATACAGATATTTAACTGTGATAGCACTTTCTATATATCCACAAAGCCAGAAAAATTTCTGTATTTCTCTCCAAAAATACAGATATTAAACTGTAATAGCACTTGCTATATATCCACAAAGCCTTAAAATTTGCTCTAAAAAAATACAGATATTTACCTGTGATAGCACTTGCTATATATCCACAAAACAATAAAAATGTATGTTTTTCTCTCAAAAAATAGAGATATGTAACTGTGATAGCACTTGTTTTATATCCACAAAGCCAGAAAGATGTGTGTATTTCTCTCAAAATATACAGATATTTAACTGTGATAGAACATGCTATATATCAACAAAGCCAGAAACATTTCTGTATTTCTCTCAAAAGAATACAGATATTTAACTGTGATAGCACTTGCTATATATCTACAAAGCCAGAAAAGTGTTTGTATTTCTCTCAAAAATACAGATATTTATCTGTATTTCTCTCCAAAAATACAGATATTTAACTGAGATAGCACTTGCTATATATCCACAAAGCCAGAAAAATTTCTGTATTTCTTTCCAAAAAAATACAGATATTTAACTCTGATAGCAATTGCTAAATATCCACAAAGCCAGAAAATTTTCTCTAGTTCACTCAAAAAATACAGATATTTAAATTTGATAGCACTTGTTATCTATCCAAAAGGCCAGAAAAATTTCTGTTTTTTCCTTAAAAAAATGCAGATATTTCATTGTTTGATACCACGTGCTATTTACCAAAGAAGACCGTTTGGTAAAGGTGCATTTTTGCCCGAATTAGTTAAAGATTGGTAGTAGACACAGGGGAAGGCATGGCCTTGAGCGACCTTCCGCATCTGGCAGGGGGCATACTCCCCAGGAGTCCTCAATGTAGGACAGCAGCAGCAGCAAACTGTTGGAGGCAGCAGCACAAGTTGTCAAACAGGTCTGAAATGTGCGGGAAGCACCAGTATGCTGGTAGATTTATTGAGAGAGCGGACTACAATCATACAGGCATGTCATGTGGAGAGTATTGTGAACTGGGTCACAGGGGCCTCACGTGCAGCAGGCTCTTCTTCTACAGCAGGCTCTTCTTCTGCAGAAGCAGCAGCAGAAACCAGCAGAGCTGTGACAGGAGCAAAGAGTTAGCATGGCTAACGTGCCTGTACCACCCGATGACTCCCCCTTGTTGTTTGACGAGCAGCCTGAGGATCTGTCATTGCGAATTTCAGAGCAAGAGGCGGACAGTGAGACTTTTAGGAAGTGTGGTCAGTAGTTGCTGGGCAAAGGTTCTGCATCAGTGGCTGCATTAGCAGATGTTGGCTTAGATGAAAATGAGGATGATGATGACCGTGAAGTCACCTGGGAACCACCGGTGCGTGTAAGGGCTAGCAGCAGTTCCGAAACAGACGTAGAGGAAAGGCAGCAGCAACAGACTAGGGATGAAAGGGGCTGCAAATCTGCCTCATGTGAGTCCTAAAGAACACACAGGCGAGTGGGCAGAAGCAGGGGAACCGTCAGAGAAGATGTGACCATGGGGGAGATGGAGCAGACTCAGGGGACCCAGCAGACGCAGAAGCAGGCAAAAAAAAAAGAGCAGCAGAGTGGTTGCATGCACCTCTCCAGTGTGTTCTTTTTTCAGACTGAAAGACGATGAAGGGTGCGTAGCAATCTGCATCCTGTGCCACAGGCAGATTCCCCAGGGGTTTTTCATTGTAACATAGTCATAGCATACAATAAAAAATAGCATTTTAAATACAATTCCCTTTAAATCACCTACACTCACAGTGATAATTAAATGTTGATAACTCAACTGTCTTGCTAAGTTGTAGCAACAAATATTTAACAAAGCAAGGTGAAGGTAGGTTCATATCTTTAAAAGGTGCGATATGAAAACATATTACAAGATTATAGCAATTAAAAAGCAGTAAATGTTTTTCTCTGTGTTGCTATAGTTTATCAAGATTGCTTTTTTAAAATTCTCTCCAACCTTTAGTTACAGCCTTGGATTTGGATATTTAGTAAAGGGTGATGTTCTAGCATTAAATGTTAGGTTCCTGTAAGTGGAATGGTGTGGAATGGTTGAACTGGAATTTGTTTTGGGATTTAGTGAGAGAAAGTGTATGGCATTATCAGCTGTAGTTTATTGACAAGCAGGTGGGCTCACTCTGGACTGTTATTGGTGAGGTCACTGTTGCAGTGCTCAGTGTAAGAAGCTGCTCATCACTTTTGGTGCCTTGTTTAGTGGCACCAATACGGGGACTGCCTGTGATTTACATCCTTTTTCATTTTCAGTTTGTAAATCTGTAAACAGGGAATTTGGTTCCTGCAAAAAAAAAAGTTTTTTTGTTCACTGATGCTCATTTCACCCCAAAATATTCAAACACATTTGTATGTGTATGCTTCCAATTCCAGTAATAGTGTGTTAATTTGTGAGTAGGCAATTTCATCCCACATTTGGGTGACATGTTTTAAAAGCAATTTTGGACACCACAATTCTTCCCTTATATAGAAGGGCAAATAACCCTTCCTTTTGAAGTAAAATGTGTTTTGTTTTTTTTTATTGACATTTCACATGACATTTTTTAAATGCCTGTAAAGACTAAATGACAGTGCAGAACCTCCTAGGATACGTACGTCATGAATCCCAGGAAGCTTTGGGATGCTCTTTCTGTGGACATGTGCTGAAGGAGCTTTGAAATTATTGAAAAAAAACTACAAATACACATTGAAAAGAGCCATAGACAAAACTTGTAATCAG
This sequence comes from Pyxicephalus adspersus, assembly GCF_032062135.1. NCBI lineage: Eukaryota > Metazoa > Chordata > Amphibia > Anura > Pyxicephalidae > Pyxicephalus > Pyxicephalus adspersus. Next base: position 36,661,995 of record NC_092871.1, read on the forward strand.
ATACCTAACATCGAAAACCAAATACAATAATTAAAATCCGATCTAAATGCACTCTACTAAGTTGTGCATACACTTTTTTGCTGTTTGCCTTATTTGTTTTTCAAATGTGCTTTTTTTCATTCCAAAGTAAATGTGTTGCTTTAGACCAGTGATTCTCAACTAGGATTCCTGTAGAGGTTACTAGGGGTTTGCTTGAGCAATGAGCAGTTTAGTCAGTTTACTAACACCAGTGATCTCTTTGGCTATCTGTAATGTACTGTAAGTTATGGATATAGTTATTATAGCAGGAACTCCATGAAGATCAGAAAGGGTTCCACCATTTGTAACTTATGAATCTAGATTATTTACATATGCTGACCTGTGTATTTCCGAAAAAGGCATTTTATTAAACAATATTGGTAAAAAGAATTCTGGCAACTGTTCAATGCAATTTCATCCCACATTTACGTGACATGTTTTAAAAGCAATTTTGGACACCACAATTCTTCCTTTATATAGAAGGGTAGATAACCCTTTTATTTGAAGTAAACAGTGTTTTGTTTTTTTCACATTGACATTGACACATGACATTTTTTAAATACCTGTAAAGACTGAATGACAGTCCAGAACCTCCTGGGATATGTATGTCATGAATCCCAGGATGCTGTGGGATGCTCTTTCTGTGTGCATTTGCTGAAGGAGCTATTAAATCATTGACAAAAAAGCAAATACACATTGAAAAGAGGTGCCGATCTTAAGCATGCACAGTAAGATGGGCACTCTTTTCTTTTACAACTAGAGCAGGCTACATCACCCGTTCTCACGTCTGCACAGTGTGAGATCAGGTGACGTAGCCAGAAGGCAGAAGTAGGAAAAAGATGGCGGTGCCTGGCACTTCCTCTGTAAGTAAGAAACCAGGACAATGCAGGCCTGTATGGAAGACAGCTCCAGAGTGAGCAAGGGATCTGTGTAAGTAAAGGTAGGTGTCTTTTTTTTAATTTAGTTTTGTTAGTACATTTATATACTTACAGTAACAGCAAGTACATTTGCGAGCAAGGAATAATTTCCACACGAAAAAAAGAAGTTTGGTTCCCCATGGTAAATCCAGCCTCCCTAAAAAATGTAGGAAAAAATGAGTCCTAATTTTTTGTAAATATATGCTCTGTCATAGGCAGACTTGAATACATGTTTCAGCTAATTGGAGTACCCTGTAAAGTGCATACAAAAGTCAGCTGTGATTAAGGCTTAGTTTAGTATCAAAATAGGGTTTTAATGGGCAGGTGGCATGCAAACACACTCCAGTACATTTTCTGAAAATTCTGGGCACCCTTTGGACACCCACTATTCGATTGGGTCTTTGCATCTGAATTAAAAAGTAAAATGTACTTGTGCTACACTTTCACATAGAGTGTGTGTAACAGATGTACAAGTTAAATCACAACAAAAAAATAGAAGAAATAAAAATGAGCATTTATATCAATTTTTCAAAAAAAAGTTTGATTAGAAAAAATTCTACCTTTATAGAGGTCTTGTTTAGGCCTTTTCTTATAGTTAATAAATAAAGTAACTCTCCAGTTAAACCAGAAAAATAAAACTTTGATATTCATACATATACTGTACATATAGCACATATAGGCAAATAACCCACCAGCTCAGGAATTTTTTTTATGAAGACATTGTTGTACTGCACCAGTCTACCCATTTCCAGTGTAGATCCTGTTAGTAGAGAACCCTTTGCTGTTGATAAAGTAGAGACATATAAACCAACTACAGGCTCTTTAATGTCTCACTTTAAACTGAGATCACTGTTAATTAGAGTAAACTACCTCTAATTTATCACATCTTCAATTTTTGCTGGAGAGCATTAGTAATTCACTAATTGGTTTTATTTGTCTGACATTAATCATTGTAATTTTTTTAAATGTGCTCTTCGACATTGTGTTCCTTAAAAGTATTGATCTTTTTGACAATCTTTTCAGTTAATCAGTTACACTGGGAAACAATTTTGAACACATTTTTGTTGACTTCAATTTTTAAGCTTATTTGCACTAAAATAGGTATCATGCTGTGATGATTCCCACGGTTGCATTAATTGATGAGCACAGCCACGGGACTCACACTGACAGGAGGATTCATGAATGCAGCCGTGAGAAAACTGTGTGCAATCCTCGGGCACTAGAGGTAAGATTGCAAGCCCTCATTTAACTTCCAGTGCCTGCGGATCGAGCACAGGAGGATTCCCACAGCTGCATTCATGAATGCAGCCGTGGTACTCCTCCTGCCTCCCCGGGCACAAGAGGTTGACAATTACCACAGCGCTGTACAAAGATCAGCAGTGTCATATGTTTAGGAAGTTTGGTTTAATTGTCTCCATGCATTTCCTAGTGATGTTATACACACATCTAAATAAAGCTATGACATATAACACAGCGCTGTACAAAGATGACTGGTGCACTCAGATGAGTCTCAGTCATATGTATAGCAAGTTTGGTTGAAATGTTTCCATGCGTTTTCGAGTGATGGTGGAACACACACACACATACACACACACACACATACATACATACAATTTTTATATTTATAGATAATATATATTATATATATATATATATATATATATATATATATATATATATGCAAATCTATGTATCAATGTATATAAACTTTTATAAGATAAAGTTGCTCTTTGACTTGCATTTCTACTTTCAACCCATTAGCTGTCTTGAAACTTGGAACAAAGCCTCTTCAGTATATTGCCTGAATTAAAACTCTGCTAGTTTAACAAAATTTTTCTATTCAGTTGCTTTCCTTTGCTGCATTTGCATGAAGTGTAATTCACTTCATGCAAGCACAGTATGAGACTATAAACCAATAATCAAGCACACTTTAGGGGAACAATGATAAGTTGCAGTAGATGAAAGAAGGGAATGCGCAAATGTGGCTTGAAGTGGGTACAAATGCCTATTCTTGATTAAGTAATCACATCATCACCAGTTATTACCATTGTGTTGCTATGGTTTAGAGGACTGATCTCAGTTAAACACATCACTTCTCTGAGTGTTCATTATCCATTAAATGATGAATTTGCAGCAGTAAAGGGTGATGAAATGCTCCTGTACTATTCGGCACTCAACAAAATAATTGCCTAGTCTTGGAAGGCAATTTCCATTCCAAACTGCACTCTTATAACTCCACTGTAACTTAAAGGCCAAGTCCACCAAGCGCATAATTTCATTTATTCCAGGCTACTTGCAGGTTGAATACTACAATAATGTATTTCTCCAAAAAGCTTTGCAAATCCAAAAGTTTTCATACCCTCATTAGAGGATTCTCCATTATCTTTAAAGAAAAAAAAAGTACTAGGTGGAAAAAGTCAATCTTTGGTATGGCCTTCTTGTAATCAGTGAAGAAACAAACTATTGTGAGAAAATCAAATCACTGGTGCCTATTGTAGCTATAGGAAGCTGGAGATTTACTTAAATAACTTCTATTACTCAAATTTTTTAAACTCTGAGGTGAAAAGGACTATATATAGTTGCTACTATTATTTCATTCCCTAGATTGTAGAGAATGTAATTCAACAGGGTTTTATAATTAATCCAATTTCAAGGATGTCAAAACACTGAGAAACTAATAGATTGGGATCCTTGATAATAATTGCTTAATGTAAAACCAAAAGGAGACCCTTGCTTATTATGTGCTTCCCCCTTTGCCTTTACCTGACACTGCATTACATTTCTAAAACACCCGAGGGGGGTAGTGTTAGATAATATCCTTATCTTACCTCTGGGAATGTAACAAAGGGATTGGCTACTGCTGTTAATCTGTTTAAGATAGTTGGCCAAAGATTATTGCCTAACTGTAGAAAAGAAAAGTCAGTTCACTAGCTTGGCTGTACTATCTTGCCAAAATGATAGGCTAAACAGCAAAACACGGTAGCAGGAAGCAAGAGGGGAATATAGTTAAATTTGCATTGTATTGCAAAATGTATTTGTTTTGTTTTAGCATCAAAACTCTAAAAGAATAAATTGGTTTCTTCAGAAGGAAAAAGCGAGTCCAAGTATCCTTTATTTTAGGAATTAGACAGAATTTATCATTGCTAACTATTCTGAGTGAATTAATTGAGAGTTAAGGTTATGCAAATGATGTTGCTTGGGACAAAGAACAAAGCTGATCACTTGGATTCATCTGGAGTTCCATATGCAGCAACAAGGCCAAACCACTTCAAACATGTAAATTTCTTTTACCCACCAGTTTGAAAACAGAAAGAAAAGATATGTCTTCCAGAATTTCAGACACCTTCCCCTTTAGAAATAAAAGAATAAAAGATTCCCCTAGATAGAAATAACACTGCAGCCCTGTGCCTAAAGACTCATATTGACATTTTACAACCTTTTTACTGTGTTGCCCACTGTTCTCCCTGTTGGAGAGAAAGCTATAACTAAGCACCTGCAGTACAAGCATCTCCTTGCTTTTATTTCATCCTCTGTGTGTCTCTTTGCTTTCTGTATCTCTCCTTTTGGAGGTGCCTAATACTTCCTCCCTAGGTACCATATATGAATGTTGAAATATGTAAATGTATGCATCTGTTTTACTACTATATATGCTATTTATCAAACTCTTCTGAAACCAAAAATGTACTGAATTTATTTTAGTTCTTCTTAATCAACTGTAGACAGATGCCTGGTAGGACCCCACAGTTATTCTTGGATTGTTATTTCAAAAGCTTTAAGTAAAGTGTAACTTTCTCTCTTTCTTTTTTGGTTTAGATATCATCAATTGTATTCAGACTCATATTTAATATGAGTGGTGGTTTCAACATTTATGTCCACCAAAGTTTTAGTATGTAAGAGACTAGAATAAGTCTGTAGTGCAAATGTTTGGAAATATTTTTTTCTGTCTTACAACCAGGTTCACAGATAACCAAATTACTGACAAAGGGACGTTGGGTGGACTTGTGCAATGAAAGCTATGAGCAGAAGGGTTATGCTCACCTTGATTTATAATTTTGATTGAAATACACCTTTAAATTCACCCTGCCAGAAATTTGTAGACAAAAAAAAAACACCTATCATGCAACTCCCCACGGTATGTGACTGTTACTGTACATTAAAAGAATGTGTATGTATGTGTATTTGCTCAGATAAAACAATATTATCAATGTTTCTTATCAACGTCTTTGAACAATCCAGACAATGGTTGTACCGAAATTTTTCTTCCTGCAAAAACACGGTCTGAAAATCTCTTAGAAGTGGTTGCTAGGACACATTGCTTCTCTTCTGTAGATGTCACTGATGTTTTAAAGCCAGACTTTTATGATATGAATTGAAAGCTTGTGGCTTATGTGTAACTTAAAAAAGAAGACAGATCTGCGGGGTTTATATATCTCTCAAATATGAAAGAGATTTCACTTGTCAGTATATGATGCACATAAAATCCTTTTAGCCACCTGAATGCTACAGTAAATGACAAAGTTAGTGAGTACTTGGTTATATGGCTCTTCAGATTTAATTTCAGTAGCACGAATTGAGTTGGGCTTGTCATGAATTTATACTGCAAAAAATAACTTTTTTATCATTGAATATGTGCCTTTGCACATGAACAATTTTTTCTAAATCTACTCTGAATACACACAACCAGGGGATTTTATGGTAAATGGTGCATCATAGGCAAAATCTATTTGCATCTATATTTCCTAAAGGTATTTAAAAATTCCAAAGGGCTTGGGACAATTACTTTTGGTCTAAAATAGGATTCCATTTCAGATATTCTGTTTTCAAGGATTTGCCACTACAAAGGTCACTAAGTTTAGTTTTAAAAAATGGTGGATAGCTTATATAGGAATGGTATATTATAATTTTCCTACTTGGTTATTTACTACATGAAAAAAAATAGTGTGTAAAGAGCAATTGAATAAAAACCTTTAAAAAAAATAAAAATAAAAATAAATAATAAAGAGCAAAAAGTGAGCGTTGATGGAGGTGGTAATCAGACAGGTTATTAATGATACTTCTAGAAATGAATTTGGTACAATTGGTCCACATGGTAAGATAATGAAGCCACTATTGCATATATGCATCAATCTTGTAAAGCTGTGATTGACTATTTTGTGGGTAGTATGGTTGGCCACACATTACGATCTGGTCAACTAAAGGCACACCAGAGTAGTCATAACTAAATCTTTTTTTTTTCTGGTCCATTTTCTCTCCCTCCTCTTCTATTCGCATTATAGTGGTTTTGGGGGAGTATACACATAATGGCTTTAACTTCCATACATCTTAACTTCCATACGGGGTTGGAGTTAATGTATAGTCTGTGCCACATCTGCCCTTTGACTGCTGTGGCTGCCTCATCCATCCCTGCCTGGGGCAATCCAATACATACTACAGTTTTTAGTTCTTGGCAGCGGACAGATCATATGTGACTATATATGGAATTAAAGTTATAATATTGATCACTGTTCAGATGGAACTTACAAATTATATTGTTGTTATGGAAACCATGTAATATTGTTGCCTTGATTTTTGCTGAAGAAGCAGAATGAAATTTGCACATGTAGGGAATAAGAAGGGAATAATCAAATTCAATTGAAGATGGAATTTACATAAAGCTCTGTATCCACTGTTTTTGAGTAAGTGACCTTTGACGTTTGTTAATGTTTTAGAAAATGAATGGTTATTTAAAATACTGGTTACTGTATCAAATACAGGTAATCCCTGGGTTAGGACATCCGACATATGGGCGACTCCTAGATATGAACGGGGCTTCCCTGCTCCCTCGCGTGAAAGACAGAGGCTTGGAAGAGGGGGCAGTTTGCATGACTTGCAGAAGAATTTTGCTAAACACAGCAGAGGTTGTGGGTGATCCTAAGAGCTGAGCTGATCTGTAGCTTATTTTAACTCTTTAATGACCAAGACAAACTCCGCAGCTGTTTCTTTTTGCAAATCAATGCACAGCTTGCTCCTGAATTTATTTAATATCTAGGTTCCATCATTTTCTTTTGTGATTAGCTCACAGTGAGGTTTTTTTACAGTAACTGACACAATCTGCCTATTATTATGTTGAGACAAAAATCTGTCTGACTGTATCTGTACCTGTTCTGACTTAAGAACAAACCTACAGTCCCTATCTTGTATGTAACCTTTAACCTACCTGTATATCGGTGTCTGTAAAGTCTCTTTGTTCCAATAGGAGAAACATGCTTTAGAGCAGGGGTCGTCAAACTCCGGCCTTTAGGCCAAAAACTGCCCAGGTAGTAGTTCGTTCTGGCCTAACGCCCCCCTATTTTTTAATGTTGGATCCGGCCTAATCCTGCTGCTGTCGGTATCCGCCAATGTCCTGCGCTCTCCGTTCCACCTGATCGACTCTTTCTCCTGGGCACCACCTCCACCACTGTGACAAGGGAGGCCCGTCATGCCCATTGTTCTGCACATTATCACTTCTCTGCACAGCAGTGCAGAAGCCATTGTCACACTCAAGGGAAACCTTACTGATGTTTGCATTAAGCACATAAGCCCCACGGGGCATGCCTGCTTCAATGCAGTGACTTCAGCCCCCAGCATGCTCACAGCACACGTGGCTGTTTGATACCCAGGACCGGATGCAGGACTCATTCTCGGGGCTTCATTCCCCACAGGCGTTGGTACTCTACACCTGGTACCATCTTGTTTACCTTTGACTACGTAAGCACCTGCCAAGGGCTAAGAACCACCTACTATCTGTAAATTGAAATCCCCCCTGTTAGGAAATGCTCATCTGTTTGGCGACTCTGTGCTGTGCACCATCATTCTGTTCTGGTCTGTCCAGCAATGTCAACTGTGGCAGCCAGGAGGACTGGGATACCAGCAGCCCCTGCTTCCCTTTAGATGTGCAGCCTGATGAATTTATTGCATCCCCAGCATCTATTCTTAGGCTGTGCACAGCTGAAAGGGAATCTAGATCAGCTCCTGATTCCATCCTGCACTGTTATTGGCAGCTGGGGCTTTAAAGCCTCTCTGCTCCCAGTCATCAGTGCCTGTTGTAGCATTTAGCTGGGCTAATCTGTGCTGGAGATTTATCGTCTGATTTACTGTTGCTAACCTTGCCTGTTTCTGACATTGCCCGTTAATGCTGCCTTGACCGACTTTTGCCTGTGACCCCGACATTGCTTGTGTTTTGTCCTTGTGTACTTTGTTTGTTGGACTGATATTTTGTGCAAAACCTCTGCTCAATATTCTGGACTTGGCTCTGTTGGAATCCTGGTACTGCTATCTGCGGGCTCCTGGCTTGCTGCCAGCCCATTCCCAGACTTTATCCCTTGCGCAGTAAGTCCTGTGGGCAACCGAGTGCTGGGAGACGCAACCAGTCTCCCGAGGCTGAGCGGGGGCATACTAAAGTTGAAAACTGTGGTGTTAGATTGGGGGACTGGTGTCTGGTGGGGACTGGTGCTGACCTGTAACTAAAGTGTTACATTTTTATTTGCATGTAGGTTTATTTTACATTGTAGGCTATAAATCACCGAAATATGTCCAATATTTAATTATTTAATAATAAACTTTAAATAAAAAAACATAAAAATCTTTAAAAAATAATAATACTGAAACATGTATTATAACTGTACAGTAGCATGTATAATATATATATATATATATATATATATATATATATATATATATATATATAAATATATATATATATTATATGAGAATTTTTTTGTATTTGACTCAATAGAGCTATTTTGCATTGAATCCAAAACAAAATTATTTGAATTTATTTCTGCTCCTCCTGCCTGCACTTTACTATTTCATACACCTGCTGGAATCTTCTCCATTTGTTTGGAATACCTGATAAAACCTGATAAAAGGTTAATATCTCTGTCTATCTACGTGCGTAGATTCTACGCACTTCTCCATACACAAACTAGCTATTCTATGTATTATTCAGGGCTTGGCTTGAATTAAAAAGGATTGATCACCAACTACACAAAACCCCAATTACTATGTCTAAAGAGCAGAAGCAACGCCCAGATACCAGCTACCGACGTTCAAGGTTGACCATTCTTCATCGCCTTGGACAGCAGGTGTGATATCAAAGACACTACGCAGCTGGCCATCTTTGTGCGTGACATCACGCAAGACCTGGAGGTAGTTGAGGAGTTTCTCAGCCTCACCCTGATGAATGAATGGAATGACAACTGGCCAAGATGTTTTCAATGCCCTCCTTCCTGCTTTGAGTGGTTCCGACCTGTTGAAGCTTGTCTCGGTAACTACTGACAGTGCACCTGCCATGGTTGGATCTACCAAGGTACTTTGCAGCTGCTCATCAACCACTGACGCTCTTTGGGCTGTGCGCAGGAGATACGCAAGGTGCACTGCTTCATGTACCAGGAGTCATTGTGTTTAATTCTTGCACTACTCTCATTGACTTTCACCGTCCGCTGCCACATGCTCAGTTTCCAATGTTATTAGCCCATGCCAAGCGTGTGATCGCAACGTTTGGCAGCACTTATTCGTTCAAGCAATTGTTCTCCAAGATGAAGTTTTGTGAGAACAAGCTGCGCTCTCAGCTCACTGACAATCACCTTAAAGACATTCTGTTGCTGAACTTCTCATCATTATAACCTGATATTGTATCTGTCTCTAAGAACATGCAATATTATGTTTCCCATTGATCGTACTGTATTACTAAATAAAAAAACCTTTCCTTGGACACTTGATTCTTCTGGCCTAGTGTGCCTTCTTGACCTCCTGAAATGGCCTAGTAGTCCAAATTTTTTTTTTAAGTGCAACACCCTTTTTTTAAATTAAAAAGGGGGCAGCACCGCCCCCTAATTCTCGACCGCATCTCGGGCATGCACAGAAGGAGCGTTTTCGCTCAAACAGAAACATTTGCCAATCTCACGCATGTGCAGTGAGATTGGCAATTTTTTTTTTATCCTACTTCACCCGATCCCACACCTGAGTCGGGTGACGTAGGATGAAGAACCAGGAAGAAGAGCAGAAGCTGGCAGGACAACACGGGACTTGATTCAGGACACCCCCGGAGCGATCGGACTGCCCTTTTAAATTGAAGGTAAGTGTATTTTTTTTTTTTTTGCTGTTTTCAGTTAAGTTTTTCTTTAAACTCACAAGGATTTATTTTATCATTATTATAAAGAAGAACCCTGCTCAGAGGAGCTTACAATCTTAGAGATGAAAGTAATGCCCCAAAGATCACATAATAGTGGGCAATCCTAAAAACAGAGCCTATTTTGTTATATACCTTATTTATTGACTAATTAAAGCTCTCCAAAGCTGGAGAGGATACACTTTCATCAGTGAAGTTGGGTGATCCAGCAAACCTGAAATGGAACTTGTCCAAGATAGAAAACATTTGCTAACAAATAGCAAATGACTTTTTGGAAAAACATTCCAGGTTTGCTGGACCACCTAGCTTCACTGATGAAAGTGTATCCTCTCCAGCTTTGGAGAGCTTTAATAAATAAGGCCCAATAAATGCTGAAATTCAGAAAATAGTACCTTCATGTCCACTTTGCTGATTGTATTGTATGTGTCCAGCCCCAGAAACCTTCAATCCCCAATACCCTTACAACTGTGACAAATCTATTATTATAATCATTATTATTAATATTATTATTATTAATAATAAACAGGATTTATATAGAGCCAACATTTTATGCAGCGCTGTACATTAAATAGGGGATGCAAATTACAGATGGGTACAGAAATTGACACAGGAGGAGAGAACCCTGCTCAGAACAGCTTACCACCCAGGAGGTGGGGGGAAGTCTCACACAATAGGAGGGGGTAATTGGTATCAACAATGCTTTCCTTTTTTCCCTTGTCCACTCCCATGAATTGCAATGAAGAATTTCAAACCAGTTGTTTTCATAAAACATGGACTTCAGATGTGTTTTAATCAGATAATGGTTGTCAATTTGTCTTACTGAATTAAAACAAAAATATAATTAAACCAGTGACTTTCTGCAAACAACTTTCAGTCCAAATTTCTTCTACAGTAAAATGAACACAGAGAAATATGTTAAACATTTATTCTTAAAGACAAACAAAGTTGAGGAAACTTTTAATTTGCTGGAGTCCAGAAATAAATCTAATAATGCCATAAGACCACAAGCTTATCTCTATTGTACCTTTAGTGTTTACTCAGTTTCATTATGCAGTTTCTTTTATTGCTATTCAATGTTCTTTTGAAAAAAGGGATATACAGCAAATTATGGTAAACAACAGTTAAAGTCACAACTGGATATTGTATAACATTTAGGTTGCAACCTGGGCATTTTGTTTCTTAGTAGTGCCTGAGCATAGGGATTCAATACTCACTTCCACATTGGCTTTGGAGTCCTAAGCAATTCATTTCCACTAAATAGTCTCAGTCTTCTGAATTAAATCATCTCTAGTGTCATTTAATTCACAGAGGCTGAAAATACTTCGTGAGTGCAGGGTGCCATGGACCAGACTTTGAAATGAGGTATGTAACAAAATATTTAATAACATAATGTGAAAAATGTAATTAGTAAGCTGACAGAGTTAGAATGATTTAAAGTGTAACCAAAGGGTAAGTGGTAAAACAAGTGCCCATGTTTATATGAAATTCACGTAATCTCATGGCACTCAGATTGCTCCTGCACATGGCTACCTTTGAATAAATTTAACCAATTTTACACTCTTTCTATATGTGAAGGGCAAAGTACAATGATCATGAATAATCAATCTTCTGCTTTTATTAGCTGTGTCAGCTGGCAAGATGTTAAGACTTTACTAAATACCACTGGAAATAGCAACAGATTCTTTGCTAACAAAGATAGGATTGGGATATCTGTGGAAAGTGAAAGAAATGTGTAAATTCCATTAGCTTCCCAGTTGTAACAAGGTGGAAGTATTTGTGGGACTTGAGGGGGTTTCCCTGGTCCAAAAAATTAGCCACCAGGTTTCACTGCTCCATTACAAACCATACACAGGCTTCAGAGTACAGGCAGAGGTCTCTGAGGGGGGTCTTTCAGTCAAAAAAATTCCAGCTAGACAGCTCTGTTATAAGTTACAAGTGAAAGGTGGCAGCAGCAGGAGGAGAAGCCGGTGGGCACTGAGACGGAGCGGGGACCGCATTGCTAACTGGCATCTAGAGCTGGGTGTAGTGCATCATCAATGCCACCTAGATGGCTGTAATGCCATATTTATGAATGGAGTACTGACAGGTGGCAACAGCAAGAGGAGGAGGCGGTGAGCCCTGAGACGGATCGTGGACAGCTTTGAAAACTGGCATCCAGGGCTGGGTACTGGGCAGGCAGCGTCAATTACAGCATGAGGAGGAGGCGGTGGGCCCTGAGAAGGAGCAAGGGTGGCTTTAGAGGTTGAGGCCATCACCTATATGGACAGTGTTGAAGCTGTAGCTATTGGAGACATGAATGGATGAACGAGATTCCAATCTGTTCCTACCTACTATGTAGCGAAACCACATGAAACAGAACAGGCTTGGCGGAATCAGGGGGGAAAGATCACCCCTTGAGTCAAGTGTGGCATTTAGAGCTGGGTACTGGGCAGTGGGCAGACAGCAGCAGTAACAGCATGGGGAGGAGGCGGCAGGCCCTGAGACAGAGTGTGGACAGCATTGTTAACTGCCATCTAGATCTGGGTACTGGGCAGGTGGCAGCGGCAGCAGCAACAGCAGGAGGAGGAGGCAGTGGGCCCTGAGACAGAGCAAGGACGGCATTACAGCTTGAGTCCATCATCCTTTATTGACAGTGTAGAAGGTGTAGCTATTGAGATGAATGAGATTCCCACTGTCCCTACAGTGGCGGTGGGCCCTGACACGTAGTGTGGATAGCTGTGTTACTCCTCCTGCTCTTACTGCTGCCACCTGCCCACTGCCCAGTACCCAGCTCTAGATGCCAGACTAGACTCAAACTCAACAGGGTCTTCTTTCCCTGCTGATTCCGCCAAGCCTGTTCCCTTTCATGTGGTGGTCTGCTGCACGCCCCAGGCTTAATCAATATGAGCCATCACTTCCAATGAGCCAGCTGATTCGAGTGGGTGGCATCTTTCACCCTGGAGCGCAGGGCAGTGAAAGCAGGAGGAGGGGGAGGTGGGCCCTGAGAAGTGTGGATGGCTTTGATAACTGGCATATAGAGCTGGGTACTGGGAGGAGGAAGCGTGGGCATTAGTGGTTGAGGCCATCACCTATATGGACAATGTAGAAGCTGTAGCTAGTGGAGACATTGCTTTGTAGGGGAGTGCCTTTTCCTATCTGCTAGCTGTAACTACCTAAAATGCAGCAGGGACTGCCTTGTTAACTGGCATCTACAGCTGGGGAGGAGGAGGAGGCGGTGAGCTCTGAGACGGAGCGTGGACGGCATTAGTATCTGGCATCTAGAGTTTGGTATTGCGGAGGTGGCAGCATCATTTACAGCAGGAGGAGGAGGAGGCGGTGCTCTTTGAGACAGAGCGTGGACGGCATTAGTATATGGCATCTAAAGTGGGGTACTGGGCTGGCATCAGCATAATTTACAGCAGGAGGTGGAGGGGGTGGGCTCTGAGACAGAGTGTGGACGGAATTAGTATCTGGCATCTAAAGTCGAGTGCTGGGCAAGCGGCAGCATCATTTAAAGCAATAGAAGGAGGTGGTGGGCTCTGAGACGGAGTGTAGACGGCATTAGTATCTGGCATCTAGAGTTTGGTAATGGGCAGCAGGCAGCATCATTTATAGCAGGAGGAGGGGGAGGCGGTGGGCTCTGAGAAGGATCGTAGACAACATTAAAATCTGGCATCTAGAGATTGGTACTGGGCAGGCGGCAGCATCATTTACAGCAGGAGGAGGAGGAGGTGGTGGGCTCTGAGACGGAGCGTGGACGACATTAGTATCTGGCATCTAAAGTGGGGTAATGGGCAGGCGGCAGCATCATTTAAAGCAAGAGGAGGAGGCAGTGGGCTCTGAGTCGGAGTGAGGACTGAAGTAGTATCTGGCATTTAGAGCTTGGTACTGGGCAAGCGGCAGCATCATTTACAGCAGGAGGAGGAGGTGGTGGGCTCTGAGATGGAGTGTGGACGGCATTAGTATCTGGCATCTAAAGTTGGGAACTGGGCAGGCAGCAGCATCATTTACAGAAGGAGGAGTAGGCGTTGGGCTCTGGGTTGGAGCATGGACGGCATTAGTATCTGGCATCTACAGTCGAGTAATTGGCAGGTGGCAGCATCATTTACAGTAAGAGGAGGAGGCGGTGAGCTCTGAGACGGAGCGTGGACGGCATTAGTATCTGGCATCTAGAGTTTGGTATTGGGCAGGTGGCAGCATCATTTACAGCAGGAAGAGTAGGAGGCGGTGCTCTTTGAGACAGAGCGTGGATGGCATTAGTATCCGGCATCTAAAGTTGGGTACTGGGTAGGAGGCAGCATCATTTACAGCAGGAGGAGGAGGCGGTGGGCTCTGAGACGAAAGGTTGGACGGAATTAGTATCTGGCATCTACAGTCGAGTACTGGGCAGGTGGCAGTCTCAGTTACAGCAAGAGGAGAAGGAGGAGGCGGTGGACTCTAAAACAGAGTGTGGACGACATTAGTATCTGGCATCTAGAGTTTGGTACGGGGCAGGCACAGCATCATTTACAGCAGGAGGAGGAGAAGGCGGTGGGCTCTGAGACGGAGCGTGGACGGCATTAGTATCTGGCATCTAAAGTGAGGTAATGGGCAGGTGGCAGCATCATTTACAGCAGGAGAAGGAGGCGGTGGGCTCTGAGACGGAGTGTTGACGACATTAGTATCTGGCATCTAAAGTCGAATACTGGGCAGGCGGCAGCATCATTTACAGCAGGAGGAGGAGGCAATGGGCTCTGAGACGAAGTGTGGACGGCATTAGTATCTGGCATCTAGAGTTTGGTAATGGGCAGCAGGCAGCATCATTTATAGCAGGAGGAGGGGGAGGCGGTGGGCTCTGAGAAGGAGTGTAGACAACATTAAAATCTGGCATCTAAAGTTTGGTACTGGGCAGGCGGCAGCATCATTTACAGCAGGAGGAGTAGGCGTTGGGCTCTGGGTCGGAGCATGGAGGGCATTAGTATCTGGCATCTACAGTCGAGTAATGGGCAGGTGGCAGCATCATTTACAGTAAGAGGAGGAGGAGGAGGCATTTAGCACTGAGACGGAGTGTGGAGGACATAAGTAATTGGCATCTAGAGTTGGGTACTAGGCAGGCAGCAGAAGTAACAGCATGATTCGAAGGCGGTGGGCCCTAAAACGACGTGTGGACGACATTAGTATCTGGCATCTTGAGTTCGGTACTGGGCAGGCTGCAGCATCTTTTACAGTAGAAGGAGGAGGCGGTGGGCTCTGAGATGGAGTGTGGACGGCATTAGTATCTGGCATGTACAGTCGGGTACTTGGCAGCTGGCAGCATCAGTTACTGCAAGAGGAGGAGGAGGAGGGTGGTGGTGGGCTCTGATGCGGAGTGTGGACGGCATTAGTATCTGGCATTTGGAGTTTGGTACTGGGCAGGTGGCAGCATCATTTACAGAAGGAGGAGGCGGTTGGCTCTAAATTGGAGCCTGGACAGCATTAGTATCTGGCATCTACAGTCGGGAACTGGGCAGGTGGCAGCATCAGTTACAGCAAGGGGAGGAGGCGGTGGGCTCTGAGATGGAGTGTGGACGGCATTAGTATCTGGCATCTAAAATCGAGTACTGGGCAGACAGCAGCATCGTTTACAGCAGGAGGAGGAGGTGGTGGGCTCTGAGATGGAGTGTGGATGGCATTAGTATCTGGCATCTACAGTCGGGTAATGGGCAGGTGGCAGCATCAGTTACAGCAATGGTAGGAGGAGGCGGTGGGCTCTGATACAGAGTGTGGACGGCATTAGAATCTGGCATCTAAAGTCGGGTACTGGGAAGGTTTCGGCATCATTTACACGGTAGGAGGAGGCGGTGGGCTCTAAAACTGAGTGTGGATGGCATTAGTATCTGGCATCTACAGTCGGGTACTGGGCAGGTGGCAGCATCAGTTACAGCAAGAGGAGGAGGCGTTGAGCTCTGAGACGGAGTGTGGATGGCATTAGTATCTGGCATCTAGAGTTTGGTACTGGACAGGCGGCAGCATCATTTACAGCAGGAGGAGGAGGAGACAGTTGGCTCCGATACAGAGCATGGACGGCATTAGTATCTGGCATCTAAAGTCGGGTACTAGGCAGGTGGCAGCATCATTATACAGCAGGAGCAGGAGTCGGTGGGCTCTGAGACTGAATGTGGATGGCATTAGTATCTGGCATCTACAGTCGGGTACTGAGCAGGAGGCAACATCAGTTACAGCAAGAGGAGGCGGTGAGCACTGAAACTGAGTGTGGACGACATTAGTAATTGTCATCTAGAGTTGGATACTAGGCAGGCAGCAGCAGTAACAGCATGATTCGAAGGTGGTGGGTCCTGTTAAGGCAATTTCCTATTGATCCCAGACCAATATTTCCCTCTCTATCATGACCTGTTTGCAACGCGTTGGGAGCAGTGAATAACATACAAGCAAGCCAAAAAAATAGTTATATCGCTTCTTCTCAAATCTTTATTATCACATTGCAGTTTATATAGTTAGACAACAATGTGGAAGAAACTTAGTAGTAAGTAATTAACAAGAAACTTAATTAACATCTTCGCTGAGGAAGATGTTTCAAGGTATCTGGCCTCTAAAGTCGGGTACTGGGCAGGCGGCAGCATCATTTAAAGCAGGAGGAGGAGGTGGTGGGCTCTGAGATGAAGTGTGGATGGCATTAGTATCTGGCATATACAGTCGGGTACCGGGCAATTGACAACATCAGTTACAGCAAGAGGAGGCAGAGGAGGTGGTGAGCTCTGAGACAGAGTGTGGACAGCATTAGTATCTGGCATCTAGAGTTTGGTACTGGGCAGCAGCAGTAACAGCATGAGGAGGAGACATTTAGCACTGAGACGGAGTGTGGACGACATTAGTAATTGGAGGAGTAGGCAATAGTAAGTAGGCAGTAGTAAAGTCGGGTACTGTGCAGGCGGCAGCATCAGTTACAGCAGGAGGAGGAGGCGGTGGGCTCTGAGACGGAGTGTGGACGGCATTAGTATCTGGCATCTAGAGTTTGGTACTGGGCAGGTGGCAGCATCATTTACAGCAGGAGGATGTGGTGGGCTCTGAGACAAAGTGTGAACGGTATTAGTATCTTGCATCTAGAGTTGGGTACTGGGAAGGCGGCAGCAGGTTGAGGCCATCACCTCTATGGACAGTGTAGAAGCTGAAGCTAATTGAGACATGAATGGATTAACGAAAATCACACTTTCCATACCTCTATCTGGTGAAACCACATAAAAGGGAGCAGGCTTGGTGGAATCCGCTGGGAAATACATACATTTTTATCATTTGTGGATATCTACTGTGTTTCTCCGAAAATAAGACCTACCCCGAAAGTAAGACCTAGCACTATTTTCTAAACCTGCCCTAATATAAGACCTACCCCGAAAGTAAGACCTAGCACTATTTTCTAAACCTGCCCTAATATAAGACCTACCCCGAAAATAAGACCTAGTGTAAATCTGTCCAGTTCAGAAAAAAAGCCCACCCAAAACTGTTTTCATTTTTAAGACCTACCCCGAAAATAAGACCTAGTGTGTTTTTGGGAGCCAAAAAAAATATAAGACAGTGTCTTATTTTCGGGGAAACACGGCAGCAAGTGCCATCACAGTTAAATATCTGTATTTGTTTCACCTAAATACATACATTTTTTGGGTTTTAGGATACATACGAAGTGCTATCAGAATAAAATATCTTTATTTTTTGGAGAAAAATATAATTTTTTATGGCTTTTTGGATTGATACCAGCTACCAAGTGCTATCAGAATCAAATATCTGTATTATTTGTAGAGTATTTCATCAATTTTATGGCTTTAGGGATAAATAGCAAAGTGGGATCAGAACTAAAGATCTGTAGTTTCTGTAGAGAAATATGGAATTTTTTATGGTCTTTTGGATCGATACAAAGTGCTATCAGAATTACCGTATTTTTCGGACCATAAGACGCACTTTTTTCCCCCCAGAAGTAGGGGGAAAAGTCCCTGCGTCTTATGGTCCAAATGTAGCCTTCCTTCTTACCTCTCATCTGTTCCTCTGTGCCCGTGTGCCGCCTCACAGCTTGCCCGGGCTGTTGGTTTTTAATGCACATAAAATATTTTAGGACACTATTTGTTTCAGAATCTTTTTTTTCTTCATTTCCCTTCTCTAAAAACTGGTGCGTCTTATGGTCCAGTGTGTCTTATGGTCCGAAAAATACGGTAAATATCTAGATTTTTGAGAGAAAAATATATAAATTTTTATGGCTTTGGAGATATATAGCAAAGTGGGATCAGAACAAAATATCTATTTTTTTTTTAGAGAAATAGTGAATTTTTTTATGGGTTTTAGGATAGATACCAAGTGCTATCATAATAAAATATCTGTATTTTTTTACAAAACATTTTTAGGTTTTCTTGTGATAGATTGCAAGAGGTATCCTAAATTACACCTCTTGTAATATATCACAAAAGGCAGAAAAAATTTCTATATTTTTCAAAACAAAATACAGATATTTCATTCTGATAGCACTTAGTATCTAACCAAAAACCCATAAAATGTTCTTTATTTCTGTAAAAAAATACAGATATTGAATTCTAATCCCACTTGCTATCTATCTAAATAGCCATAAAAAAATCGTATTTCTCTCTAAAAAATACTGATAATAAATTATGAATCATAATTAAATATCTGTATTTTTTGGAGAGAAATAAGTACTTTTTTTTGGCTTTTTTGATAGCAAGTTGTAGCTTAAATTAAATATCTGTATTTTTTTATAGAAAAACAGAAATGTTTCTGTTTTTTTTTATAGATAGCACGTAGTATCAGAATTAAATATCTGGTTTTTTTTTACAGAAATACAGACTTTTTTCTGTTTATCTTTAAAGATTGCAAGTGGTATCAAAATTAAATATCTGTATTTTTTTTAGATAAATACAGAAATTTTTATGGTTTTTTTTAGATAGCAAGTGGTATCAGAATGAAATATGTTCTGTTTTTTTTCACTTATCACTTATCATTTGTAATGGAGCTGTGATTCATAATTAAATATTTGTATTTTTAGTAGAGAAATACATACATTTTTCTGTCCTTTTGGATGGATAGCAACGTTTAATAAAAAAGTGATTCCGTCGACATTTTCTGTGGCGAGGCGAATCCGTTTGTCACTCACTACGCCCCCAGCTGCACTGAAGCTCTTTTAGATAACACACTTGCGGCTGGGCAGGCAAGGATCTGAATGGCATGTTCTGCCAGCTCCGGGCACTGCTCAAGCTTGGATATCCAGTAGCTCAGTGGGTCCTGGCTTTGCAGGTTGCAGATGTCCCATGCAGAGCTCAGGTATTCCTGCACCATGACTGAGTACCGCTGCTGAGTGTCATTGGCAATTGCTGCATGACTGGCAGCTTGCTTCCGCTGAAAAAAAGCCTGCATAGTTAGGCTTAGATGACCTCTACTGCTGCTTCCACCCATGCCGCTTAAAGCAGTTGTTTGGCTCCCATGGCTGGTGGACCTGCCATAGTGATCCCTGCTGCTGCTGCTGCTGGCAGCCGGAAAGTCCCTTACAAGCACTTCTTGGTAGTGCTGCAGTTTAGGTCCCCTGTATTGGGGCAAGATTAGTTGTTGTGTCCCAGGCTTTTAACGTGGATCCAGTAATGTTGCAATCCAATAGTCGTCAGTCTTTATGTGTTGTTTGCGTGGATCTTTGGCTATGCACTCTTGCATGAAGGCTGTCATGTGGCTCAAACTACACACTACACTTGCTGTAAATCCACCAATCCTGCACTGGCTGTGTACGACCAGCGGAAATGCACTGACAACTTTCTGGCCATCAGCAACAGCGGCTGGAGGCCTGGGTAATTCCTAAGGAAGAGCTGTACTATCAGGTTCATGAGGTGAGCCAGGCAAGGTACATGTGTGAGTTTCCCACAACGCAGGGCTGCCAGCAGATTGGCCCCGTTGTCACACACAACCTTGCCTGGCTGAAGTCTGTTAGGAGTTAGCCATATGTCCTCCTACTCCCGCAAGGCACTTAGAATGGCTGCGCCCGTGTGGCTGAGGGAACCCAGGCTTCGCAACCTCAGGACTGTGTGACAACGTCTGAATTGTGCACCGAAATAGCAAACTGCAGGTTGTTACTGGCGGTGAACAGATGCTGCCGAATTGGAGGTGCTGGGTCTTCATGGCAAAGTGTCCTTGGAGGAAGAGGTTGGGGCACAAGAGTCAAAGGAGGAGGTGGAAGTGGAGGTTGAGGAGGAAATTGCATGGCGATGTGCTCTGGGTGGAGGTAGGTATGCAGGCCTTGCTTCAGCTGCATCTTCCTTTGCTGCCACCAAAGTTACCCAGTGAGCTGTATAGGAAATATATCTTCCCACTCCATGCTTGCTCGACCAACTGTCGGTTGTCAGGTGCACTTTGCCAGAAACTGAGTGCTGCAGCTCCATGGACATATTGCTATGCACGTGTTCATGCAAAGCAGGAACACATTTTTCTGCAAAATACTGTCGCTTAGGCATAACCTACTGTGGGTTCGCGCAGAGGAATGCATAACGGAACTCATTGAAATCCAACAGCCGGTAAGGTAGGAGCTCTAACGCAATCAGCTGTGCAATTGCCACAATCGCAAATCCCCTCTTGCGCTCCACATCTGGAAGAAGGAAAGATGGATGCCGCTAATGCTAACCACAGAAAGATTGGACGATGTGGTAGAAGTTGTGGGGGATGGCAATGATGCCTGTTCTTGACTGCTAGCAATGCGACAAACAGCAGCCGATCTGCTTGGAGCTCCTGCTCACCGCTGGTGGAGCCTGAAAAAGTTAATGCTCGGCTACATGCCCCACTCAAATTGCTGGCAGCAGCATGGGTAACTATGGTGGCAGAAGGAGGAAAGGCAGCGGAGGAAGATCGAGCAGTTTGAGCTTGCTTCTTGGGCGGAGGTGGACGCACAGAGCTCTGTTTCCAAGTTTGTTTGGGTTTTTGCCTCATTCATGTGTTAAGCACACAGTTTACAGATGACCATAGTGTTGTCATCACTATGGACATTAAAAAATGCCCACACTGGCGAACATCTAACTGGGTCGAAAGGTGCTCTGGAGCTGGTGCTCGTGGTGGCGGTTTGCAGTTGTTGAGGCATAGCTTTGGTGACAGCTTCCGACGATTTATGTCTATGACTTGCCTCACTGGTACTTGAAGTACCACTGGTACTGCAACCTCCTCCTCCTCTCTTTCCTCCTCCTCCTCTTCCTCTTCTTCCTGCCTATGATGATCTCCTTGTTCGCCCCATGTCAGATTAAGGACATCATCATCATCATTATCAGATGAGACAGTTTCCCTATATGTGCCGAAAGGAAGAAGCGGCCTTTTGGAGCCAGTTTGAATTAGTTCGTCTGGCTCAGAGTGTTCTGGTGAAAAGTAAGTGGGGGGAAAGCCGGTGAACTGACTCTCTTATTCAGATGACTGAAACAACTGAGCATCTTAAAAGAATGCTTGTAGCTCCACTTCTCCATCCCCTCGGTGGGACTCCTCTACATACTGCTGTACAAGTGACTTTCCAGCCGCTGATGAAGAACTAGGAGGAACAGGTGTATCATGGACTGTTTGGGACACCTGTAAGGCCTGTGTCAGGGACTAGGATGAAGAGGGGGTACAATCACTTGACCCAGGCTTGGTCATGTACTCCACTAAGTCTTGTTCATGGTGTGGCAATAATGGACGCCCACCACCAACAGCAGGGCTTCTTGTTCTTGGGTCTGCAGCTAAAAACAAACTCATACTGCTTTGCTTGCCACCCCTGCAAAAGCTGCCCTTTCCTCTTTGGCCAGACATTGTAGAATTTTTTGTTTGTGGCTTGACACCCTGCAAAATTATCTATCTATCTATCTATCTATCTAACAGTGAAACACTCTACCTATCTGAGTACAGTAGATTTCAGGACTGCACCAATACAGTAAAATCCAACAATCTATCTGACTAATAGTGTGAGTGTGACACAGTCTAACAAAGTAAACCCCCTATTTACACTTTGACAAAGCAAGCCAAGCAGCACAGAAAGGTTGTGATGCTAGAAAATCTCTGTCAGGAGTGGTAAATTCAGGCACGCCCTGGCCTTATATAGGCCTGCTTGCCACAACAAACATGCAGGGGGGCATACCTGCTGTTATTGGAGGGCCCTAGGCATCGTGGGGGAGGTCCCTAAGCATTGTGGGAGGGTTGAATTCGGGGCTTCGAATCCAGCAAAATTCGGGTCGGGTCCACCTGAATTCGAACAATCATATTTGGGTCGATCATTAGGACGACCCAAATTCGAACAACAACACTACTCATGACCCATCGGGGCATAACAAGCATAACCTTCTTCTTATCAAGTCACTTCCACCCCAACCTAGTGTGGGAAGGAAGACACAAAAAGTTCACAACTAGATAGTTTACACAAATCCACCTGTACATCCACAACACATGTATTCAGTATTCCATGTTTTTGTATTTGACTTGCTAAAAAGATTAACCCTTAGGTGGCTCTCCAGACGAAAATTCGAAAATCTCACCATTCCTCCTACACAAGTTCATCTTGTAATGATGTTAGTCACACAATGATTCTATATCTTTAATTTATCTATATATTCAGGCATAGCAGTATAGAGATTAAACTTTTTACAAAGGAAAAAAAAACACAAGTCCTGTGAGTGGATTATACTGATTCTTATGTTAAATAAACCAAGAGACTATAGAACCTGCACACTTAACTCTAAACTAGGTGTTGCTGTTCCTTACCAATAATCCATTTATTCTTTTCTTTTGGAAATAAAGAATGCAGGTATATATGCTGAGTAAATTTTAACTCTAAAAAAAAAAAGAAACAGAACTTTTGTTCTAAAGATGAGATAAGGTGAAGTAAAGTGTATGTCTTGATAGATCTGGCAGAAAGATATTTCTCCCTCTGAAATACCCAGTAAAAAGATCACATATATGAAGCCATAAAATCCATAAATTGATGACTTTGTAGCTTACCCTTTATATAAAATAAATGCTTAGTGTCAATTTTTAAAATCCTGAGTTTATATGTTTTTCACAGATCTGTATATTTAACTTTGTAATAAAAGGAAAGTAGGAGAAAATGTAATAGTTGTTGTAATGTCTTACAACTCAAATATCTGGGAAAAAGAAAAGATATTTAGAAATACAAAGAGGTTTACAGTTATATGATGAAATTTCACACTCTGTGTATACATTACACTATATGCCAAAAGCTAAGGAATTGTCTGTCATTTGAAAAACAAAAAAGTGTCAACATTATTTAACACCAATTTATAGGGTGTGATATCAAGTGTGATATCTTTTAATTAATCTCTACAATTTATCTCTTGTTATGTTTATTTTAAAAGAAACTTAATGTTACATGGTGGCCTGTGAAAACGATTAAAATGCAGAACCATTACTTGCCACCTGGATACCCCCACCTGGGCCACATTACAAAGACCAAGAAATTTATCTGGTTGGCAAAACCCCCCTCATCTGTAAAAACCTGTAAAATGTATTCCACTTTCATATCACCCTGCTACCTGGCCATTCCCCCACCTTGAGGGATCTGCAACAGCTTTTGAAAAATAAAACCCTCTATATGAACCTTTTTTAGGTGGCTCCAGTTTGGTTTCATCACAGTGATGTGGCTCTGTTACCTGCAGCATTCTCCTGTGATCCCAGAATGGATTAATAATGGGCTTCCATATGGTGGGTTCCCAACTCCTTGGGCCCACATAAATGGGTTGAGCCCTGGACATAATTCAGACTAGAACACAACTGCCATCGGACTTTGGAATCTACAGGGAATCTCCCGAGATAGGGTAAGCATTGCCATGAAAGCTGCCTTTTTATTGTTAAAGTGTTCTGGGCAGTATTTTCTTAGTGTATTTTTTTTTTATATCAAGCAGAATTGGGAATCAGAATGTTACAGGGTTAATTTTGTTACAGAGACAAGGGAAGTTTTAAACTGGTTTCACTGGTTTCAAATGAAAGCCATACATCCAAATGTTATTATAACCATTTGCCATTTTTAATCATCTAAAAATTCCAAATAGTAAATAAAATAGGATCTATATGAATCCACTCATCAAGTCATACTGATAAAAAGCTGCCTGGCTGTGTGATCATTAAATCAAAATGTATTTAATTAAATGTTTTCTTTCCAGTGTGTAATTTGCTCACAGAGTGTTCATTTGTTGAATAGATGGTTTGTGTTCCATACATCAGATAGTGATGTTTTACAAGGGCGACATACTTTACTGTACTTTCCCTTTTTTTATGCATTTGTTTGTTCCTGAACAAATATAGTTTGAATATACAGTGATATCCTCTAAGTGTTTGAGAATGTGAAGTGTTATAGGACCTGGGACTGTTAGTATTATTCGCTACCTGGTGTCCCATACTAAAACAAGAGATAGCTATTTGAGAAATAAAATGACAGTACAAAAACACCCTGAAGGCTAGTGTTCTGTAAGATGTTTCCATTTGCAAAAAAAATGGTAGCTGAAAGGATCTCAATAACAACAAATAACTGTGCAGACTGACAATTTGTTAACAGTTTGGAATATTTACTATAGAATGCACTTGTGTAGGGTGAGGGCAGAATTGCTTTAAAGGAAGCTTCAGGAAAAAAATGTATACCTTACTCAAAACTAAAAATTAAGCTTTGATTTACATACAGGTAACACAGCTGAGATACTCAGTACTTTAGACTTGCATCCAGACATTGCTGTAGTGTACTAGTTAATACCTGGAAACATTTTTTCAAAATGTGTCATATTATATTAGCTATACCATGGTAATACCATAAAATAGCTTTATCATAATATAGCTTTACCATAATCACATGCAGAATCCAGCAACTGCTGTCAGTCTACTCTGTGACTCTGGGTGGCCCTGGCTATTCTGTGCACTGGAGACCAAAGATGGACATCATCAAGGGGGTTGAGACAAAATACACTGCCACTGAGAAGGTTGGAAATTGGGCAGCAAATTCTCAAAAAAGACAATTGGTGTCCAAATGCTAGGGACTTATGGCACTAGTTCATCCTAGGCCTTTATTCCTGGTAAATTGGTGATTACCAGGACATTTGGTGATTCTGGGAAAAACGTGCTTTGGCTGTTGGAACACACATTGCAAGTTTGTTGCTTCCTTTCATACATAGTTATAAATGAAGTTTTGTCTTTTTTTTCCTGTTCTAGATTTCTCCTCTTTCCCCTCAGCAACATGCAAATTAAATTTAAAAATAATTTTTAAAAAAACTTTTACATTTTCATACCATACCTTTTATCACTAGGTCATACTTCATTTTTATAGAGTAAAGGTGGAGGCTTACTATGAATAGTGGGAGGGTGCTGTATATAGCTTTCTGAAACATTGCAGCACACTGCCTCAATACTCAATACAGATCCAATACTCTTGACTAGGGTAGTGTGGATCCCGTGCCCTTGCTCTTTTCTTAATCCCCCCCTTTACATTCATTACTTCCACCACTGATAATTACCCCTCTCTCTATACTTGCCTCCTTTTTTAATTTACCTTTGCTTGCCAACCTCCCCCTCCTACCCCTTTCCTTATATCAAAACACAACACCTTTTTGGACTTAAAATTGGCTTGCAAGCAGCCGTTTATTTATATACACAAATATTTTAACATAACATTTGCATAAATAACTGTAAATACAAATTAACCATAAATAATATTAATTAACCATAAATACCATAAATAACATACATAACAATAATATTAACCCTAAAACTGTAAATAGCTATAAATAACTATACATAACTATAAATAACTCCAATTATTAACCTTTTAATAACCCCCCAACATTTCACAACATTAACACCCCCAAACTTTCGACTATCCTCTTAGTCTACTTCGTTGAGTTATTTATGCAGGCTGCAGGTCTTGGAAGGTAAAGCCCGCCTCCAGTTGCAATAGTTGCAACCCACCATAACCACCGTTATGGCCCCTAGGCCCAACCCTGCCTCAGGGGCCCACCCCAACCAACTTAAAGGGGCACTCCACCACCCGGCATTCCCCTTCACCACCGAATTACCACAGGGCACTTACCTTACCCCAGACCCCAACCGCCACAGCGCCCAAGGGTGACCACTCATCCTTGAGCGCCCCTCCACACACGAAGGGCCCACTGCACCCCATCCTGCAGGCCCAAGAACCAAAGGTCTGTACCTATGGTGTTCAAGTGTACCCCATCCCCCTGCAAATACCGCCACATCTCCTCCTCCAACTCTCCTCCAACTCTCCTCCAACAAAAATCTACCCACCTCTTGATTGACCTTGATTCTCCCTTGGTTGACACCCTCAACCGACCTCGCTTCCCGCCAATTGGTCCTTGCGATTATATCTGACCACACTATCAACATTCCCTGAAATTCCACCTGTAACCTCAAAAATCTAATCTTTTATCCCTGATCAGCTCCATTATGCCTCTTTTCCGCAGGTCGTTACTTCCTGCATGCACCACTAACACATTGGGCGGCCTATCCAGTGCTGCGAACTTCCTGACTCCATAACATTCCTGGAATCCCAATCCACCGCACCGTGGCTTCAGCCCTGGGCACCCCAAGCTGCCTGCCGTCTGCCCTGACCTCGGCTCTCTGGGCACCCCACCATACATAGGAATGTCCAAGGATCCACACCAAGCCTGGTTCCAAACCTATAATTACAAAACAAACCATGCCAACCCCATAATTCACCGTAATGTGCTATCCCCCGCCTCCCACCCCACCCCCGCAAATCCCCTGTTCACCTTTAAAGCAAATGAGGCCTCACATACACCGTAAAACGCTTCGACTCCCAACGACCAATTCTTTTTATCACTGACTCCCACACGCCCCACCTAACCGCCTCTGTGGCCGCCCTGAGCCAAAAAGAGTGTGAAGAATAATCTTTTTTCTGCAATCCTAACCTTCCCAAACCCTGCCAGAACACTGCCACAAATTGAAAGTGTGACAAAAATGTCCCATCTTCATGAACCAACGGGGGACCGGATCCTCCTGGCCTAACCTTCCAAAATTCCATTAAGGCCTGCACAGGGCAAACCCCCGAACCCACTTAAACCCAAAAGCCAAACTTGCCACCAATCTGTTCACCACCGCCACGGATGCCCCCTCAGCTAATTTCTTAGCCAACAGACAGAAGACCCCCTGGATTGGCTGCTCCGTTGCATCCACTCCCAACGGTGACTGCCATGCAAGCCACTATTTCCATACCGCTTTGTACGTCTTCAAAGTTCTTTCACTCACCAACCTTCGGACTAACTCTCTGATAATCCCCTCGCAATCTCCCACAGATTTTCTGGGCATTGATGACCACTTTCCTCCGCCTCTGGGGCCAACTCGCCAAACTTGTCCCACTGTAAACGAGATAAGACTTCGGCCACACTATTAGCAACCCCAGGAATATGCCTAGCAAATATAAACACATTATATTCCATACACCTGAAAACCAGATGCCTCCAAATCCACCGCGTCAACTGGACCTTCCAACCACAAGGCTTTTCCATTAAACTGCTCCAAAAACAAATCCCATGCCTTCAAATCTGCCCGCACCCCCCCGTTCAACCTTACAAAATGACCCGGTGCCTTAACCCCAGCCAGAGCGGCTGCTAACCGACGACAAAAAACACTGTCCATACGAACCACTCTGCATGCAAAGTTCAGCTTTCCTAACACGGACTGCACCTCCTGCAACCGCATTTTCCTAAGCCCTCTAGCGGCCCTCACCTCCAACCTTAGCACCTCCAATTTGTCCCTGGGCAACCTACTCTCGATCGCAACCGTGTCCAGCTCAATGCCCAAAAAGGTCAAGGCCATCACAGGCCTTTCCGTTTTGTCATCCTCCAATGGAACACCAAACCGCTCAGCCACATGTTGCAAGGTGGCCAACAACACCCTGCACACCGAGCCGCCAGCCGGCCCTATCAACAAGAAATCATCCAGGTAATGTATGACTGACTCTACTTCCGCCACAAATCGGACCACCCATTCCAGAAAAGTACTGAACTGCTCACACAAAGCACATTGAATTTGAAAAACTCATGGTAAGGCACCTATCAACAAAGTACTCCCCCTCCCACTTACAGCCCAACAACCGCACGCAATCTGGGTGAACTGGCAAGAGCCTAAAAGCGGCCTCAATATCCGCTTTCGTCAACAAGGCCCGGGGCCCATACCTTCTCACCCACTTGATAGCCACGTCAAAGGAAGTCTATGCCACTGCACACACTTCCGGATCAATGCCATCATTCACCGAACCCCCCCTGTGGGAACGATAAATGATGAATCATCCTGAACTTCCCTGCCTCCTTTTTAGGGACCAAACCCAACGGGGAAATAACCAAACCCTCCAAAGGTGGGGAAGAAAAGGGGCCACTCATCCTCCCCAAACTCACCTCTTTGGCCAATTTGTCCTTCACCACTTCCGGAAATCTCAGCGCCGATTTCAAATTCTGCGACTCCCTCGCCAAGCCTGCCACATTGCTGGGTTCCTGGAAGGCCACTGAAAACCCCTCCCTCAGGACTTTGGCCGCCACCCTATTGGGATATTTATCTAAAAAGGGGAGCATCCTTGCGACCTTCACCGGCGTCCCCCCTTTTTCAACCCCTTCCCTGCCCCTTCCAGAACCCTGCTTGAAAAATCTTGCCAACCCGTGGTTGCCCCCACAGCCTGAACATTCGTGACAAAAACGACATCCTCCCAAACTTACAACCCCCTTCGTTATACAGCCAGCACACCCCTTTCTTCTTACTCCTGACCGGCGCCCCCCCACCTGAGGCTCGCCTGAACATTCGTGACAAAAACGACATCCTCCCAAACTTACAACCCCCTTCGTTATACAGCCAGCACACCCCTTTCTTCTTACTCCTGACCGGCGCCCCCCCACCTGAGGCTCGCCTGAACATTCGTGACAAAAACGACATCCTCCCAAACTTACAACCCCCTTCGTTATACAGCCAGCACACCCCTTTCTTCTTACTCCTGACCGGCGCCCCCCCACCTGAGGCTCGCCAGTCCCTCCCTGAAACGGCTGAATAACTCCCTGCCTACCCATTGCCATCAACCTCATCCACAAACCTTTGATCCCACCTTAATGACGGCCTCACCGCCTTTTTTTGGCAAAACTGCTCGTCATATCACAACCAACATGCCCCCCCATATTGCCTATACGCTTCCCGCACGGTATCCAAGTAACAGAACAGTGCCACACACCGATCAGGCTGTTTCTCGCTAATTACATCAGCTAGAATACTAAAAGCCTGAAGCCAATTAAGAAAAGTGCGGGGAATTAGCCTGTGCCTCCTTTGTTCACGCTCATCCTTCCGCTCGTCACCCCCAGCCCCTCTCTCCAAATTAAAACGTTTAAGTGGCAGTAATGAAAATACCGTGTTTCCCCGAAAATAAGACACTGTCTTATATTTTTTTGGCCTCCCAAAAACACACTAGGTCTTATTTTCAGGGTAGGTCTTATATACTTTTTTTAATGAAAAAAAACACTTACCATATTCATGGAGAACAATGTACATTCTAGGTCTTATTTTCGGGGTAGGTCTTATATTAGGGCAGGTTGAGACAATAGTGATAGGTCTTACTTTCGGGGTAGGTCTTACTTTCGGGGAAACACGGTATGTCCATGTATTCTCCTCTTAAAATCTTTTCCCGCACTTCTTCGTTCAAATGAACCCCCAATGGGCCTTCAAAGCACACATATACTTCCCACCGGGCCGCATCACTAATTTAATCCCTATCACCTCCCCCCCACTCCCAGCGGACCACACATCCTACCTTGCAGCCCCGCTGCCAGGGGTCCTGCAGCCTCTCGTCCAGGGCCCCGCACCGCCTCCGGTACCCGACCCGCGTCTTCGTCCTCACCCGATGAGGACATATCTCCCTCCGACCTCGGCGCTTCCGGGATCGAAGCCGGGCCTACGTCACTTCCTGGAGAACCCGATGACACGGCCCGGCTCCACCCTGCATCACTTCCGGTTTCCCTTCGACCACGAGGCCTGGATTCGGACGCCATCTTCCTTCCTCCTTCATCCTCCCAGGAGCCGTCCCGTCCATGGGGTCTTCCTCAGACCTCCTTCCTGCCGGGTAAGGGTACTTCCCAGGCCTCATCTTCGTCTGGACCGGGCGCCGCAACCTTCTGCCGGGCCCCCGCAGTACACGAGGCCCCAGCTTCAGGCAAGGCCCTCCATCGCCGCTCAGGCAACCCAGGCGAGTGGGGGCTGCGCTCCCTGGCAGCCGCAGCCCCTTTCCTGGAAGCCACTCACCGGGTCCTCGCAGAACGCGAGGCCCTGGCTTCAGGCGCCACCTCCCCTGACAAGGCCGCACCAGTCCATAACCGGGGGCTGCGTCCCCTGTTGACCACAGCCCCCCCCGCCACCTGCTTGCTGGCCCCAGCAAGGCCTCCCTAGATGAGGCCTCCACACTTTCTGCCAGGGGGCTGCGCTCCCTGCCAGCCACAGCCCCCCCACCTAAACTTCGCCTTTGAGGGGGATTCCTCCCTGACTTTGCGCTGCCCCGGGCAAATCTGCGCCTGGCAGCCCGGGCCAGGAGGGTCCCTGGAGGGGCTCCCATAATGGCGCTAAGTTCTATGAAAGGGTTCTGGACTCAGGCGCATCAGGAGTCTAATCCTCTGAGACTATAACCCTTCTAATCTAACTTGTGAGGGACCACCAACTGTGCCCCCCACCGCTTCCGCAACCCCAGCCTGCAGCCAGGCTTCACCATGTGAAGCCGCCACATCCTTAAGCTGACTCATTAATGCGTCAAAAGACTCCATTAATCCTACCTGCTTCCTTCATCAATTTCCTTCTTGTAAAAACTGTGACCCCCCTTTTGCACTTTCCTATCCCTTTCTGCTCCTCCCAAAGCATCTTTCAAATCTTTAACTATTTCTCCACCCTCCTTTCTAACCCCCCCTTTCCTCCTTCTCTGGGGAGCCCCTTACACTCCTGTCATGAAGGTCCTGCTCCTATTTTGCTGTGGGCCTTTCTTTAAAAACCCAAAGTCCCAACACAATTTGTGGGCTGGCTCTTTGAAAGAGAATATCAAAACGCTTTATACAGTACAGCAGCTTGATAGGTACCGGTACTCTAGGCCAGGCTATACCCATCTGATGCCAAGCATCTACTATTGAAAATACTAAAATCCAATGAACGTAACAGTGGGCCAGAAGCTGGCTGTGAGGATAGGGGATAGAAGAGGCTGGATGTCCTCCAGCATGAAAATGGCTTGTCCACCCACAGAAGAGGAACCTGCGCAACTGTGCAAGACAGAAAGTAAGGCGAGGGTTCCGCATAAAGGTAATTAGTGGTGCAGAAAACAGAAAAAGCAAGTTACACAGTTATACAGCATGGGCTTCAGGAAGCACATATTTAACCTGTTAGTTTCCTTTATAGTTTAAATGTTTACAGTTTTTACTATATATATATATATATATATATATATATATATATATATATATTGTATATTGATTTTACTTGTTGCTTTTGCAATGGCTCTAAAGGAAACACTAGCTTATGGGACAGCACTCGTGCTTTTAACAGAAATCCAATAATTTTGTGGTATGCCCACCCACCAGTTCATCAACTGCAGAAAAAATTATTCAGTGTGACTTTAAAAACTTACAAAAACCTTTGCAGCACTTGTGAACACTGTTTTGTCACATATGTGACAGGTGCTGTTTCCAAAACATAGTATATTATTATATACAGGAAATGTACATTTAGAGGCAACTCATTAAGGCACAAACAAGCAAACATCTGTCCTATAATGTGCATGGGGTTGGCATTCTAAATACATTTAGTAAAAAAAGAAACCATTTTTGTTATTGCTAAAAAATGTTACAAATAGTGTGAAAACATCCAAAAGAAAAAAAGATGCACAATGATGTGACATTTTAAGGGAAAATACAGGATAAAGTCTTAATTTGAGGATCACTAATTACAGAATAGATTTTAGTATATAACCAATAAATTCTTCACTCAGAGTACCATGTGATATTAGACTTGTAAACTGCAATAAACTGGTAAGGCTGTTAAATTGTTAGGTTTGTAGGGGTGGTTTATCCACAAAGCCATTGTTTAACACAGAAATGCAGGTTTGGTTGCACATCAACTAAATTTACAAACCTGGTATATAGGCATATGGGAAATTTTGCTTAGCTTAAATTTAGCTGCATTTTTGACAGACAGTTACTGGGCTCAGAGTGATTGTTTCTCCAGCTATTAGAGCTATAGAAAGGCCAGTAATACAGCTCCTGCCAGTAATATAATAGTGGTTTCCAGGACAGCTTGGAAATGTGGACAGCTGGTCTGTGGGGTAAAGGGGGATAGACAAGTTTATAATTGTTTGTGTGTATACAAATAAACCATGCATTGCAACAAATTCCTTAGAAATATTACCTTTGCTTCATCTGTTCTATTCTGATCTTTTTTAATAACCCCCCAAAAAACTAAAAATTCATATGAACAGCAAAAGTTTTTTTTCATTACAGGACAGAAGTTTAAGCTGCCTTTACTTACTTTCTGTATATTGCATGTCACCATTTACTGCTAGCCTGAGAAATTCATTGGAACAATGCATTGCTTGGTACCTTGGGCTCAGGCACTGGGGGTGGAGGGTCTGCACATAGAAATTCTGAGAAAATGAGAAATGCAAAGGAAATAAATACAAGATGGTTAACTTTCCTCCATTAAAGTGAAACTATTACTTTTCATTGTGCAAGTAAAGCATGTGCTTACCTTAAATCTTGTCTTTGTTTTATAATTTATTATCTATTTATAATCTATTTTTAATTTCATAAAAGCTTGGAAGATTTTTACAAACACTCCAGCTGTGTGTCCATGGTAACCACATAGGTGAAATATAACCGAGCTCTTCTACTTTTCTGCCATTGCAGGAAGCATTACCTGGCCTTATCTTGGCAGCTAAGCAGTTTAGGTTGTTTAAAACTGTTACAACAATTTAAAAAAGTAAAAGGACAAATAGTGTTACAAATATCACAAAAAACGACATTGAGAAAAATTATTCATGCCATTGTCACTAAAAAAAGTCATAATTTCTATGACAAACCTTGAAGGAAAAACGTCCGTTGGGACATGGAATGGAACATGGAATGACATTAATGAGGAATGCCAGGATGCTTATATTAGTGTTCTTCTTCTTGCAGAAGTGTACAGATCCGGTAATGATACCACTCATAGTCTCTAGGACTTGTCATCAGGTAGAAACATTTTCTGGTCAACAATCCGACCTTTCAAATGATATCAAGAGTCCCCAGATTTGACAACAGTAATACTAGAGCAAAAGCTGACAAGCTTGCTCCCATCAGAGATGTCTGGGAGAGATGGGTGCAGCTCCATCCACTGATGTTTCACCCTGGGCCTCAGGTGACAGTAGATAAACGTTTTGTCCCTTTCCGTGGAAAATGCCCCTTCCGGCAATACATGCCTAGTAAGCCAATATCACGTGAGACAATTTTTTTTACCAGCTATGACCTTGGACAAGAACTTCTCTGGAGGAAACTTACCATGGTAGGCACAATGAGAAAAAATAAACCTGAGCTGCCAAACCAAAGTTTTTACAGGTGAAGGGCAAGGCTCCACTTTCTTCAAAAATTGCATTTACAGACACCAACACTTGTTTCATATTGTCCAGAAAGAAGTGTGATACTTTTGTCCACTTTTCACAAAGATGCAGCTGTGTCATCAAGAACTGACAAAGAGCCCATACTTATCCTGGATTACAAAAAAAAACAAAGGAGGATTGGACAACCTGGACAAGCTGACTGCCACGCTCACTTGTCAGTGAATGACCAGGAGATGGCCAATGGTTGTGTTTTATAACATCTTAGATGTGTCTACGTACAATGCATTTGTGTTGGGAACTCACATCCACCTGGGGTGAAACTCAACCAAAAAAAAAAAAATGGAGAGAATGTTTCTTGAGGAGCTAGGAAATTTCTTTGTCAAGGTACACATTGAGCAGAGGAAATGAGTTCCCCAAAACCCAGTGGCTGCAGTCTTTGTCAGACAACTGCAGAGCTTGCCAAGCACTCCGTCCACGTCATTAACAATACAAAGAGCATCAGCGCCAGCATCCTCAGCCAGGCCTGGCTCAGCATTAACCGGCACAGCCATAACTCCATTGAATCCACCTAATTCTAAAAGAAAGAGGTGTCAGGTCTGCCCTAGCAATAAGGACAGGAAGACAAGCACATGCTTCCACTGCAAAAAATACTTATCAAAGAGCACACTAAAAGTTTCACTTTTTGCCACACGTGCATCCAAACACACAGACATGCATGTTCTTGCACAAAGAATGTCTATTGGTTTGATTTGCTTGATTGGTTGTTGTTTGTTTAACCTTGCAAATCTACATTTTGCATTATTACTTCTTCTGCTTTTCTATTTTTGCCATTTGCCAAGTGAATATATATGGGTCAAAATTGACCCGTAACACCATAGATGTTACTATAGTTAATAATATTAACATATAAATAAATAAAAAACAGATATTTAAGAGATGTGTTTTATTACCCCTCAGTAATAGTCTGGTAACATAACAACCTTTTTTTTTACTTTTATAATTCTTTTGAGGTTCATGTTACAATTTTTTTATTAAAAACGAGAGGTATGCTATTTAAGAAAGGCCATGGGGGTCACAATAAAAATATTTCAACCAATCTTTTTATGGATAAGGAAGTCTATCAAGGTAACCAGGAAGTAAGAAACAAATTGGATGAAAAATAGTTGTTTTGAAGGTATTTTATATCTAATTTAAGGCCCAGGTGGTCAAAACCGACCAGTTAACATCATGGATAGTAACAGTTAGCTAAGTATATAGGAAGGATATACTGCATTGTTGAAGGAAAAATAAGGACATGGTTTTTATAATGGGCCAGGATTCTCTATATTTTTCAGATGTCTCCTGTGATGGCAAAGGGAAGTGGCTTGAATGGCAGTGGGTGACCTTCAACTTGTAAGAAGGTGCTGGGGCTTTAACTGGTAAACCTATGGTGGACAGCCTGGAGATAGAGTAAGTGCTGCTGCCAAGTTTCCTTTTTTTATTTTAAAAAGGCCCAGACAGTATTTTGTCTTTTAAATGAAAAAGCGAAGATTGGGCAGCAATTTAGAGAAGGCGTCCTTTCATTTTTAAACCAATATCCAATCTTCCACAACCCCACTAATCTCATTTCCCCCCATTTTTAAATTGGATTTACCTGTTCTTAAGTGAGAATTTTTTGCTTTTGGAGAATGTGGAACTTGTGCTTTTAATATAGCACATCCATGGTGAATAGCTTGCCCCTTCCCTTTTCTAAGTTTAAACAGCCTGGCACACCATGCATGCATGCTGGTACATTCATAGCAAGGCAGAGGCAAGCATACAGACCCCCTGCCATGCTAATACCAGGCAATATTTTTTTCAGGACTGAGGCGAAGTAGGAGACCTCAAAACAGGGGTCTCCTCAAAAGTATCCTAGGTCAATTGATCAGGATTAGGCTCTTCAGTACCCCCAGTGCTCATCAGAAGGTGCTAGCAAGGGAAGGGTCTAATGTTCAATCTACCATGCCTCACTGGGGGGGGGGGGGTAAGTGGTTTTAGGGGGACAAACCAGTTCATAGTTGTGTGCAAGCAAAATCTGTAATGATATTACACACAAATGAAAACTACCTGAATATTTTTTTTGACTCCTTAACATTATTCTTCCTACCAGGAAGAATTGATAACAAACTTTATAAATTGATATTTTAGGGCTAAAAATGACTGAAAACCCTGAAACATTATTTATTTAATGTACATAAATTCAAACTGATTTTAGTGTGTACAAAATAATTCACATTTAGCAGTAAAAAGGAACATGGCTTTCTTGCCCATTCATGTTACCAGGACACACATTTGTATTGTAGAGCATTTTTGAAAATGAGGAACCATCTTACCTATATCTTTCAGTGTAGATAAAACTGCTAAGCTTACCATTGCTCTGTGACCATTCTGTGCAAAGTTGTAAAAATGTTGAGAATGATAAATGAGTTGTCAACAAGAGATCTTTTGACAGCAGGCCAGTAAATTGATTACATTGTAAGAATAATAACCAGCATTATGCAAGCACACAGAAATCATGTTTGACAAT
Organism: Pyxicephalus adspersus; assembly: GCF_032062135.1. Taxonomy (NCBI): domain Eukaryota; kingdom Metazoa; phylum Chordata; class Amphibia; order Anura; family Pyxicephalidae; genus Pyxicephalus; species Pyxicephalus adspersus. The sequence continues at coordinate 36,698,195 of NC_092871.1, forward strand.
AACTAGAATCAAACGCTATTGATTATCTGCTAAATAAATGTAATAAAATTATTCTCCACAAAAAAAAAACAAAAATGTAATGCAACCTGTTCATGTAAACATTTTGTAAAATTATTTTATGCTTGCATTGATGTTCACAAAGCAAACAATGCTATGCATGATTGCATTTGCAACAATAGTAGAAAAAAACAAATGTCAATAAAGTTCAAGTTCTTGTCAGTTTAGCTGTTTTAGTCAAATGAAAGGGAAAATAAGGGGGAAAAAGTTAACACTGAGGACCCAACCACACTTATACCATAATCAATAATTGTAGTTGGAAAGTATCTTTCACGATCCTTTCAAACGACAAAAGACTGCACGATGCATGAAAAAGCGCTGTAGATAGAGCACCGTTCTGCTCCATGGAGAGAAGAGGGGGAGAACGAGCGGACGGCAACCACCTTTGCTCTCTCCCCTTCAGTTTTATTATGATCGTTCCTCGCTTCTCATCCATGGATCCACCAGGACGGATTCATGAATATTGAACTTTGAGCGCTGTATAAATGCCAGGTTCTTGCCCTGAGGCAATTATGAGACGAGAATCCTCCTTAAGCTACGTACACACGTTAGATAATTGTCGTTGGAAAACAAACGATTAACGACAGATCAGTGGTTATTAACAATTATTTTGAACGTTGAAAGATAATCCACTAATAATGTGCAGACACTAGATGCGATTATTTGAAAGATGCAGGAAGTGACATGTACAGGAGGAAGTCGACGTAGAGGAATTAACGGCTCTCAGTGATACAAAGAACATGTTCACAAACGATTGGTCATTTTGCCAACGAATGTTCGTCTGAAGACTGTTAACTAACCTCTCTCTGTGATATGCCTTCTCACGTGTTCTCACAAAAGAAGAAAGCAGCCCTTGCTACTCTGTTCATGCTAAGTGAGGAACAAGAGGAACATGATGTGCAAGGACAAGTTGTGAAGAAGCATAGGGTGTGGTGTAAATATTGATGGACTGAGTTTCCCTTGAGAATCTGCTACATGAACTGCACTTGACATCTCCAGAAAACTTTAAAAATTACCTTTGAATTTTGGATGTGTGCTTCAAGAAATTACTTTCCACAGTTGGACCTTTTCTCCAGAAACAAGATACCTTCATGAGAAAGTCCATAACAGCTGAACAGAGGTTGATTTCCATGGAAGGGTACCTTGCCACTGGAAGATCTCTTCAAGAAATGAAGTTATTATTATTATTATTAACAAATGGGATTTATATAACAACAATATTTTTTTTGCAGTATTGAGTTCTCCACTGGGATCTCACCGCAAGCAATGGGTCATATCATCTCCGAAACGTGTGCCACAATTATCAAATGCTTAAAAGATGAATACATGAAGGTGGGATCCCATACAAGTATTATGCAAATGTATGTACACATTTAGTTTATAAAAAAATATTTATTCAACAAAGCGAACTTTTTGTACAACTATAGAACATAAAAATTGTAAATAACCACAGTCCAAACGAAGGGAAAACTATAGTGCAGCAGCAGCAACAACAACAATAACAGCAAAAGTGCAAAAAACAAATTTGAAGCATTCACCATTACAAATTGGTATATTGGTGGCGCACATTGCAACAGGCCGAGGCAGAGCAAGAGGCAGATGCAGAGCCAGAGGTTGACCCTAAACAGGTAGAATATTACCATATACTCAAACCTAAAAATGAACCAGGAACATACATTGTTACATAGTTACATAGTAGGTTAGGTTGAAAAAAGAATCCATCAAGTTCAACCACTAGGGAAATAAACATATCCCAGATATAAAACCCTATAAGACATAGTTAGTCCAGAGGAAGGCAAAAAAACCCTGGGACAATTTGCTTCAACAGGGGAAAAAAATTCCTTCCTGATTCCATGAGGCAATCGGATGTTCCCTGGACCAACGGTCACTGTTATTTTTACTTTAAAGCCTTAATACCCAGTTATATTCTGTGCTTCTAGAAAAACATCCAGCTTTTTCTTAAAGCTATCTATAGAATTTGCTGAAACTACTTCCTGATGGAGCCTATTCCACTGGACTCAAAAACTGGACTGCATGTTCCAGATGTGGTCTGACCAATGCTTTGTCCCGGGGCAGGATAATGTCTCCATCACTGCAGTCTATTCCTCTTTTAATACGAGAAAGTACTTTACTAGCTTTAGATATTGCTGCTTGACTTTACATGCTGTTATTAAGTCTATGATCTACCAGAACCCCCAGATCCTTTTCCATTTCTGACTCCCCCAAATGTATTCCCCCTAAACAGTATGAAGCATGCAAGTTGTTAGCTCCCAAGTGCATAATTTTACATTTATCTATATTAAATGTAATTTGCCACTTGGCTGCCCAATCAAACAGTACATCCAGGTCTGCTTGTAGATTGTAGACATCCTGTATGGACTTAATTCCATTACATAGTTTCTGCAAACACAGAAATGGCACTTTTAATTCCAAACTCTATATTATATTATACTATATATACTAATATACTATATATTATAAAGATGTTAAACAGTAAAGGTCCCAACACTGGTCCCTGGGGTACACCACTAATAACCTTAGACCATTCAGAGTATGAATCATTAATTACAACTCTTTGGAAGCAATCTTTAAGCCAGTTTTCTATCCATTTACAGATTGACTTTTCTAAACCTTGCGACTAACTTGCAATATTGGAGCTAGACACTTCAGGCAAGCAGAGAGCAGCATTGCTATGAGGAGAAGAGAGAGGAAAAAGGTAATATCTGGAAACTCACAATGCTATTTTTTTTCCAAACAGATTGACACCCTGTACAATACCCTTGAACAAATATCTTCTTATATGCTGCAACTAGAGAGTTGATGGCTCTCAAAATAGGGGTGCAACAAGCACAATTGTAAAATAAATTTAAAACCTATGTACATACTTTGGTTGTATTTTTATTTTATTTTGTGTGTTTTTTTACCTGAAGTAATTTTTTATTTTACAATTTGTTAAAAAAAATTTTACTTTTGTAATATTTGTATTTTGTAATTCATTAATGGTTAAAAGCAAGGTAAATTTTATAGAACATCGAGAAACAGAAGATATGACAGCATGGGAACAGAACAAGTCTGGAAAGTGAATCAGAAGAGGAAGGACAAAGAACAGCTCTGGAAAGTGAATCAGAAAAACAAAGACAGAGAACAGAGGTGGAAAGTGAATGAGAAAAGAAAGGACAGAGAACAGCGCTGGAAAGTGAATGAGAAGAGGAAGGACCGAGAACAGTGCTGGAAAGTGAATGAAAAGAGGAAGGACAGAGAACAGCGCGTAATATGTTGGCGCTATATAAATCCTGTTTAATAATATATATATATATATATATATATATATATATACTGCAGTTGTGTGTTGCAATGAATGATGTTCGTCGTGCATGTGCAGAAACATCCACGATCAGTACACAACTGTACACACAATAGATAGGGAACGATCGTTGCCCAAATGGATCTGCCAGAATGATCCTTCATTTCCAACAACATCCCTCATTCATCGTCATCATTTGGCCTATCGTTGTGCACACCAGCAGCAATGGGCTGTGCAACCCCAACACAATATGAGCACAAACAAGTCAAAAAACCTTGTTGCTTTCTATTAAAAAACATTTTATTGCTTTCTATTAAAAAACATTTTAAAACTAAATCATAGGTGTAATTCCACTTACAGTTTTCTCTTAGTTCCCCAGCAATGTTCCATATATTCCTTGTTAATCAGTTAGTAAACCCCACCTAATGCAGCTTCATGTGATGGTGTGCACTTGAATTATGAGCAGAGTTGCCACTCTGTTGTAGGTTGTAGATGCTTGTGCTACAGTAGAATTAAAAAATGTTGCAATGAGCATTGTCACTTCTGGTTCCCAAGCTTGTAGTTTTTCAATCAGCTGCTGACCACACTGAGTCCTGCCCACTGCCTTCTGGATGATGGATAATTTGTCCCAGTTTGGTAAAAGTAAAATAAGTTTTTGTTTTATATCATAAGTACTTGACTTAATAATTGGATTTGGAACATGATGGTTTAGACTTTTTTTATGTTCTTTAGTTACAGTTCACACCAGTGTGCTGCACACCATAGTTGTGACATACTGCAACATTATACCATTTGCTTTGATGCATAGTAATGTAACTTTGAAAAGTTAAAAAAAAATTTACTTTGCAGGAAAAATGTTGGTTCATAAATTGACCAATCTTTCTGGGCAATAGAGGATGGAATGCTCTGAAATAGAAAGCCAAGATAATGGTGGATGAACCTTCAGAATCATGAAAAGAAGTTGTTAAATGCTTCAATTGGTATATTTGAAAGGTTGTTTTGAATTAAAAATGCGAGAAGCTCTTGTAGATTATGAAACCGATATGTTCTTCCTTTTGCAATTTATCAATCTGTCTATTTGTATACTCAAGGACAATGGATTCACTGTCAAATTCTTTACCTTTGCTGCAAGATCACCATTTTGTGTTGAAGTGGCTTTCACTTTTGGTTCTTTGATTTAGCCCTCTTAGTCGACTAGGATTTGGTATTAAACTGGTCCAGTTATTCATAGGAGTTCCTTCAGTGATGTGTGGCAATTTTAGGGTTTAACTTCTGGTTAAACACCTGTTAGTAAACCCAAGAGAGTGAAACCAGAACTGGCTCAACAGATTTTTCAGGGATACTAAGCCAAAGCTGGGTCCAGAGAGGAAAACAAAACAGTTCAACCTAAAATAAAGCCCTTAATCATATAGTGAAAATCAGTGAATGTCCAACATAAATGAAACCCCCATAAATTAAACACTTTGCAAAATAAAAATACCAAAAGAAGTTTGTGGAACAGCAGCTAAAAGTGAATACACTGACATCAAACAAATGCAAAACTAGTTCAGAGAATAAGCATTCCCCATTGTAAATACCTATAAAAAAACAACAGATGTGTTAATTGCCAAAAGGGCTGGCAATTGAAAATAAAGTACAGATTTCTAACTGACCCTAATCTCTTCCTATGCAGTTTTCCATATATAAACACACAAATGGGGAAAAAGCCCATGGTTTTATTGTGTTCAATAATTCCCAATGAGATAAAGACTGTAATCAAAAATAACAAAACAAGAAAAATTGTTTCTTGAGAAAAAAATGAGGTCCACATGTGTCCTTTATTTTGTATGTGCCGCATCTCCTACATCTCACGTCTGGAGGGCTGTTTCTTCTTGGCACTTAATAGTTAATAGTGATTGGTAAATGTTAGGAATGTTGGGTTACACCATTGACCTTGTAAGCTGTTCATCTACATTTATCCCTATCATTTTCTAGATGATTCATGGCACATATTTTTCTGTTATTATTTTTTCCCATTTTTTATTTGATGTATCACATACCTAAAATTTTTTTGGGAATTACTATTTTTGTAATCATACATGTATACATAAGTATATATTTTAGGTTAATTATACCTTACATTTCTAACTTATTTGGCAAGTAAATGTTTTTAAAGGAGTTTTAAAAATGTTTTTCCTTTTTCTTTTATAACAACCGCTATGTACATATGTTTCTTCTTGTGCTTCAGCGTAATGTAAGAATTAATGGTGGGATTTAATCTGGTACCATCACTATACAGTCAGCTGTATGCCTATGTTTAGTAAATTCCTTGATGACTTTATGGTTAGACGTTTGTGATGCTGTTGCTTGATGGTTTCTTTTTACTTTATGCCTTTGTAGTGTTTTTTTATCCTATGTGATATATTTTAATCCAGTGATCCTACAAAATGCGTCATTATCCTATTCATATGCATGTCTGTGTTTTCATAGACATACAAAAACATGCAATGTTTATTGGCAATGTTTTGCCTTGAGTTTTTTTGGATTATAGTCTTTGGGGTTCCTGAAATTGTTGAACACAATATGACCTTTCTTCTCAATTTTTGTATATATGTGATCTGTTCATTTCATTCTTTTTAATAAATGGTTGCTAGAAACTAATAATTATTATACAAAGCTTTTCATTCACTTAAATAGTTGTCCTTTCATTTTTTTTAGTTTAGAAAGCTTGGTAACACAACATTTCTTAAGGGCACTATTTTCTTTTTTTTGTCATTGTTGCACTGTGTGTTAACCTGTTTCGTCAATCAATTATTCCTTTTGTATTTTTTAAAAACAGGCCTCAAGTTTTCCCCTAAAAGCAGAATTTAATGTACTTCATTTAAAATTGGTTCACCAGCTGTTTTGTCTAAAACGATAGGCATTTTTGAAAACAGGAAAACAATGGATCAAATAAAAGAAACATGAAATTTTTGAGGCTCTTTGTATTTCTTCTGATGAGAGGTAATATGCTCAGGGAGACACTGACACTTATATCGAGAATTTCACATAGACAAAGGAGCTTCTGAAAAAATGTAAGAGTGTTATCTTCCTAGAACAGATCGTCTAGAAATGCTATGGGACAGTGAACAAGAATGACAATATATTGACAGATATTATGACAAATAAAAAATATGGATAAGAGGAACGTATAACCACATAAAGTGGTAAAGTGAAGGGGATGAAATAATGTTTTGTGGAGTAGAGATTTAAACAGAGAAACAAATAATTAAAAAGAAAAAGTTCTGTGTATTTCTTCTTTTGTGCTGATGAGAGGAAGAAAAAACAAACACTTATTTATTACACTAGGGCAAGGTGAATATACCCCCCCACCAATCCATCTTCACATGAACACTGATAAATTCCATTTTTTGAGGGTTTATGCCTCTACCTTAGTGCAAGAAGCCTTTGCCTATACATTTGAGCTGATTTACTAAAGGAGCTGACAATCTTCACACAAGAAATAATGTAAATATTCACCTTAATTATCCAATCATATGCAGATAAAATAGGTAAATGGGAAAATATTTTTCCCATGAGTAGATAATGGAACTGAACTTTCTAACAATTTATTGTGCTAAGATTCTCAACTACTGTAGTAAACAATCCTTACATTTGCACATTGATGATATATATGGCAGTTTGCAACGCGGGTCCAAAATTGACAGATTTGAGAGAAATATTTTTGGACTACTTTTGCTTTCTGCATATTCACATTTTAATAAAATGTATTTATGAGAATAAAATAAAGAAAAATGAGAAAGACATATACACAAAAGCTATCACATAACACGTGGGTAGTTAAGATAAAATAAAAGTGGTTAAATAAAGAAAAACAGCAGTGCACAGTAAGGTGGTGGTGTTATGTAGTCCAGGAGAGAACAAAGCTTCCTCTCCATAGGTATAGCAAAGTGAATGAATGCTGTCTCTCTCATGTATCATGTTATTATTAATAAACAGTATTTATATAGCCCCAACATATTACTCAGCACTGTAGATTAAATAGGAATTGCAAATCCCAGACAAACAATAACACAGGAGGAGGAGAGGACCCTGCCCAGAAGGGCTTACAATCTAAGAGGTGAGGAAAGTAGCACACATTGAGTATACATTTTAAAGTGAACCTGTGCCCAGATTATGGACATTACAATGGTTACAAATCCTGGACAAACGGAAAAATCACTGTAAAACAAGCCCACATTCACCACTGTAGCAAAAAGCACTCTGAATAAATTAATCTTTACATTGAAACTCTGTTACTAGAAAAACAAATCCTAACAACACTGCAATCTTTAACTAGTCTATCTTTTAAACATTTAATTTGATAAGAGAGGTTTTGTGACTGTTCTAACATGGTGGAACCATGTGTGGTGGTAAATGGGAAGAATGCTTCCTACATTGCTGGCACAAATTCCTCATTGCTCAAAGAACCCCTAGCAACCTCTGGTGGAACCCTGGTTGAGAAACAGTGGTCCAGAGTCTCTGCTGTGTGTGCTTAGTGGTTACCTGTTTATCCTGCTAGTGATCTGTATTGCCTGTCAGTGCCACTGTTTCATGTGAAAAAAGGAAAAGCTTCTGGCTCTTCAACAGTGTTTTCAGCTCCCTGCTCTGTATCCCCTTATCCTTCAGTGAATGATGTCAAAACGCATGTGTTGATTGCTCTGTATGTATTGTCAGCAGGTGGATAGCAGGTGGATAGTCCACCAGCCACAACAAAAAGAGGATGAGTCTGAGGTAGTGGTCATGTGATGATGAGGTGAAACAAGAAAACAAAGGAATTCAGACAGGAATATTTTGTGGGCAGTATGTGGGGGCCCCACAGAAATGGGAAATTTCATGGCTGGGTTTTTGAAACCTTGCCATCTACTTCAAAATTTAGAGGCACTGAGGTTTAATTTACATATATGTATTGCAATATTGCGTTATTGTAGCCCATGGCAGCGTGCATCTCATGCATTCATGCAATGCAGTGCTATTTATTTGGATATCATCCCAACACATCTTCTCTAGCATACCATGATGCGCTGCATAGTAACATGCTTAGTTTGTGGTGTTGCTGTGTGTCTCCTAAATATAGTACAGGTCCAGTATTTGGACTTCAGATTGCTAGGCAGCCTAAACAAAAATGGGTTGCCCTAATGCAGTATATGAACAAACTGGATAATGGAAAGCCAAGCAGAACTGCTGCAGACTACCAGCCCTCCAACATAAACACAAAGCAGGTATTGGAACTCACCACAGTGAGGTGCCATGAGTTGTGGCATGGTAATGGGTTGAATGAGATGCTTAATCCATGGAAACATTTTTTATTCACAGTTGTAACAAACAGTAGTGCATTGTCAAAGAGGTTCTTATAGAACTAAGTTCCCAGCCACCTTGAAGCCGCTTTAACCCCTATGCAAGCAATTTTCTGAGTCTTTCTATTCTACCAGCAAGGACCTTTGCAGTACTCTTTTAACAGGGGTATATAATTTATACTCATTATATTAACACTCATCTGACACCTAAAAGTTACGGTCTCAAACTACCCCAGAAGAAGCCCAAAAGGCGAAGCGCATTAGGAAATAGAGACATTACTTACACTTAGACTATTTACTTCCTAATCCCAGAAACCAGAATGGGACACTGTTTTTGTTATATACCAGGAGTGTAATTATGTATAGAAATTTTTTTTCCTAAAACAATATAATAGGCAGGGATCTCCACAAACATGTTTACAAATTGTATTTTGTGTTATCTGTTTCAATAAGTTTGCTATATCTTATTTACAATATATGTGATTTGCCAACAAAACTTTCCTTTAATTCTTTATTTTTCTTGCATTTTTGATATATCTAATAGGATCTCAAAAAAAAAATTGTTTTAGCGAAACCAACAGTTTTTTTTTTTTTACAGCATGTTTTGACATTGGATTATATAATTCCTTGGCATACATGCAAAAGCTTTAGCAATCAGACCAAATGTGTGTGTCTTTATGTCTCTGGAAGCTGCATAATGTTAGAACCATACAGGTGATCTAAATACCTAGTTAGGAAGAGATTTAGCTTTTTGACAACTGCATCAACTGAAATGAATGCAAATAACCCAATTGTCAACACAGCGTTACCAGTGTTGCTGACACGTGAGTAAAATAACCCCTGTAGTCCTAGCCATACTGTGTACAATCCTTTGGGGCCAGTGATTGATGTGACTATAAAGTCAAGCATTTCATCATAATATATATGAATACAATACAAAAATAAAAAAACGTCCTAGGAGTTCTGTTTTATAGGTATCAACCATACTGGGAATCTGTTCTTCTTACACCAGTAAAATACAAACGCCATACATAAATTAGCAAATTTTTGTCTATGTATTGTGAATGTATATAGAATATATACTAGCCTTAGGTAAAGTGAGAATTAACCCAAACTATATTATGCTGTTTCAAAATGACTAACTCAGCTATTTGTGTTCTTTACTTTCTGTTCCCGGAGGCGTCTTGGCCTTGCACCTGGTCAAGTGAAACCAGCTGATAAGGGGACCATAGAAGCTGTGCAAGTGGAACTAGCAGATAAGGGGACCATGGAAACCGTAACCCCCCCAAGAAAAGTAATGAGAACAAAATATGCAACAGAAGCAAAACAAGTAAAACAATAACTTGTTGTCTTCAGGCAAACTAAAGAAAAGACCAGCCCAGAAATGGATGACAGGTGACGCAAGGAACTGAAGAATAAAAAATAGACTCTTTGGTTAAAGTTTTCAGAAACTCCTTTAGACAGAGGAAGGTACAGTCCCAACCTCTATTGCCTTGTCTGTTGTGAGTTTCCCACGCGTGAATAAAACCTTGATTCTTTTACTATACCTCAGAAGTTGTCGTGAATAATTGTCAACTTACCATTGACAGTATCTGGCACCTTTGTGTTGCCAACATGGTGAAATGCCTCACTCTTGACATCATAGAATTTACTATATATTATATTAGTAGTTAGCAAACCTTTACAAAGAAACATCTTTTTATTTCAATAATGCGGTTGTATGTTTAAAGACCAATGGAAGCTGGGTATTATGGTAAAAAAATATAAATATACTTTAATCCATCTTTTGGCCCCCTTTAGACAGTAATTTGAGATTTGCTATTGCTACCGTGTTTCCCCGAAAGTAAGACCTACCCCGAAAATAAGACCTAGCACTTTTCCCCCAACCTGCCCTAATATAAGACCTACCC
>NC_092871.1:36709210-36723523 GCF_032062135.1 Pyxicephalus adspersus
CAGAAGGGGAATTTGGGAATATGGTGTTTTTTTTCATTAAAAAAAGTATATAAGACCTACCCTGAAAATAAGACCTAGTGTGTTTTTGGAAGCCCAAAAAAATATAAGACAGTGTCTTATTTTCGGGGAAACACGGTATTTCTTGAAGTCTTATGTAATGAGTAATGTCTTCTAAAGCACAACCCTAATATCCAAAAAATCCAAAAAAGTAGTACGTTCGCAGTCCCTGACTCTCTTGTATCGAGCTTGTGTTCTATGACTTTTTCTTGTCACAAACAGATTGGGCTTGATATATTAAAGCTATTATATTATATATATTTAATTATATATAATATATCCAAAACTGGAGAGAATAGACTATTGTGAGAGAACATGGGTGATCCAGCAAACCTGGAATGGAAAATGTTTTAAATCCTGGACCAAATCCTTTTTTTGGAGTTTGCTGGATCACACAGGTGTCTCATAATAGTCTCAGAGAACTTGAATAAATTAGGCCCACAAAATCTGACTATCACTTCTAGCTAGTTTGTATCCTGTGACCATTATGTGCAGCAAGTTCCTAGTTCCTGACCCTCTCCTGTAGCACACATGTTGGTTCTGACCATCATTGGAGCAAGTTCTCATTCCATCTTTTGTTGCACAGTCAAAGTTTTATTAATATTTGGAGGGTCAGAGATTGTAGAAGGAACACATTCTAAAATGTCTACAATCAGCTTATATGAAAATTTTTATTCAGCATTCCTCTGAGAAACCAATTATCAAGGGAAACTTGTAACTGAATGAATGAATGCACATGTTTTATATTTCTATGTTTGTAGTGGTCTTTGTTCTTCATTTGGCAAAATAAATAAATATAATTATAGTTTCAATATATTTAGTAACAAACCTTTGACATTTTGCCATCAGCGTGGGTTCCTTATAGTAATCAAAAGGTCATATTCCCTGACCATCTCTTGTAGCAGTTCCTAGTCCCTGACTAGCTCTTGTGGCAATTCCTAGTCCCTGACCATCTCTTGTAGCAAGGTCATAGTCCCTGACCATTTATGGTAGCACGATCGATTCCCTGAATATCTCTTGTAGCAATTCCTAATCCCTAACCATCTCTTATAGCAAGGTCATAGTCACTGACCATTTCTTGTAGACAGGTCATAGTCCCTGACCATCTCTTGTAGCAAGGTAATATTCTCTGATAGTGTTGGTTGAATAGCTCACTATTCGATTTGACTGCTATTCCGTTGAATAATGCATAATTATTAGGGTGATCGACGGTCGAATTCGAACTCCAATAAAGTCAATAGGGGAAAAATTTGGGTTGTTTTTCGGGACTGTGTAGAGCTTCTACAGCCTATAAATGCATTTAAAAAGACATGTCAAGACTCCCCCAACTCTGCACAACACTGTAAAAGTAAAAAAAAAAATAAGGAAGTCTTTTTTCTGTTGCTGGCAAGGCCATTTTTTGCCAGAACATGCCGGATTTTATACGGTATCCGAGTGGAGGCAGGGAGGGATATGAGGGGGTTCCTCCGGTCCAAAAATTAGCCACCAGGTTTCACTGCTCTGTTACAAGCCATACACAGGCTTCAGAGTACAGACAATGATGCCTGATCCTAACTGCTAGCAATGCGACAAACAGCAGCCGATCTGCATTGGAGCTCCTGCTCACTGCTGGTGGAGCCTGAAAAAGGTAATGCTCGGCTACATGCCTCACTCCAATTGCTGGCAGCAGCACGGGTAACTTTGGTGGCAGAAGGAAGAAAGGCAGCAGGGCAAGATCGAGCAGTTTGAGCTTGCTTCTTGGGCAGAGGTGGTTGCACAGAGCTCTGTGCTTTGAACAGGTGTTCCCGCCAGATTACTGGGTGGTGGCTTTTTAAATGAGTGCTCATGCAACTTTTTCCAAGTTTGTTGGGTTTTTGCCTCATTTCAAGTGTTGAGCACACAGTTTGCAGATGACCATAGTGTTATCATCACTATGGACATTAAAAGATGCCCACACTGGCGAACATCTAACTGGGCCGAAAGGTGCTCTGGAGCTGGTGCTCGTGGTGGCGGTCCGCGGTTGTTGAGGCATAGCTGTGGTGACAGCTTCCGGTGATTTACGTCTATGACTTGCCTCACTGGTACTTGAAGAATGCAGAGTGTGGGCAGCTTTTACCCGCTTCCTCCCACTACCCCATTGAGGGCGCTCTGCAACCTCTTCCTCCTCTTCTTCCTCCTCTTTCTCCTCCTCTTCTTCCTGCCTATGATGATCTCCTTGTTCGCCCCATGTCGGATGAAGGACATCATCATCATCATCATCATCATTATCAGAAGAGACAGTTTCCTTATATGTGCTAAAAGGAAGCAGCGGCCTTTTGGAGCCAGTTTGAATTGGCTCGTCTGGCTCAGAGTGTTCTATTGAAAAGTAAGTGGGGGGAAAGCCTGTGAACTGACTCTCTTCGTCAGATGACTCAAACAACTGAGCTTCAAGGAATACTTGTAGCTCCGCCTCTCCAACCCCTCGGTGGGACTCCTCTACATACTGCTGTACACGTGACTTTCCAGCCGCTGATGAAGAACTAGGAGGAACAGGTGTATCATGAACCACCCCAACCTGTCCCCAGATACTACCAAATTCCTTGTACACACTCTTATAATCTCTTGGCTGGACTACTGTAACATCCTCCTCTCTGGTTTTCCACTAGCCCAACTCTCCCTCTGTATTATGAATGCTGAAGCCAGACTTATCCATCCTTCTCTTCTGCTGCATCTCTTTGTAGTTCTCTTCGTTGGCTTCCATTTCACCTTAGAATCAAGTTCAAGCTCCCGTGCTTTGCCTTCAATTCCCTCCACAGTTCTTGTCCCACTTACCTTTCTGACCTGATAGAAAAATACTTCCCTAGCCACATTCTTCGCTCTTTAATGACCTAATAATGACTTCCTCACTCATAACTTCATCAGATGGATGGCTCCAAGACTTTTCTAGAGCCGCCCCAACTCTATGGAATGGTCTTTCATGTTCCATTTGGCCTGTTCCTACTTTCTGCTTCTTTCAAACAACCCATAAAACCCCTCTTTTCAAATTTGCCTACCTGTCTTCTTCTGTCTCTTAAACCCTCACTTAAACCCTCACTACACCATTCCATATCTCCCCTCCTATTGTATGCTTCTTTCCCACCTCTTAGATTGTAAGCTCTTTGGGGCAGGGTCCTTTCCCCCTCCTGGGTCACTGTCTTTGTCTGTCTGTCATTTGCAACCCTTATTTAATGTACAGCTCTGTGTAATATGTTGGTGAAATATAAATACTGTTTATGATAATAAAAAATAATCTAGTAGTCCTCAATAATCACTTGTAGAAAGCTCCTAGCACCTGATTATCTCTTGTAGTAAGGCCATAGTCCCTGACCATCTCTTTCAGCAAGTTCCAATTCCCTTATCATTTTTTGTACCAGTGTGGTAGTCCTAGAGCATATCTTATTTTATGTATGAAGTTTTTGACAACTTTGTTGTTGCCCTTATGAGACGTACGGCAGTTTTTGATAGAATGCAGAGGGTTTGGAACCACTCTTGTGTTGGTAATATTATAGTGCACTTTAGGGGGATTTACTTTCCTAATTTGTCCTGGTGGGCACTGTTGATAAAGAATGTAAGAAAAAAAAAAACAAATGTTTTTAATTATTGTCACTAGAACAGGAATAGAGAATAAATCTTTCTGTGAGAACAATGGGGGCATAAATAGAAAACAAGCTGTCAGATTTTATTCCTTTTATTTTTTATCTAAAAGTAAAAAAAGAAATGGTCTTAGATCTAAAAGTGTTTCTAAACCCAAACATTATATCATAATATATTCCAGATAACTAGTTATTAGATGTGGAGGCTGAAATAGTTTACAGTTTTCTTTTTTTTTTCAACCTGGTAAACTAGCGAATAACACACTTCCTGCACCTGGGTCATTACAACCACTGCTCCACTGTATCTACGGAAGAAGTCATTCTTGTAATCCAGGCATTCATCACATTGATTGCTGATATTTTAGGAAGGAGAGTCAACATCCCACCCTAAAATTCATTACATAGTGGTAATAGTTTCAGCTTGTGGCAGATAATTCACAACAGGAATCTGAGAGTTTCTTGCCGCCTACCTTGTCACACTTTGTGGAAAGTGATTCAAATGATTTACCATAGTCACTACTATTTGATTTTTGGTGCTAGAGTCCTAAATGATTAAAATTGTTGGGTATACAAAGCTTATGGTTTATGAGTTAATAAAGTTAAACTTTTATTCTGAAAAAAATCCATGGCCCAAACTTTTCCTTATTCTTGTGCCTGGTGTGTTTTTGAATTTATTGTTTACAATATGAATTTTGGGTTGATAGTGGGAGTGTACAATGTTTGAAAAATAAAAACTAATGCAACCACAATCACATCTAAGGGATGGTCGCAGAAAAACATTTTTGTTATTAAGGTTCAAGGCTTTTTAATTTAAATTACAAATAATGTTTAGCTTTCAACTAAACTTGTGTTGCCCATAATCTTCTGGTATTTACTGTATAGGTAACAGGCTGGAACTACAAAAGCCAAATTCTGTGTTCAGTGACTGTAAACTCATTGGACTTTACTGAGATTTTACTTTAACACATGAAATCTTGGCTTACTGAAGTCTGTGTAAAAAATGGACACAGCATGTAATTGGCTAAGGGATTATTCATTCTGTCAAAAATTACAATCATTAATATGTTGCATGACTGTTAGGAATGTTTTTGCTCTGTACAACTCAACCTGTCAATGATAAATTTCTAACAATTTTGAAATGTTGCCATTTAAATTTCAGCTAATGGGTTGACATTTGTAGAATTTGTAGATTACATATTAGACAACTTTTTTTTATATATAGGGTTAATAGCCAAGTTAAATGTAGATCAATTAAATGACTACCCGTACAAACCTTTTAGCACTGCCATTTCATTAAATATAAAAATTAGGTATGCATTACACAACAAAAAATTAGGAATTACTAACTTTAAAAAGTTTATATATGTATTCATGCATATATTTTTATTTAAAAGTGGCTTACTTAACCACCTGGGCGTTACACTGAGGTCTAGATTTCTGTTCCAAAAGCGTTACAGGTTTTCATGAATTTTTTTTTTTTTTAAATTGTAGACCTGTAACTTACAGAAATATGTCCGAACAAGGGTTCTAGTAGATATCATGAATAAGAAGAGGCATTTTCTTCTAAGCCGGCCGGCATTTTCTTCTAAGCCGGCCGGCTTAGAAGAAGAAGCCAGCCGGCTTCTTCTTCCTGGAGAGAACACCCGACGCTGGAGGACGACGCTGGAACACGACGGATGGACGATCGCAGCGGGAACAGGTAAGTGATCGATAAACCCGAACTTTTCTCACTGTATTTACATACAGTGAGAAAAGTTTGGGGTTATCGAAAATAGTAATTTTTTTTAGCCCGTACCAAGGTCGGGCTTATCGGTTAGGTGGTTAAAGTGAACCTGTGCCTAGATCAAGAACACTAAAGTATTTACATATTCTGAACAAACAATAAAATCACTTTATAAAATACACTCATTCCTCTTACTGTATTGTTATTTCTAAGCTGTTAAAAGTTAAGTTTTTTTGTGATCATTGAGATGACATAACTTCATAATAAAATCACCTAGAGGAGTCAGTAATGGCCCCTAGTCAAAAATAAATGAGCATTCAGGTAGTTTTGGGCAATAGGTTGTCAGTCATTCTGCCAGACTTACCTCCTCCTTGCTAAAGCACTGGTGCCTTTCTCCTGTGCATGCCAGCAGTTCTAACCTCAGGCACACCTGCTCTTCTTGATTTAATTGGTATTGCCCCTCCTGCCTGCCACTCACGAATTAGCCTGTTAATCGGTCTTGGCTGTTTAGCTAACTCAGACACAGCATTCAGCGTTCGTGCAACCTTTTAATTGAGTGTTTCCCAAGTCTGCTTCTGTGTTAACCCCCTGTAGCCCAGTCATTTATTTCCTTGACTATTTTCTTGTGCTCCTTCTGTGTTCCCTTTGTCTATGGTGACTCCCATGTCACCCTTGCCCTTTGTCTCTTCCCTTGCCTCCTGCATTCCCCTGTGCCTTCAGTGACCTCCTTGTCACCTGTGCCTCCTGTCTGTTCCTGTGTTCCCCTGTATCTTCGGTGACCATTTTCTGGATTCTCGTTCTTGACCCCTGGATTTGTTCTTGACCCCTGGATGTCTCAGATAGCTACAGCTTCTACACTGTCCATATAGGGGATAGCCTCAACCTCTAATGTCATCCTTGCTCCGTCTCAGAGCCCACCGCCTCCTCTTCCAGCTGTTCCTGCTGCATGCCCCAGGCTTGATCAATATGAGCCATCAGGATCCAGGTATACTTCTGATTAGCCAGCTGATTCGAGTGGGTGGCATCTTTCACCCTAGAGCGCAGCATAAAGCGGAAGTGTGCTGTGAAAATTTCCCTCTATGATGTCCCAGCGCACATTAGGATTTGGGTATGCTAGCACTTCACCAGCTTTGAATCCAACAGGCATGGCCATGTTGCATATCACCAGGCATTTGTGGCTCAGCATCCCATATACATGAGTTGATGATGACAACGTCGGGCTGAGGTCCATGTTCGAAGTCAGCCAGCACGCTCTCTATGTACTCTGAAGAGACACGGGTCAGAAAATAGAACCGTACAAGGTGGTAGTCAGTTCTGTAATGACGCACTTCGAGGTAAATTATGACATTGTGCATTTCACCCAGAGATCCCCAACGTGTCGTTTGCAAATGACATCTCACCCTTCCCTTTCAGCTGGTTCTCAGTCCGAAACTCATCATTCTGCAGTATTTTCACAAGATCTTTGTTGACGGATCTTTAAATAGAGTCTCCCAGGACTGCCACATACTTGTTGTGAAGAAGTCTCCGGACGTCTGCTAAGCTGAATAACTTGGCTCAATGTGGTCATCCAGGATCTCTCGATTCCCATTACACATACCGATGTCTCCCATCTCATCCCCCCGACATATACAGAGGGACTAATGTTCCACTTCCCAGTTCCGGGGTAACATACACAGATATTCAGTCTGATAAATCGTGGTACCGATGGATGAGGCATAAGACGTAGCTTTCTTTATTCAATCACAGATAGTGTTGTTGTTCAAATTCGGGTCGTCCTAATGTTCGACCCGAATATGACCGTTCGAATTCGTTTGGACCCGCCCCGAATTTTGCTGGATTCGAAGCCCGGAATTGGACCCTCCAACAATGCCTAGGGACCTCCCCCATGATACCTAGGGCCCTCCAATAACATCAGGGATGCCCCCCTCCATGTTTGTTGTGGCAGGTCGCCGATTGGCTGTCTGTCACTGCATGCCACAAAGGCAGCCATTGGCCTATATAAGGCCAGGACATGCCTGCATTTACCACTCCGGACAGAGATTTGCTGATAGCATCACAACCTTTTTGTGCTGCTTGGCTTGCTTTGTCAAAGTGTAAAAAAGTGCTTTACTTTGTTAGACTGTGTCACACTCACACTATTAGTCAGATAGATTGTTGGATTGTACTGTATTGGTGCTGAAAGGATCTGCTTCTACTTCTAGTACCTCGAATGCACCCTGACTTCTCTTTCACCCACAGAGATAGATGTCTGGAGAGATATCCCAATAACACAGACAGTATGGTTTTAGGAATATTCTCTAATCTTTACTTTGACAAAACGGTTTTTTATACATACAGGATACAGGAAAACATAGGCGTAGTTTACATATGCAGTTATGCTGAGTAAGCAAAAACAACTCCTTACATAATAATAAAGCTGATGCAGGCACATTTTTCCAGATGTTCAGCATCCTGTTATTCATACAAAGTATATAACTTGTTTTATTTACCCCTTCAATCCCCTCTTAAGTCATGAATATGACTTATCTTCTTTCTATCATAGAGAGGTAAGTAGCATATTTTTATCCAGGATCTGTGGGTTTTTTGACACATTGCGCAGAATATCTGTATGAGGGAAGGGATACATTGGATACAACAACATAAGATAATCAAGGAAGCAATTGTAATTACAATACTGATAAATAATGTTCTTAACCAACTCAAATCTGTCAGCCAGCTCAATAACCAGTCCCACCAGGAGGATGAACCAACATCCTTCTTGATATTATTGGCAATTTCATGTAACGCTTGAATATGGGACTGGATTGATCTGGAATGGTCAGATAAATTAAAGCAACATATTTCTTTAAAATCTTAACACCCTACATTATGTTAAAGTAACAAATAATCCACAGCAAATCTAGTTTCTAGCACTACTCCGCTTACTTCTTGTAGATCTAAAAGCATGTTTGATAAGGCGGTAGAAGTATGATTCAGAGATTTAGCCAAGTCACATGCAAAAGAATTTATAGTATGAGTATTATATATAACCAGTCCAGGCACTCCCAATATAGAGGCCCCCAAACTTGTGTATTCTGCATGGCTGAGAAGGGATAGAGTAGAGTCACAGTTTTCTGATAAAGTCTTGGTAACCGATCTGTAAGCTCTCCTAATAGGATAGTCAGCCTGGATAATTCCCAGGGACCTTCAATAACATTGGCAGGAATATAGATGTAAGTGCAGTTACCACATGACAAAAACCATCCCTTAGGGAGCATTATATTATAGATAAAACTGGGAGTCACAATGGTCTTATTACAACTCATGGAATTATTCAGGGAGCTAGCAATCCTATTATTCTTTTTACATCTGTCATTAATATAATCATATACACTATTCTTAGGTAATTGTCCTTTTTTGTCTCTATTATCACAATATAAAGTCATATTCTGGGAAAAGGTAAAACAGGTCTCTGCTGCAGTCACATTATTAGTAATTATTCTATTATCCCTGCTATTTCCTAATTTCTGACATTCCCCACAGAAGTCATACAAGGGAAAAAGAGATTGTGTATTTTTAGCCATCGAACCAGACTTCAAAGGGGGGATTCATTGGGTGTAGGCACAGCAATAACACATGTTTTTATAAGGTCCCATGGGCTCTGTAAGTCTTTAAGGCACAATAAGCTAACATTTAGGGCATTTGCCATCCTGACTATACTATTCTGTTCAGAATAAAAGGGGCCGGTAGCAAAGGGATCTTGCTCCTGAGCTCTTTTAGATACTGACTGAATATTCGGTGTACCGCATAAGTAACTCATCTCCTCTGGATGATAGCTACAAGTACTAATAAGCCAGACTGGCAAGAAAACTCAAAGATTAATAATTATCCACAGACAAACAAATCTCCCAGAATATTGTGGGGTCATCATCTTCAGCCTGTGGCAAGGCACTTTTCAGGGAGACTTCTTCTGAGTTCCCCTCTTTGTTCAGGGATTTCACACCTGCTTCACCCTCTTTGTCTTCTTTCAACACCGGAGAGCAAGCCCCAGGGACTCTTTCCACTCTACTAGCGTGAATCCAGATTGGAGCTTCTTCTGTCAGAATCGCTGTTCTGGTAACTGCTACCACTCGGGTGGGTGGTCCAAACGGGAACTCAGTCTGTTTTCGTTCTTTTGCCAGGCACTGGACTATCTCCACGTCTCCTGGTTGGAAGGGATGTGTAGGTTCCTGTGAAGAGAAAGGAGAGGCAGGACAACATCTTTTTCAACTTGATCCAAAGTTTCTACAAGTTTCCTCACATATTCTGCCTGTACTACTTCTAGATCCCCATTTTCACGGGGGCCTTTGGACCCCAAGGGATGGGGAAGGACCTCAAATGGTGAGTAACCAGTATTCTTGTTAGGTTGCATACTAATTTCTGCTAGGACTACAAGCAAAAACTTTTTCCAATTAGTGAACGTGCCTCCAGTAATTTTCCCTATTTTTTCTTTATTTTGTTCTATTCAGGAGGTGGAACTTCCAGTCAATCCTAAGGGCTTTGGAAAGCTCCCTGGACACAAAAGCTGGGCCATTATCTGAGTTAATTTGAACAGGACATCCCCATCTGGGGATGATCTCTGGTAACAGAATCTTTACCACAACTTGTGTGGTTTCATTGGTAGTAGGAAAAACCTCCGGCCATCTAGAGAAAATATCCACAATCACAAGGGCATATTCCTGCTTTCTTCTTGTCTTTGGAATATGGGTAAAGTCAATTTGTAAGTGAGTGAATGGCGAAGTCGGGTAATTCAGATGCTGATGTTGGGCCTTCTTTGAGTTAGGTATAAGGCTTGGTATAAAAAAAAATCTCTCCTATTGAGGTCAGTTGTTGCCTGTGCTCCCCTATGGCCAAGACCATGATATTGTGCAAATAAAATTGGGGCTCTTGCCACTGGAATACATGGTTTCCCCTCTTTGCAGATAAGACCTGTATCAGGGTCTTGTACTGCACCTACCGACTGCCAGTCTACCTTGTCACTACTTGTAGCCAAATCCTGGAGGTTTAGCAATAAATTGTCGGTAAGGGTAATTTCTGTAACTGGGGAGGGCATTTGAACCGTTGCTGCCTGTCTAATAGCGGCCTCTTTTGCTGCCTTGTCAGCTAAGGCATTCCCTTTAGCTATGTCCACTTTGGAGGCCAGTATGTGCTTTACAATGGACAATAGCAACTTTGCTTGGTAATTGGATGGTGACTAGGAGATCGTGTACTAGGGTGGAATGTGAGATTTGCTTCCCATCTGCAGCTATGGAGCCTCTTCTCTGCCAGATTATCCCGTGATCATGTACAACCCCAAAGGCATATTTGGAATCAGTGTATAAATTTACATCTCTTCCCTCAAAAAGACAACAAGCTCTAGTGAGGGCAATCAGTTCAGCTGCTTGGGCTGACTGAAAAGGTATAGGATTCGATTCTAGAATAACATCAAGAAGTTGAATCACAGCGTATCCTGCATGATAAGTGTTGTCATTAGGGGGGGAACAGGATCAATCCACAAAAATATCAGGTGCTCCTTCAATGGGTGTGGACTTTAAGTCAGGTCTAGGTGAGGAGTGCCCATGCATGAGTTCAGCACATTCGTGGGGAGGAGGCAAATCATCCTGCTCTCCCTTATATCCAAGTAGGGCATTAAGTATAGCCATTGGACCAAATGTGGGTGCTGAGTATTTAATATGAAGTTGGGGGTTAGATAGCAACAAAACTTCATATCCACTCAGTCCTTGCGCTGACATATGTTGTGTACACATGCCCTTCAATAGAGCCTGAACATTGTGCGAGGTATGCAGAGTGGTAGGATGACCTAGGGCAGTGTTTTTCAACCGCTGTTCCGCAGCACACTAGTGTGCCTTGAGAGATCTTCGGGTGTACCGTGGGAAAATATCCAATTTCAGTTAATTGGTCCCAAAATGATTTATTTACTGCAAAAAAATTGTCTTCATTTGTCTATACCAGCGATGTATAGTGATAGGCAGAACCAAAAAAAACTCTTCCACTAGATGGCAGCAGGTAGCTAATTTACGTGTCTGACTTTTTGGTGGTGTTCCGTGGGATTTTTCTAATTGTAAAATATGTGCCGCGACTAAGAAAGGTTGGGAAACACTGACCTAGGGTGATAGGTGTGGCCATCTCAGCGACCATGGCACAGGCTGCCAAACTCCTGAGACACGCGGGCATGCCCTGAACCTGTACCGGAACCACTTTTGAAAAAAAGGAATAGGGCAAAATTTGCCTACATGTTCTTGCGCCAGGACTCCTGCCATGGTTTTACAATAGTCCCTGGCAAATAAGTGAAACATCACGCCAAAGTCGGGTAGGCCCAGACCAGGACTTGAAAGCACCGCACACCTCAAATGACTAAAAGCCCGCAACATTTCATCAGACCATTTAATGAAATCAGGCATATCAGTCTTAGTGGCTTGTCTCAGAATATTATCATAGTAGAAACAATCAGCTATCCATTGGTGGCAGTAACCAATCATGCCAAGAAAAGTTAACATATCTTTCTTGGTTTATGGGCGGGGCAGACCCAGTATGGCAGTAATTCTGCATGGCTGATTTTCCTCTCAACTTTACTCGCAGGCCTCCCGAGTAGAACCCCATATGAGGAGATCGTCCACACATTATAGAAGGACAGAACCAAGAGGGGCAGTCCAAGGGCGCAGTGTAGCTTGGAGGACAATGGAGTAGACTACTGGGGAGTCTACATAACCCAGAGGCATGGCCGTGTCTCCTTGTCAACTGGGACAGAAAAAAAATGCATTCTTTAAATCAATAACAGAGAAAAACCCTGCATGGGCAGGAATAGCTGATAGCAGAGATGGCACTTCTGGAACCACAGGGGTTATGGGTATGATCTGAGCATTTACTGCTCTAAGATCCTGGACAAACCTAAAGGTATTGTCAGCTTTTCTTACTGGGTTGATAGGTGTATTATAGGGGGAGATAGTTTCCTCAATAACCCCTGCCCCTAGGAATTCCATCAACACAGGCTCAATTGCCTTTTCTGTTTCTGTGGATAGTGGGTATTTTTTTAATATAAGCAGGTGCAGTGCTGGGGTTAAGCAGTGCCTTATATGGTGTACAAGAGATTAGACCAATATCTTGGTCAGTATTTGCCCAAACCTCAGGAGGAACCTGATCAAGTAGCGGATCCTGTGGTTGGCATTCCAAATATAAAAAACAATTATCGTTTGGTACATGGATGGGCATGACTGAGGATGTGACATGTAGGTGTCCCATCTTACTAATCCCCAACTGCAACCTCAATAGAACAAACAAATCTCTCCCTATTAAATTCACAGGACAATTTGGAATGATCCTGAAACAGTGTGTGAACATTGATTGGTGATTATATGGATGTTGGATCGAGAGAGGAGGAGTTTTATGGGATCTTGTAGTTATCCCATTAATTCCCACATAGGGCTCAGCATTCTCTCTTGGACCACTATAATAATCCTCACAAAAAGTACTACTAGTAGCACCAGAATCTACAAGGGAGAGGAAGTTCCTCTATATTTAACACAATCAATGGTGACTCGTAAACATAACCCCTTAACCATGTCCATATGGAAGGTGTCATTAGGCCCCTTCCCGAGGGAACGGATTTACACACTTCATCCCCTCTGTCCATCCTGCCATATTATCCACCCATATAAACTAAATAATAGTCAGTCCCACAGACCCAGGCTACATAATCCTTACATGTTTCTCCTACATACGGAAGGGGTGGAGAGACCTTTCCTTGTATTGCGCCCATTTCTTGTAACTTGAGACGGAAGCAGAGCTGAACTCTCCCCAGGACTGACTGTACTGAACCGTAAAGTCTCCGACAATTCCTGTCAACTGGGTACAGAGGACTTATGTCTATGCTCAACTTCCTTCTCAAATGCCTGTTAGTATTATCCCTTAAAACCGTAACTTGCGTTTACCAGTTTGTGGGTCAACGGGTTTCCCCTCGCCAGAGTGGTGGGGCATCTTACGGTTCTCCAGGACACACACACAATAAAGTTAGTACAGTTTTCATAGTATCGTTTGCTGCTTACCTTCAGCACAAAATGAAATTACTTAATGCTTCATAACATCATAACATAAAAGAGAGCATAAGAAAGCGACAGATAGGAAGCGGTAGAAATTGGCTGACAAGAGAAACCAGGGTGCAGACAAGAGTTAAATTCTTCCCTAAAGAATTCCTCTTTTAAATTCTTCCCTAAAGAATTCCTCTATTTAGACTTGGCCAGTAGTCTATTTAATTCTAAGGACTTCCCAAATAAGTCCACAGTTAAATTCTTCCCTAAAGATAGATACTTTCCCTTTCAGTCTATCTTAAGTGGATTCAGGATAGAAGCAACAGAGAATCTCGGAAAGGATCTGAATTCCCCTAAGCCTCAAGGCAGGGACTTTCCGTACTTACCGAATTCCTGTGTGCTCTATCCCAGAACGAGCCCCCAGCTGAAAGAATCTGCTTCTACTTCTAGTTCCTCGAATGCACCCTGACTTTTCCTTTACCCACAGAGACAGACGTCTGGAGAGATATCCCAATAACACACACGCACACACAGTATGGTCTTTGGAATATTCTCTAATCTTTATTTTGACAAAACGTTTTTTTTATACATACAGTATACAGGAAAACATAGGCGTAGTTTACATATGCAGTTATGCTAAATAAGCAAAAACAACTCCCTACATTGAAATAAAGCTGATGCAGGCACATTTTTCCTATAGTGTAACAGATGTTCAGCATCCTGTTATTCATACAAAGTATATAACTTGTTCTATTTAACCCTTCAGGTGCAGTCCTGAAATCTACTGTACTCAGATAGTTAGAGCGTTTTACTGTTAAATAGATAGATAGATAGATAGATAGATAGATAGATAGATAGATAGATAGATAGATAGATAAATAGTCAGTCAGTGTGTTACATA
>NC_092871.1:36723691-36728610 GCF_032062135.1 Pyxicephalus adspersus
CCCCCCCGAATAAAAAAATCCACTTACTGTACAAATTGACATATACATATAGCATATTAGCTACAAAGTATTTTGCAGAGCGTCAAGCCACATAAAGAAAAACATTTCTACAATGTCTGGCCAAAGAGGAAAGGGCAGCTTTGGCAGGGGTGGCTAGCAAAGCAGTATGAGTTTGTTTTTAGCTGCAGACCCAAGAACAAGAAGCGCTGCTGTTGGTGGTGGGCGTCCACATTATTGCCACACCAGGAACAAGACGTAGAGGAGTACATGACCAAGCCTGGGTCTAGTGATTGTACCCCCTTTTCATCCCAGTACCAGACACAGGCCTTACAGGTGTCCCAAAGAGTCCATGATACACCTGTTCCTCCTAGTTCCTCATCAGCAGCTGGAAAGTCACGTGTACGGCAGTATGTAGAGGAGTCCCACCGAGGGGTTGGAGAGGCGAAGCTACGAGCATTCATTGAAGATGCTCAGTTGTTTCAGTCATCTGATGAAGAGAGTTCACAGGCTTTCCCCCCAGCTACTTTTCACCAGAACACTCTGAGCCAGATGAGCCAATTCAAACTGGCTCCAAAAGCGCGCTGCTTCCTTTCGGCACATATAGGGAAACTGTCTCATCTGATGACGATGATGATGATGATGATGTCCTTGATCCGACATAGGGCGAACAAGGAGATCATCATAGGCAGGAAGAAGAGGAGGAGAAGGAAGAAGAGAAAGAGGAGGTTGCAGAGGGCCCTCAAAGTGGGAGAGGGAGGAAGAGGGTAAAAGCTGCTCACACTCGGCATTCTTCAAGTACCAGTGGGGCAAGTAATAGATGTAAATTGTCGGAATCTGTCACCACAGCTATGCCTCAACAACCGCGGACCGCCACCACGAGCACCAGCTCCAGAGCACCTTTCGGCCCAGTTAAATGTTCGCCAGTGTGGGCATTTTTTAATGTCCATAGTGATGATACCACTATGGTCATCTGTAAACTGTGTGCAAAATACTTGAAACGAGGTAAAAACCCAAAAAACAAACTTGAAACAAGCTGCATGAGCACCCATTTAAAAAGCCACCATCCAGTAACCTGGCGTGAATACCTGGTGAATGAACAGAGCTCTGTGCAACCACCTCCGGCCAAGAAGCAAGCTCCAACTGCTCGATCCTCCTCTGCTGCCACTACAGTTTCCAGTGCTGCTGCCAGGAATTTGAGTGTGGCATCTAGGCGATCATTACCTTTTTCAGGCTGCACTAGTGTTGAGCAGCAGCTCCAACGCAGATCGGCTGCTGTTTGTGGCGTTGCTAGCAGTCAGGACCAGGCATCATTACCATCCCCCACAACTTCTACCCCATTGTCCAATGTTTCTGTGGTTGGCATTAGCAGCATCCAACCTTCCATCCCCCAGATGCTGGAGCGCAAGAGGAAATATGGCCCAAATGACCCCAAAACAAAGCTAATCAATGCGGCAATTGCACAGCTGAGCTCTTCCCTTACTGGCTGGTGGACTCCAATGCGTTCTGTCACGCATTCCTCTGCGCAAACCCACAGTACATTATGCCTAAGCGACAGTACTTTTCACAAAAATGTGTTCCTGCTTTGGAAGAACACATGCAGAGCAATGTGTCCATGGCCCTGCAGAAGTTTCTGGCAAAGTGCACCTGACAACCGACAGTTGGTCGAGCAAGCATGGAGTTGAAAGATATATTTCCTTTACAGCTCACTGGGTAACTTTGGTGGCGGCAGGGGAAGATGCAGCTGCAGCCAGGCCTGCATACCTGCCTCCGCCCAGAGCACATCGCCATGTATTTTCTTCCTCAACCTCCACTTCCACCTCCTCCTTTTAATCTTGTGCCTCAACCTCTTCCTCCAGGGACACTTTGCCGTGGAGACCCAGCACCAGCACCTCCCATTCGGCAGCATCTGTTCAGCGCCAGCAGCAACCTGCAGTTTGCTATTTCGGTGCACAATTCCGACATTGCCACGCAGTCCTGAAGTTGCGAAGCCTGGGTTCCCTCAGCCACACGGGCGCAGCCATTCTAAGTGCCTTGCGGGAGCAGGAGGACAAATGGCTAACTCCCAAAAAACTTCAGCAAGGAAAGGACATGTGTGACATTGGGGCCAATCTGCTGGCAGCCCTGCGTTGTGGGAACCTTACACACGTACACACGTAAGGCTCACGTCATGAACCTTATAGTACAGCGCTTCCTTCGGAATTACCCAGGCCTCCGGCAGCTGTTACTGAAGACCATAAAGTTGTCAGCGCATTTCCGCCGGTCGTACACAGCCAGTGCCAGATTGGTGGAGTTACAGCGAAATCTCAACCTGCCAGTGCACCGGTTAATTTGTGATATGGCCACACATTGGAACTCCACATTTTACATGCTGCAGCGGCTGGCTGAACAACAGAAAGCGGTGGTGGATTACGTGGCAGAATCTGTTCGTTTCAGACGCATACCCACACTACCTTTTTTCAGCCCTGCGGAGTGGCTGCAAATTGAGAACTTGTGCACTATATTGTCACCTTTTGAAGAGGCGACCAGGATGATCAGCAGAGATCAGGCCAGTGTCAGTGACACCATCCCCATCATATGCCTGCTGGAAGAGATGATGGTGGATCTCGGACATGACATAGAGCGGACGCTGCAAACATCATCTCAGACATGCATGCCTTCTATGCATAGTGCACCACCAATCCAGGAAGAGGAGGAGGTGGAAGAGGATGAGGAGGACATTGCAGGCATGGGAGAAGGGGAGGAAGGGGCAGAGGAGGATATTGAGGGTACATGGCATCCATCCACCCAAACACAGGGCGGAATGTTCCGTGGATGGCAAGACCAGGCAGAGGAGGAGAAGGATGACCCTGTGCTGCTGTTCGACCCAAAGGAGTGTGGGTCCAGAATTACCTCAGCTGTGGGTAGTTTGAGCCACATGACAACATTCATGCAGAAGTGCCTAGCCATAAAAAATTCAGTATTTCTCTCCAAAAAATAGAGATATTTCATTCTGATCCCACTTTGCTATAGATCTCCAAAGCCATAAAAATGTCTATATTTCTCTTTCAAAAATTTAGATATTTTATTCTGATAGCAATTTGTATCGATCCAAAAGACCATAAAAAATTCTATGTTTCTCTACAGAAAATACAGATCTTTAGTTCTGATCCGACTTTGCTATATATCCCAAAATCCATAAAAATTGATGTATTATTATACAGATTTTTATTTCTGATAGCACTTGGATATGTACCCTAAACCCATAAAAATGTATGTATTTATGTGAAACAAAAACGTAAATTTAACTGTGATAGCACTTGCTAGTTATCCACAAATGATAAAAAAATTTATATATTTCCCCACGTATTCTACCAAGTCCGTTCCCTATTATGTGGTTTCACTAGATAGTAGGTATAGAAAGTGTGATTTTCGTTAATCCATTAAAGTCTCAATTAGATACAGCTTCTACACTGTCCATAGAGGTTATGGCTAGTGTTGATGTTCGAATTCGGGTTGTCCCTATATTCGACCCGAATATGGCTGTTCGAATTCGGGTAGACCAGACCCGAATTTTGCTGCATTTGACAGCAAAAATTCGAGAGGAAAAAAAAAATCTAAATTTATTTTTGTATGTGTTTTTTGTTTTAAACTTGTTCTTTTTTATTTTTTACAGGTTATCCGACAATGACATTATGAATAATAATGTCATTGCGGGATTCCTGGACCGTGGGAACTTTATCTGGGAGTCTCCTTATTAAAGGGGGCTTCCAGATTCCAAAGTCCTGCTAAAAATGTTTGCTGACGACTATTGGATTGCAACATTACTGGATCCACGTTACAAGCCTGAGATACAACAACCGATCTTGCCCCAATACAGGTGACCCAAAATGCAGCACTATCAAGAAGTGCTTGTAAGGGACTTGTGCTCAGCCTTTTCAGCTGGCAGCAGCAGCACCGGCGGCGGCAGCAGCAGCAGCAGGGATCACTATGGCAGTTCCACCAGCCATGGGAGCCAAACAACTGCTTTATGTGGCATGGGTGGCAGCAGCAGTAGAGGTCGTCTAAGCCTAACTATGCAGGCTTTTTTTCAGAGGAAGCAAGCTGCCAGTCGTGCAACAATTGCAAATGACACTGAGCAGCGGTACTCAGTCATGGTGCAGGTATTCCTGAGCTCTGCATGGGACATCTGCAACCTGCAAAGCCAGGACCCACTGGGCTACTGGGTATCCAAGGCTGAGCAGTGCCCGGAGTTGGCAGAACATGCCATTCAGATACTTGCCTGCCCAGCAGCAAGTGTGTTATCTGAAAGAGTGTTCAGTGCAGCTGGGGGCGTAATGAGTGACAAACGGATTCGGCTTTCCACAGAAAAAGTCGACCGAATCAAGTTGCTATCTATGAAAATACACAGAAAATTTTCTGTATTTCTGTAAAAAAAATACAGAGAATTAATTCTGATACCACTTGCTAAAAATACAGATATTGAATTGAGGATACAACTTGTTATCTATGAAAGACATAAAGATATATGTATTTCTCTCTCAAAAATAAAGATATTTAATTATGATTCATAATTAAATATCATTATTTTTTAGAGAGAAATACATTTTTTATGGCTATTTAGATAGCAAGTGGGATTAGAATTCAATATCTGTCCGTAAAAAATATGTTTTTTACGGAAATAAAGAAAATTTTATGGGTTTTTGGATAGATACTAAGTTCTATCATAATGAAATATCTGTATTTTTTATCGATAAATATAGATTTTTTTCTGTTTTTTGTGATGTTTTACAGGAGGTATAATTTAGGATACCTCTTGCAATCTATCCCAAAAAGAACTAATAATGACTGTATTTCTGTAAAAAAAATACAGATATTTTATTATGATAGCACTTCGTATCTTTCCTAAAACCCATAAAAAATTCAGTATTTCTCTCCAAAAA
>NC_092871.1:36729439-36743931 GCF_032062135.1 Pyxicephalus adspersus
AATTTTTCTCCCATTGACTTTAATGGTGTTCGAATTCGATGTTCGACCACCCGAATTTTTTTGCTATATTCGAGCGAATAGCTGCCGAATCGAATAGTGAGCTGTTCGACCAACACTAGTTATGGCCTCAACCTCCAATGTCGTCCACGCTCCATACCAGGGCCCACCGCCTCCTACTGCCTGTTACTGCTGCCGCCTTCCCAGTACCCAACTGTAGATGCAAGATACTAATGCGGTCCACGATCCGTCTCAGAGCCCACCGCCTCCTCCTGCTTTTAAATGATGCTGCCGCCTCCCCAGTACCTAACTTTAGATGCCAGAAACTAATGCTGTCCATACTCCGTCTCAGCCCACCGCCTCTTCCTCCTGCTGTAAATGATGCTGCTACCTGCCCAGTAACTGACTTTAATTGCCAGACAATAATGCTGTCCACATTCTGTCTCAGAGCCCACAGCCTCCTCCTCCTGCTGTAAATGATGCTGCCGCCTGCCTCGTACCTGACATTAGACGCTAGACAATAATCCTGTCCATTCTCCGCCTCAGAGCCCACCGCCTTCTCCTGCTGTAAATGAGGCTGCCACCTGCCCAGTACCTGACATTAAATGCCAGACAATAATGCCGTCCATACTCCATCTCAGAGCCCACCACCTTCTCCTCCTGCTGTAAATGATGCTGCCGCCTGCCCAGTACCTGACTTTAATTGCCAGACAATAATGCCCTCTATACTCCGTCTCAGAGCCCACCACCTCCTCCTGCTTGTAAATGATGCTGCCGCCTGCCCAGTACTTGACTTTAGATGTCAGAAACTAATGCCGTCCATACTCCGTCCCAGCCCACCACCTCTTCCTCCTGCGTAAATAATGATGCTGCTGCGTGCCCAGTAACTGACTTTAATTGCCAGACAATAATGCCGTCCATACTCCGTCTCAACCCACCGTCTCTTCCTCCTGCTGTAAATGATGCTGCCGCCTCCCCATTACCTGACTTTAGATGCCAGACTAAAATGCTGTCCATACTCCGTCTCAGAGCCCACTGCCTTCTCCTACTGCTGTAAATGAGGCTGCCACCTGCCCAGTACCTGACTTTAAATGCCGGACAATAATGCCTTCCATACTCCCTCTGAGAGCCCACCGCCTTCTCCTCCTGCTGTAAATGATGCTGCCGCCTGCCCAGTACCTGACTTTAATTGCCGGACAATAATGCCGTCCATATTCCGTCTCAGCCCATCGCCTCTTCCTCCTGCTGTAAATGATGCTGCCGCCTGCCCAGTACCTGACTTTAGATGCCAGACAATAATGCTGTCCATACTTCGTCTCAGAGCCCACCGCCTTCTCCTCCTGCTGTAAATGAGGCTGCCGCCTGCCCAGTACCTGACTTTAGATGCCAGACAATAATGCCATCCATACTTTGTCTAAGAGCACACCGCCTTCTCTTCCTGCTTTAAATGATGCTGCCGCCTGCCTAGTACATGACTTTAGATGCCAGACAATAATGCTGTCAATTCTCCGTCTCAGAGCCAACCACCTCCTCCTCCTGCTTTAAATGATGCTGCCGCCTGCCTAGTACCTGACTATAAATGCAAGACAATAATGCCGTCCGTACTCCATCTCAGCCTACCGCCTTCTCCTGCTGTAAATGATGCTGCCGCCTGCCTAGTACTTGACTTTAAATGCCAGACAATAATGCCGTCCACATACTCCGTCTCAGCCCACCGCCTCTTCCTCCTGCTGTAAATGATGCTGCCGCCTGCCCATTACCTGACTTTAGATGCCAGTCAAAAATGCTGTCCATACTCCGTCTCAGAGCCCACTGCCTTCTCCTACTGCTGTAAATGAGGCTGCCACCTGCCCAGTACCTGACTTTAAATGCCGGACAATAATGCCTTCCATACTCCTTCTGAGAGCCCACCGCCTTCTCCTCCTGCTGTAAATGATGCTGCCGCCTGCCCAGTACCTGACTTTAATTGCCGGACAATAATGCCGTCCATATTCCGTCTCAGCCCATCGCCTCTTCCTCCTGCTGTAAATGATGCTGCCGCCTGCCCAGTACCTGACTTTCGATGCCAGACAATAATGCTGTCCATATTTCGTCTCAGAGCCCACCGCCTTCTCCTCCTGCTGTAAATGAGGATGCCACCTGCCCAGTACCTGACATTAAATGCCAGACAATAATGCCATCCATACTCCATCTCAGAGCCCACCGCCTTCTCCTCCTGCTGTAAATGAGGATGCCACCTGCCCAGTACCTGACTTTAAATGCAAGAGAATAATGCCCTCTATACTCCATCTCAGCCCACCGCCTCTTCCTCCTACTGTAAATGATGCTGCTGCGTGCCCAGTACCTGACTTTAATTGCCAGACAATAATGCCGTCCATACTCTATCTCAGCGCACCTCCTCTTCCTCCTGCTGTAAATGATGCTGCCACCTGCTCAGTACCTGACTTTAATTGTCAGACAATAATGCCGTTCATACTCCGTCTCAGCCCACTGCCTCCTCCTCTTGCTGTAAATGATGCTGCCACCTGCTCAGTACCAGACTTTTAATGACAGAAACTAATGCCGTCCATGCTCCGTCTCAGAGCCCACCACCTCCTCCTCCTCCTGCTTTAAATGATGCTGCCGTCTGCCTAGTACCTGACTATAAATGAAAGACAATAATGCCGTCCATACTCATTCTCAGCCTACCGCCTTCTCCTCCTGCTGTAAATGATGCTGCTGCCTGCCTAGTACTTGACTTTAATTGCAAGACAATAATGCCGTCCACATGTTCCGTCTCAGCCCACCGCCTCTTCCTCCTGCTGTAAATGATGCTGCCACCTGCCCAATACCTGACTTTAGATGCCAGACAATAATCCTGTCCATACTCCGTCTCAGAGCCCACCGCCTTCTCCTCCTGCTGTAAATGAGGATGTCGCCTGCCCAGTACCTGACTTTAAATGACAGAAACTAATGCCGTCCATACTCCGTCTGAGAGCTCACCGCCTCCTCTTCCTGCTGTAAATGATGCTGTCGCCTGCCCAGTACCTGACTTTAATTGCCAGACAATAATGTCGTCCATACTCCCTCCCAGCCCACCGCCTCTTCCTCCTGCTGTAAAAGATGCTGCCGCCTGCTAGTACCTGACTTTAAATGCAAGACAATAATGCCATCCATACTTCGTCTCAGCCTACCGCCTTCTCCTCCTGCTGTAAATGATGCTGCCGCCTGCCCAGTACCTGACTTTAATTGCCGGACAATAATGCCGTCCATACTCTGTCTCAGAGCCCACAGCCTCCTCCTCCTGCTGTAAATGATGCTGTCACCTGCCCAGTACCTGACTTCAATTGCCAGACAATAATGTCGTCCATACTCCATCTCAGAGCCCACAGCCTCCTCCTCCTGCTGTAAATGATGCTGCTGCCTGCCTAGTGCCTGCCTTTAGATGCTAGACAATAATGCCGTCCATACTCCATCTCAGCCCACCTCCTTCTACTCCTGCTGTAAATGATGCTCCCACCTGCCCAGTACCTGAAATTAAATGCCAGACAATAATGCCGTCCATACTCCATCTCAGAGCCCACTGCCTTCTCCTCCTGCTGTAAATGATGCTGCCGCCTGCCCAGTACCTGACTTTAGTTGCCAGACAATAATGCTGTCCATACTCCGTCTCAGCCCACCGCCTTATTCTCCTGCTGTAAATAACGCTGCCACCTGCCCAGTACCTGACTTTTATTGCCAGACAATATTGCTGTCCATACTCTTTCTTAGAGCCCACAGCCCCCTCCTCCTGCTGTAAATGATGCTGTCACCTGCCCAGTACCTGACTTTAATTGCCACACAATAATGTCGTCCATACTCCGTCTCAGAGCCCACCGTCTTCTCCTCCTGCTGTAAATGATGCTGCCGCCTGCCGCCTGCCTAGTACCTGACTTTAAATGCCAGACAATAATGCTGTCCATACTCCGTCTCAGAGCCCACCGCCTTCTCCTCCTGCTGTAAATGATGCTGCCGCCTGCCCAGTACCTTACTTTAGATGCCAGACAATAATGCTGTCCATATTCCGTCTTAGCCCACCGCCTCTTCCTCCTGCTGTAAATGCTCTAGATGCCAGAATAGACTCCAAATCAACAAGGTCTTCGTTCCCCACTGATTCCTCCAAGCCCAATCCCTTTCATGTGGTTTCGCTACATAATAGGTAGGGACAGATTGGAATTTCTCTCATCCATTCATGTCTCCAATAGATACTGCTTCTACACTGTCCACATAGGTGATGGCCTTCTGTTATAATGCCCTCCTTGCTCCGTCTCAGGACCCACCGCCTCCTCCTCCCAGTACCCAGCTCTCGATGCCAGACTAGACTCCAGCTCAACAGGGTCTTCTTTTCCCACAGATTCCTCCAAGCCCAATCCCTTTCATGTGGTTTCGCTATACAGTAGGTAGGGACAGATTGGAATCTGGCTCATCCATTCATGTCTCCAATAGCTACTGCTTCGACACTGTCCACATAGGTGAGGGCCTTCAATTAAAATGCCCTCCTCGCTGCGTGTCAGGACCCACCGCTTCCTCCTCCTCCCAGTACCCACCTCTAGATGCCTGACTAGACTCCAGTTCAACAGGGTCTTCTTTTCCCGCTGATTCCTCCAAGCCCAATCACTTTCATGTGGTTTCGCTACATAGTAGGTAGGGACAGACTGGAATCTGGCTCATCCATTCATGTCTCCAATAGCTACTGCTTCCACACTGTCCACATAGGTGAGGGCCTTCAACTATAATGCCCTCTTTGTTTGTGTCAGGGCCCACCGCCTTCTCCCAGTACCCACCTCTAGATGCCAGACTAGACTCCAGCTCAACAGGGATTCTTTCCCCGCTGATTCCTCCAAGCCTAATCCCTTTCATGTGGTTTCGCTACATAGTAGGTAGGGACAGATTGGAATCTCGCTCAACCATTCATGTCACCAATAGCTACTGATTCCATACTGTCCACATAGGTGAGGGCCTTCAATTATAATGCCCTCCTTGCTGCGTGTCAGGGCCCACCTCCTCCTCTTCCCAGTACCCAGCTCTAGATGCCAGTTAACAATGCCATCCACACTACTCAGGGCCCACCGCCTACTCTTCTTACTTTTACTGCTGCTGCCTGCCAGGCAAGACTCCAGGAGGCGGTGGGCCCTGAGACGGAGCAAGGAGGGCATTAGAAGTTGAGGCCATCACCTATATGGACAGTGTCGAAGCTGTAGCTATTGGAGACATGAATGAATGAATGAACGAGATTCCAATCTGTCCCTACTGAGATTGGAATCTCGTTCATCCATTCATGTCTCCAATAGCTACAGCTTCCACACTGTTCATATGGGTGATGGCCTCAACCTTTAATGCCGTCCTTGCTCCTTCTCAGGGCCCACCGCCTCCTCCTCATGCTGTAACCTAATGCCAGTTACAAATGCGGTCCCCGCTCCATCTCAGTGCCCACCGCCTCCTCCTCCTGCTGCTGCCACCTGTCACTTGTAACGTATAACAGAGCTGTGTAGCTGGCTAAATTTTGGACTGAAATACCGCCCTCAGACACCTCTGCCTGTACTCTGAAGCCTGTGTATGGCTTGTAACAGAGCGGTGAAACCTGGTGGCTAATTTTTGGAGAAATTTTATTCTGAACCCATTTGCTATAAAAAAATCCAGAAACATTTCTGTATGTCTGTATATCTCTCTAAAAATACATATATTTTATTCTAATCCCCATTGCTATCAAAAAAGCCAGAAAAATGTTTGTATTTAACTCAAAAAATGCAGAATTTTTATTCTGATCCCACTTTAGATCTTTAAAAGAGCCAGAAAAAAATTCTGTATTTCTCTCAAAAAAATACAGATTTTTTTTCTGATCCCTCTTGCTATCTGTCAAAGAGGCCAGAAAATTTTCTGGATTTCCCTCCAAAAAACTACAGATATTTTTTCTGATCCCACTTGCTATCAAAAAAAGCAGAACAATTTCTGTACGTCTCTTTAAAATATACAGATATTTTAGTCTGATCCCACTTGCTATCAAAAAAGCCAGAAATGTATGTATTTGACACAAAACATTCTGATCGCAATTTCTCTTTTAAAAAGCCAAAACAATGCTTTATTTCTCTCAAAAAAAATAAAAATATTTTTTTCTGATCCCACTTGCTGTCTATCAAAAAGGCAAAAAGGTTCTGTATTTTTCTAAAAAAAAAAAACTGATATTTTATTCTGACTGCACTTGCTATGAAAAAGGCAGGGAATTTTAAGTATTTCTCTCAAAAAAATACAGATATTTAATTCTGACCCCACTTGCTATCAAAGTGGCCAGAAAAATTATTTCTGTATTTCTCTTCAAAAAAATCCAGATATTTTTTCTGATCCCACTTGCTAACAAAAAAGCAAGAAAAATTACTGTATTTCTCTTCAAAAAAATCCAGATATTTTATTCTGATCCCACTTGCAATCAAAAAAGCAAGAAAAATTACTGTAATTCTCTTCAAAAAAATCCAGATATTTTTTCTGATCCCACTTGCTAACAAAAAAGGCAGAACAAGTTCTTTATTTCCCTAAAAAAAATACAGATATTTTATTTTGATCCCACTTGTAGTTCTCTAAAAGAAAATAAAGATATTTTATTCTGATCCCACTTCCAATCAAAAAAGCAAGAAAAATTACTGTATTTCTCCCCAAACAAATACAGAAATTTTATTCTGATCCCACTTGCTATCAAAAAAGCAAGAAAAAAAGTCTGCATTTCTCTGTAAAAAATACCAATCTTTTATTCTGATCCTACTTGCTATTAAAAAAGCAGAGCATTTTTCTGTATTTCTCTAAAAATATATATATATATATTTTTCATTCTGTTCCCACTTGCTATCAAAAAACCTAGAAAAATTTCTGTATTTCTCTAAAAAAATAAAGATAATTTATTCTGATCCCACTTGCTATCCAAAAAGCCAAAAAAGTTTATGTATTTCACTAAAAAAATACAGATTTTTTTATTCTGATCCCACTTTCTATCTTTAAAAAAGCCAAAAAAGTTTATTTTCACTAAAAAAATAGAGATATTTTTTTCTGATCCCACTTGCTATTAAAAAAGGCAAAATAAGTTCGGTATTTCTCTAAAAAAATATAGATATTTTATACTGATCCCACTTGCTATCTATCAAAAAGCTAGAAAAACTTCTGTATTTCTCTCAAAAAACATACATATATTTTATTCTGATAGCACTTACTATCAAAAAAGCTGGAAAAAAATTCAGTATTTTTCTTAAAACAATAGATATTTTTTTTTTCTGATCACATTTGCTATCTATCAAAGATGCCAAAAAATTTCTCTATTTCTCCTAAATAAATAGATATTTTTTTTCTGGACCCACTTGCTTTTAAAAAAGCAAGACACTTTTCTGTATTTGTTTAAAAAAAATACAGATTTATTAATTCTGATCCCACTTGCTATCAAAGAGGTTGGAAAAATTTCTGAATTTCTCTCCAAAAAAATACAGAGATTTTATTCTGATAGGATTTGCTATAAAAAAAACCCAGATAAATTTCTGTTTTTCTCTTAAAAAAATAGATATTTTTTTTGATCCCACTTGCTATCTTTCAAAAAAGCTAGAAAAATTTCCGTTTTTCATTCAAAAAAATACAGATTTATTTTCTGATCCCACTTGCTACCAAAAAGGCAGAAAAAGTTTAGTATTTCTCTTTAAAAAATATAGATATTTTATTCTAATCCCACTTGTTATCAAAAAAGGCAGAAAAACTTCTGTATTTCTCTCAAAAAACATACAGATATTTAATTCTGATCAAACTTCCTATCTTTTAAAGAGGCCAGAAAAAAATCTGTATTTCTCTCCAAAAAAAATACATTTTTTTCTGATCCACTTGCTATCAAAAAAGCTAATGTCTGTATTCCTCTCCAAAAAATACAGATATTTTATTCTGATCCCATTTGCTATCTATAAAAAAAGCTAGAAAAATGAATGTATTTCTCACAAAAAAAATAAAGATTTTTTTTCTGATCCCACTTGCTACCAAAAAAGGCAGAATCATTTTCTGTATTTCTCTAAAAAATATATGTATATTTTATTCTGATCCCACTAGCTATCTATCAAAAAAATAAGAAAAATCAATGTATTTCTCCCCAAAAAATAAAGACATTTTATTCTTATCACACTTGCTGTCAAGAAAGGCAGAAAAAGTTCTGTATTTCTCTCCAAAAAATACAGATATTTTATTCTGATCCCACTTGCTATCAAAGAGAGCAGAACATTTTTCTGTATTTCTCTAAAATAAATAATGATATGTTATTCTGATCCCACTTGCTATCAAAAAAGCCAGAAAAAATTCTGTATTTCTCTCTGAAAAATACAGATATTTTATTCTGATCCCACTTGCTATCTATCAAAAAAGCTAGAAAAATTTATTTTTTTCTCTCAAAAAAAAGATATTTTATTCTGATCCTACTTGCTATCAAAAAAGGCAGAATAATTTTCTATATTTCTCTAAAAAAGGATTTATTTTATTCTGATCCCACTTGCTATCATTCAAAAAATTAGAAAAAGCACTGTATTTCTCCCCCAAAAATACAGATATTTTATTCTAATCCCACTTGCTATCAATGAAACCATACAAATTTTTGTATTTCTCTCTAAAAAATACAGATATTTTATTCTCATCTCACTTGCTAACTATAAAAAAGCCATACAAATTTCTGTATTTCTCTTTAAAAAATACAGATATTTTATTCTGATCCCACTTGCTATCAAAAAAGCCAGAAAAATTTCTGTATTTCTTTAAAAAAAAATACAGATATTTTATTCTGATCCCACTTGCTATCTTTAAATAAAGCCAGAAAATTTTCTGTATTTCTCTAAAAAAATAAAGATATTTTATTCTTATAGCACTTACTATCTATCAAAAAGGCCAGAAAGAATTTATGTATTTCTCTAAAAAAATTAAAGGTACTTTATTCTGATCCCACTTGCTATCTGATCAAAAAAATTCAGAAAAAAAACAGAAAAAATTCTATATTTTTCTCAAAAAAATACAGATATTTATTTCTGATACCACTTGCTGTTTACCAAGGAAACCGTTTGGTACCGGTGCATTTTTTCCTGGATAAGTAAAAGATGAGCGGTAGATGCAGGGGAAGGTGTGGCGTTGGGCAACCTGCCACATCTGGCAGGGGGCATTCTCCCAAGGAGGTCGTCATTGTAGGACAGCAGCAGCAAACCGTTGGAGACAGCAGCACAAGTTTTCAGGTCTTAGATGTGTGCGGAGCACCAGTATGCTGGTAGATTTATTGAGAGGGCATACTACAATCATACAGCCAAGTAATGTTGAGAGTATTGTGAACTGGGTCTCAGGGGCCTCAAGTGCAGCAGGCTCTTCTTCTGCAGCAGGCTCTTCTTCTGCAGCAGCAGCAACCAGCACAGCCGTGACAGGAGCAAAGACAGGAGTTAGCATGGCTAATGGGCCTGTACCTCCCAATGACTCTCCCTTGTTGGGCGATGGTTCTGCATCAGTGGCTGCATTTGTAGAGCTTGACTTTGATGGAAATGAGGATGATGATGACCGTGATGTCACCTGGGAACCACCGATGCGTGTAAAGGCTAGCAGCAGTTCCAAAACAGACGTAGAGAAAAGACAGCAACAGACTAGGGATGGAAGGGGCAGAAAATCTGCCTCATGTGAGTCCCAAAGAAGAGACAGACGAGTGGGCACAAGCATAGGAACAGTCAGAGACGATGTGACTGTGGGGGAGATGGAGCTGGAGAAGATGCAGGGCACCCAGCAGACGCAGAGGCAGGCAAAGAAAAAGAGCAGCAGAGTGGTTGCACGCACCTCTCCAGTGTGGTCCTTTTTCACGCTGAAAGACGATGATGTGTACGTAGCAATCTGCATCCTGTGCCACAGGCAGATTCGCAGAGGACAGGCTGGATCGCATTTGGGTACAACATCCCTGCTTTCCCACATGCGCAAGAACCACAAACCAAAGTGGGAGCAGTACTTGCGTTCTCTTGAAGGAGGTGTAACTACATCATTGTCTCTTCTTCCACCTCCATTGACTCCTTCTACACCTCCAAATGTCATTGCTACTACATCTCAGGAGCTTGGTGACAGCCAGACATCAAGCTGCGAGGAAGTATCAGCTTCTGGACGCAGGTTTCGTGGTGTCAGACAACGTTTGTCACCTAAAGATAGGTACTCCAGTGAACGCCTTCAGCCTTCAGCTCCCAGTCCCTTCAGCCCTCTCTACAGGAGTTCTGCACAAGGACTCAGGCTATTGGCCCAACCAACAAAAGAGTCATCAAACTCCATTCATGTCTA
This sequence comes from Pyxicephalus adspersus, assembly GCF_032062135.1. NCBI lineage: Eukaryota > Metazoa > Chordata > Amphibia > Anura > Pyxicephalidae > Pyxicephalus > Pyxicephalus adspersus. The sequence goes on from NC_092871.1 coordinate 36,739,751, forward strand.
GCCAAACTAATGACCTTGCAGCTACTGCCATACAGCATTGTGGACTCTGCTCCCTTCCATGACCTGATGGCCTGTGCCGAGCATCGGTGGAATATACCAAGCAGGCATTACTTCTCCCGCACAGCTGTTCCCAGTTTACATGCACATGTAATGGGTAACCTCCCCTGGGCATTGGCATTCTGGGTATCTAGTCAAATCCATATCACCATGGACAGCTGGACAACCAGGCACGGAGTGGGATGCTACTTGTCCTTCATGGCTCACTGGGTGGCCTTGCATAGCTCAGTGGGCGGTAGTCTGCAAGAGGCATTGCAGCACATGGTGCCCTGCCAAAGGGTGTGGTGGGAAAGCATGGGCCACCCCAGTCTTCTCCCACCTCCTCCTCCTTCATTCTCAACCCTCTCATTTTAAAAACTCCTCTTGAAAGGCCAGTAGTGGTGGACACTGTGGTTAAGCTGGCACGCCACTATGGCTCCCTCAAGCACATGCGTTGCCAGGCAGTGCTGAAACTGGTGTCCTTGGCGGAGAAAAGACACACCGCCAGAGAACTGTTGTCCGCTTTACAGAGAGAGGTTGAGGCTTGGCTGATGCCCTCCCGGCTCACAACAGGCAACGTAGTGCTGCGCTGCGCATGGGCCGCATAGCACATGTGCCCTGCTTTGCACACGTACTGATCCTGGTGGTGCAGAAGGTCCTCTGCATGTACTCAGGACTGCAGGACTTACTGAGACAGGCTCGCTCTATCTGCAGCCATATCAGCCGATCCCCTATTGTCGCCATGGCGCTTAGCAAGATTCAGCACCAACAGAGGCTTCCACTGCATAGACTGGTTTGTAAGACTGTCACTAGATGGAACTTCACCCTGCACATGCTCCAGGGTCTGTGTGAGCAAAAGCTAGCCATCCACCATTACTTGGTCAGTGTGGTGCATGGAGACAGCGGGCCCTTGGTACAGCCACACAACTGAGCTATTTTTCCAGTGACAGTAGCTGCAGATAGAGATGCTGTGCAAGGTACTGGCCCCCTTTGAAAAGGCCACAAGCGTTGTGGGTCAGGAGTGGTCAAGCTGGAACATCTTTCTTCATGATAATGCCCTGTGTGGCCTGATAGAAAGTGGCGATGGGAGAGGAGGGGAAGAAATGGGGCAAGAGGATGAGGGTGACATTACACTCCAAAGCGCACAGCCAGCATCAGGAGGAGCAAGAAGGAACACTCGCCAGCATCAGGAGTTTCAAGAGGAGGAGAAGGAGGAAGATGATTATGATGATGATAATGAGGGAGACCATGTTGTGGCTGCTGGACAGGACCCGTCCAACCCGCATTTGTGCTGTCATGCCCCAGGCTTTAAGCGGGCGATGGAACAACAGGAATTTCTGCAGCTTGAAAAGGAGGAGGTGGGTGATAAGGAGAAAGATGTTTTGGCGCCTACTGAGGGACAGGAGGAGGATGAGCCCGGGAACCCCCCTTTCATATGTGTTCACATGGTGCGATGCCTACAGAGGGAACCCTGCATTTGCAGCATCAAAAACCGGGAAAATTACTGGCTGGCCACCCTTCTGAATCACCGCTATAAAGACAAAATATCACAGTTTCTACCCAACCCGGCCAGAATGGGTCAACAGGCTTGAAATCTGCCTGCAGTTTGCACTGTATGCCATCCAGCTTTTTCATGATTGGCATCCAGTGTTCCGTCTGAAAAAACCTTCAGTGCCGCTGGCGGAGTGGTAATGGACAACCGATCATGACTGTTATATGTCAATCGCCTCATCCTTTTGAAAATAAGTTATAAATCATATCCCCACTGCAGATGTCACTCATTGACTGACACAAGGACTTACTAGGCCAACCGAGGTCCCTCTGTGAACCCACACTGCTCCTGTGCTGAGTCTGTGGCTGCCTATCACCAAGCACCCTGTCAGTTGAGCCTGCCTCGGTTGAATTTTTCCGCTAGTTATCGCAACGTCCAGGGGTGGAATTCTTCGCCAGTTTCATGCCTGCCATTGTGCCAGCTAGCAATTTACTTTACATTTCTGCTGCTTCTGGGAGGCCAACAAACTGCAGATGAAAACCCCCAGTACTTCCACACTGATAGTTACTATTGCCTTTGCCTAATTTTTCAGCTCTGTATCTTAAGATTGAGGGTTGGCAATCATGTCATCCACTTTATGATGCAAACTAGCTTTATCTTCTACCTTCCTACTGCTTCCAGCACCACAGACCACAGCAACAATGCTGGCGCACAAAACATCTTGGTCTGGCCCTTCTACGTTTAATCACAAATTTCCAATATTTGCATTACACACTTCAGATTGGCATTGATGATGCACTACACCCAGCTCTAGATGCTAGTTATCAAGGCCGTCCACGCTCTGTCCCAGGGTCCACCGCCTCCTCCTCTTGCTGTTGTCACCTGCCCAGTACTCCATTCACAAAAATTGTATTACACACTTCTGGGTGTCATTGACGATGCACTACACCCAGCACTAGATGTCAGTTACCAATGAGCTCCACACTCTGACCCTAATTTATCAATGAAATGCGCATACGCTCGAAGCGCGTACGTACGCGCCGGTCAGCAAGCTCTATTACCGCAAGTCGGGCCCGAGTTCCAGTGAACTCACGCTGCCGGTTTCCTGGACTGGTTTGAGGGGGGATGGGCGGGTTAATCAAGTAAATTTACTTGGATGGTATGCATTGGTGTGATTTTTTTGTAATTATCATTATTGTTAGTTTCATCTGTTGCTGCAATGTTTTTGTGCCTGGTTTGTAATGCCAGTTTCTGTTGTTCAGCAATTCTTCAGCAATGTTTTGTCATTTTTCCCACAAGTATTGAGTATGTCTGCATGGTTTCCACTCCAAAGTGATATTTGACCCCCTCGTTGCCTTTGTTTCATTGTCACATATTGGTATTTGAATGTATTATGTACATAGTCAAGCACTCATGTTGATTTGCCACCACACAACTCCTCTGTTCATTTGTTGTAGTGTTTTGTTGTAGTTGTTTTTGTAGTGTAGGTTTGTTGTCATTGTGCTGTCCTGTCTGATCTTAGCAGTATTGTATACAAGCACACTTGCACTGGTTGTCAATTAGTTCTTCATCTGAGTTGCATACTCCTTCTAACACACCTGATGGTGATGGAAGGAGGTCCAGGATGCCAAGAACAACATCAAACCACATTGATTGCCAGGTTCACAAGCAGGGTCAGGCACACTTGTTGTGTTGTTTCTTAACTTAATGCTCAAAAATACTGGAGTGTATGTATTATTTAGGTGTTTACACAAAACAAATAGTACTAGTATATCAAACTTCCAGGGCCAAATCCACTTTGTGCCAAACATTTTCTTGCTTTTCAATCCCTTCAGGATGTTTCTGCAGGTTTAAGTGGCATTTTAGATCTTGGCCCACTATATATATTGACTTACTCACCTCAGCTTGACATCATAAATCATAGGAACAAATAGGCAATCTTTTCAATGTGAAGCAATATGATCCAAAAAGCCTGCTTTGCCTATTTCTTCTTGTAATTTCTCTTTTCTATGGATATGTACACACACCTAAATGCATACATACATGTTTTGCTTCATGTGCACTCATGTCTATACATACACGAGTGCACATGAAGTAAAACAAGCAATATACACAAAAAAAATAATAACTTACCTGAATGAGAACTGTGAAAAAGTGTGGTGCATTTTTCAATTTATAAAACACAGTTCAGGTGCATATAGCGGGTCCTCCTTGGACAACTATGAGCTACACACTCCTGAAGTTTGGTGCACAACTATGCACATCAAACTACTGAGTTTTAACAAGACAATTGTGCTGTTTTTTGGCCTTTCAAAAAATTCAGAGAAAGGAACAGCTTAAAAACAATCACAATTGTCTTTTTAAACTGTGTGTCCTAGGAGATTGGAAAGGAGATCACATAACAACAAACCCCCAAAAAACAAACAACAACATTTTACAAACAACTTCATTCAAAAGAAACATAAAATATAAAAAAACATAAAAACAAAAAACACACACACATAACTAAATATACACTAAATAACAAAAAAAAAATTAAAAAGAACAAACAAAACACGTTAACTCACCTTTCCATGTAAAGCCAAAATAGTTCAAAAATGGCCCCACAAATATTGCATTAAAAAAAAACTTACCAAACCAATATGCAATTTTG
>NC_092871.1:36745853-36798256 GCF_032062135.1 Pyxicephalus adspersus
TATATCCATGATATCTACTAGAACCCTATTCAGACATATTTCTGTAAGTTACAGGTCTACAATTTAAAAAAAAAATTTTCATGAAAACCTGTGACGCTTTTGGAACAGAAATCTAGAAATCAGTGTAACGCTCAGGTGGTTAACGCATATACATGTTTTAAACATTTGAACAGCACAAACATTTTTTTTTAGGGCTAGGGGTAATATGTGTGCTATTAGAAAGAATGCTTTTTTAGGGGAACAGTGAGTTTATTGCAAGCTCGCCAGTGTGAAACTGCCGGGGCTGCGCATGTCCATCAGAGAGATTGCTTCAGTTGATGACTTCCTCGCGAATACGCCAGCGCCTCGGATTTGGTTGATAAATAGATTTTTGGGCTTCGATTCCAGATCACGAATACGCGCACGCATCAAGCTTCAGATTTGGCTTGGAGAATCAGCCTCTCTGTCTCAGGGTCCATCCTCCTCCTTCTGTTGCTGCTGCCGCCGGCTCGGTACTCCATTCACTATAATTGTATTACACACTTCTGGGTGTCATTGACGATGCACTACATCCAGCTCTAGATGCCAGTTACAAATGCAGGCCATGCTCCATCTCAGGGCCCACCGCCTCCTCTGTGACTCAGTATGACATGGAGATGACAGGCGTCGCTATTAGAATCACTGCACACTTCACTTATTTGGGCCGTCACGGAGCCAAACTGACTCAAGTATGAACTCAGCCTTACAGGTCCATGTTAGCGTCAAGAAGCACACTCCTTTTACACCCTCGTCAGCTGATTCCACATAGATGTCTACAGAACCTTTTCAATTAACTGCTTATACAAGTAGAGCCCCCCCGACAGAGTGGAGAGGGTGACTGAGGTGGCGGCAGCATCAGCATCAGGCGGAGGCCACAGAGTTGCACTATGACAGAGTGTGGAGGTGGCAGCAGAATCAGGAGGCCACAGAGTGGGACAATGACTGAGTATGGAAATGGCAGCAGCATGAGGAAGCCACAGAGTGGCACAATGACAGAGTGTGGAGTTGGCGACAGCATCAGGAGGCTACAGAGTGGCACAATGACAGAGTCTGGAGGTGGCAGCAGCATCAAGAGGCTACAGAGTGGCACAATGACAGAATCTTGAGGGGGCAGCAACAGCATCAGATGCAGACCAAAGAGTGGCACAATGACAGAGTCTGGAGGTGGTGGCAGCACCAGGAGGCTACAGAGTGGCACAATGCAAGGTGACATAGTGTGGAGATGGCAGCAGCAGCATCAGCAGCAGACCACTGAGTGGCAAGGTGACATAGTGTGGAGCTGAGGTGTGGCATCAAATGTGTGGCATCAGGCGGGGACTTGACTCCGAGGGGCTCCCGCTTCTGGCTCCAAGGACAGTGACAGGTGGGGGGTTTGACTGGGGAGGTACACCTGTTAAACAGTAACGCAGGTGTCTTAAGGCAAGCTCAGAGAGGACAGAAATCTCCCGTAGAGCAGAAGGGCAAAAGCTCGCTTGATCTTGGTTTTCAGTATGAATACAGACCGTGAAAGTGGGGTCTCTTGATCCTTGCAAATATTGGGTTAGTAGCAGGAGGTGTCAGAAAATTTACCACAGGGATAACTGGCTACTTGGTGGGACAATGACAGAGTCTGGAGGTGGCGGCAGAATCAGAAGGCTACAGAGTGGCACAATGACAGAGTCTGGAGGTGGCAGCAGCATCAGGATTTTCTGTATGAATACAGACCGTGAAAGTGGGGCCTCTTGATCCTTGCAAATTTTGGGTTAGGAGCAGGAGGTGTCAGAAAATTTACCACAGGGATACCTGGCCACAGAGTGGCACAATGACAGAGTCTGGAGGTGGCAGCAGCATCAGGATTTTTAGTATGAATACAGACCATGAAAGTGGGGCTTCTTGATCCTTGCAAATTTTGGGTTAGGAGCAGGAGGTGTCAGAAAATTTACCACAGGGATACCTGGCCACAGAGTGACACAATGACAGAGTCTGGAGGTGGCAGCACCATCAGGATTTTCAGTATGAATAGAGACCGTGAAAGTGGCGCCTCTTGATCCTTGCAAATTTTGGGTTAGGAGCAGAAGGTGTCAGGAAATTTACCACAGGGATAACTGGCCACAGAGTGGCTCAATGACAGAGTCTGGAGGTGGCGGCAGCATCAGGAGGCTACAGAGTGGCAAAATAACAGAGTCCGGAGGTGGTGGCAGCATCAGGAGGCCACGGAGTGGCACAATGACATAGTGTGGAGGTGGCGGCAGCATCAGGAGATCACAGAGTGGCAAGGTGACATAGTGTGGAGATGGCAGCAGCAGCATCAGGAGACCACAAAGCGACCCGGTGACAGAGAGGGGCGGTGGGTACCCGCTGACGAAGGTGGGTGAAAGATGGAGCAATTGGCATCTGATGTGTGGCATCAGGCGGGTGGCAGCATCAGAGTAGTAGCTGTAGGCAGGTAGCCAGAAGAAACTGGTCTCTTTTGTCAGGGTTTGGGTCAGGCAGCATGGATCATCTAATCAGATACATCAGGCATTGGTGGGTGGAAATCCTGGCTGATCCATGCCTGATTCATCTTGACAAAGGTCAGTCTCTCCACATTTTGGGTGGACAGGCCAGTTCTTCTTGGGGTAACTATGGCCCCCGCCGCACTAAACACCCGCTCTGATGCCACACTACTGGCCGGGTAGGACAGCTTTTCCAGGGCAAACTCGGCCAGTTGCGGCCACAAGTCCAGTTTGGCTGCCCAGTAGTCCAGCGGATCTTTATTGACGGCTGGCAGGGTGCACTCCAAGTATGCCACCACCTGCTGGTTCAGGTTCTGCTCTATGTCTAGCTGTTGGTCAGTAGTTTCTTTACTATGAGGGTGAGGAAAGCTGCTCATCAGCGATTTTAGGCTCAGGCTACTGCTGATGGAGCTGGTACTGCTCCTGTCACCCCATCCCTCCACAGCAGCCATGGCAGTGGAACGTGAGTGCAGAGGGCCCCCCCGGTCAGACCTGCGAGAGGAAGGACTATGACGCAGATAGACAGTGGCCAACTGACTACCTAGGATGTCTCTGTAGTAGTTCAGTTTGTCCTCCCTCTCAGGGGGTGTAAAAAAGGCCCCCATTTTGGACTGGTAGCAAGGGTCCAACAAGGTGGAGAGCCAAAAGTCATTCCTCTGCCGAATGGTGACAATTCGGCTGTCATTGCTTAAGCAAGTGAGCATGCAGCGGGCCATTTTTTGCAAGAGACTCGGAGGGACTCCCTGCTTCCATCTCAACTGCATACTGCCACAGTGTGTCTGGGTCCTCTGCCTCGTCTTCCTCATCTCCCTTGCTCCTCTGGCTGCTCCTGCTCCTCCTCTCGTGTCACCTGAGTAGAAAAACCACCCATTTTGCTATACATTGCCTCCTCCTCCTCCTCTAGTTCAGCCCCCACAGGGCTCATGTGGCCGTGAGATCTAGGCGCCACGTCTCCAGTCCCCTGACCAGCCAGATTTACCAGCATCTGTTCCAGGACATGAAGCAGTGGAATGACGTTGTTCATCCAATAGTCCTGGCGACTGACAAATAACATGGCCTCCTCAAAGGGCCTGAGCAAACGGCAGGTGTCACGCATTAGCTGCCACTGGCTGACACCGAATTTACACATTGGAGTACTCCTATCCGCTTGGATCATCAAGAATTCATTAATGGCCTTTCTCTGTTCGTATTGGTGGAAACGTTGCATATCAGCCTATGTTGGCGGATGCCGTTCTGCCGCTGCAGCTCAAGGAGGGTGTGCTTTGCAATGTACGAGTGGCTGAAGTGCATGCAAAGTTTCCTGGCCCTTTTTATGATGTCTTGCAGATGGGTGGAAGTCTTCAGAAACCACTTGACAACCAGATTGAAGACATGTGCCATGCAGGGTGCATGCCTCAGCCTGCCTTGATGCAGCGCAGACACAATGTTCTTCCCATTGTCGGTCACCATGGTTCCGATTTTGAGTTGTCGCGGCAAAAGCCATGATTCGATCTCTTGATGAATCACACGGAGCAGTTCCTCCCCTGTGTGACTCTGTCCCCCAAGGCAAACCAGGTGCAGAACAGCGTGACACCGCCATGCCCTGCACATGTGGTATGCTGAGGGGGCACTGTGAATTGTCCCTGCAGTGGAGGCTGAGGACACGGTGGAGGATGAGGAGGCAGAGTTGGACATTCTCGCAAGACCAGTGGCGTGAGAACATGGAGGCGGAAGCGGTGTCACCTGGCCAAGTTGCTAGTGTGGCTGTGCAGGAATCACATTCACCCAGTGGGCTGTAAAGGACATGTATTGTCCCTGACTATAGCTACAGCTCCTCACGTCGGTGCTGCTGTGCACTCTGGCAGACACCGACAGACTCAAAGACTGGCCCACCTTCTGTTCTACATATTTATGCAGGGCTGGTACTGTCTTTTTTTGCAAAGAAATGACAGCTTGGGACTCTCCACCTCAGCTCGGCACAAGCCATCAGTTCTCTGAAAGGTGCAGAGTCCACCACTTAGAAAGGGAGGGACTGCAGCACCAGCAACCTGGACAGGAGCACATTCAGCTTCTGTGCACGCATACTGTTGTTTTTGGCAATCGCTTCAATCGGTGATCGATTGCTGACGGAATGACTGACGAGGAGTAGGAGGATCAGGAGCATCTGTACCAGCAGAAGATGGAAATGACATACAGCTCCCTTCTGCTGAGGTGGTGGAGCCTTGACTGCCTGAAACCCGGTGCGTGCAACTTGGTGATGCAGCGGTTGCTGCGGCAGGCTGGACCACTACATTAGAGCCACGGTTCTCCCAGGCCAGTTTATGGTGATGCTGCATATGTTGACGCAGGGCAGTGGTGCCAACATTGGCACCCTGGCCACGCTTCACCTTCTGCCCACATATTCTACATATGACCATATTAACCTCCTCCGGCAGCTTAACAAAAAACTGCCACACTGCCGAGTAGGTGATTTTCCCTCCAACACTCCGCACTGACTGACTGCAACCGCCGCTGCCTCAGTGAACCCCTGCACCACTACTTCCCGGGCAGGTAGGCTGCTGCGAAGCATGTGGTCTACCCCGGGCACGTTTGGCTCTCGACCTCCCACTGCTGCCACCCTGCTGACTACCAGCCATGCTACCATCTTGTTGGCTCATCCGCTGCCTCATGGGCAAGCTGCCACCCTCTTCTCCTGATGATGATAAAGCCCCTTCTTCACCCGGCTCCCAAGTGCGATTGGCTTCATCATCATCGAGTAGTGTATGCAGGTCACTGATGTCCTCCTCAACAGTCTCTGGGTCAGGAGCCTGACCGCTCACAACACCACCTCCCACGCCACTCTCCTCATCACTACTTGCCTGCCTAGCGGAGGAAGCGACGGATGTCTCCTCCAGATCTTGCCTGGGCAGTAGCTGCTGACTGTTCTCTACTAGCTCCTCCTCGCTGTATTGTGAAGCTGAGTCCACAGCATACAATACTTCTGTGGCTGCGGGAACAGCAAAGGACAGAGGCAAGTTGAGGACAGGTGAGGGCATAGGGTCTGCTCCCGGGCCATGCCAACTCTGATGAACCCACTGACAGTTGGCTAGGGGTGTCTGATGTCACTTGGGATGAAGTGGATGACCGAGTTAACCAATCAAGAATCGCTGGGTTGCTGGTCAAGACACGACCACTAGATGACACCGGGAGCTCAGGCCTCTCGCTGCAACTCCTGCTGACACGCCCCCTTACTCTGCTGCGACCTCTTCCTGCGCCAGAAACATTTAGGCCTCTGCCACTCCTCTGTGCATGGCCTGCCACTTCTCTGTCTGACATACTTTTACTTGAACTAAATAAATTAAAAGCAAATTAAAACACACCTAAAAGCGACAAATATATTTTTAATTTTATACAGAAATAGGCCACTAAACGCTTTTACTACAAATAACTGCAACAGTGAACTGCGTATATATTTTTCATTTTGTATTTAAATACGTCTCTAAACGCTTTCACCACAAATAACTGCAACAGTGAAGTGCGTACATATTTTTCTGTATATATAAATTGCTGGAATGACAGAGCTGTATAATGGCTATTTGGATCCCCAAATAATCTTTCCCTGCACTTGTAAATCGCTTTTCTAGCACTGTCCCTAGCGCCTTCTGACGTCTCTCCCTGCACCAATATGCTGTGAAATTATTCCTCCCTATCCTTTCCCTGCCTTTTTAAATCGTTTTTTGAGTTTTTTCTCACAATGAGGTTTCTGCTAACATTCTTCCTAGCGCCTGCAAATGTCTCTCCCTGCACTCAGAACGCTGTAAAATGTCTTAATTCAAGATGGCTGAGGCTATTTATAGGGCTGTGGCATCACAGGGCTGGCTGGCTGCTGATTGGCTGCATGCATGGCATAATGGATCATCCCGCCTTCCCAGAGTTCCTTGCCCCATGTCCTCACACATGTAGCCACCATTTTAGAAAAAAATTGGGATTCGTTACCACTAGTGTTGATGTTCGAATTCGGGTTGTCCCTATATTCGACCCGAATATGGCTGTTCGAATTCGGGTATACCCGAACTGAATTTTGCTGCATTCGACAGCAAAAATTTGGGAGGAAAAAAAATTATTTATTTGTATCTGTTTTTTATTTTAAACTGGTTTTTTTTTATTTTTTACAGGTTATCCTACAATGACATTCAACCTCTATTGCCCTCGTATTGGCTCCAGGATCAGGGGAGCGGAGCTGTCAGCATAAAGCTCCGCTGATTGCTCCGCTCCCTGAGGAAAGGGAAAGCCTGATCAGGATTTCCCTTTCCTCAGCAACTCAGGGAGCAGAGCAATCAGCGGAGCTTTATGCTGACAGCTCTGCTCCCCTGATCCTGGAGCCAATACGAGGGCAATAGAGGTTGAATGGAAATACTATGTCCATTCATTGCCCTCCTATTGCCTGCGGTTACAGCTAATTGAAGTTCCCACGGTCCAGGGATCCCACAATGACATTATGATTCATAATGTCATTGTGGGATAACCTGTAAAAAATAAAAAAAAACAAGTTTAAAATAAAAAACAGATACGAAATAAATAATTTAAGAAAAAAAAAAGTTAAATTACACAAACACACACATTAATAAAATAATTTTAAATTAAAGCCTTGTCCTATTTTTTACTTATATTTTACCCCTTTCAGGGAATAAGTAAGGGAATTTATGTACCCCTGTACTCATTCCCCAGGGTGGGGCGGTGGAGATCTGGGAGTCTCCTTATTAAAGGGGGCTTCCAGATTGCAAAGTCCTGCTAAAAATGTTTATAAAAGCCCCCATTGTTTTCAATGAAAGCTTTCATAAAAGCTTAAAAACGCTTGAAAAAGCCTCCATTGAGTTCAATGGAAGCGTTTTCCCGCGTTTATCCAGCGTTTTAATTTTTTAAAGTAAATTACACAAACACACACATTAATAATTTTAAATTAAAGCCTTGTCCTATTTTTTACCTTTATTTTAACCCTTTCAGGGAATGAGTAAGGGGATTTATGTACCCCTGTACTCATTCCCCAGGGTGGGGCGGTGGAGATCTGGGAGTCTCCTTATTAAAGGGGGCTTCCAGAGTCCTGCTAAAAATGTTTATAAAAGCCCCCCTTGTTTTCAATAAAAGCTTTCATTAAAGCTTAAAAATGCTTGAAAAAGCCTCCATTGAGTTCAATAGAAGCGTTTTCTTGCGTTTATCCAGCGTTTTAATTTTTTAAATGTTGCAAGCAACGTTTAAGATAACGCTTAAAAGGTGCCTGAAGGAAACGTCCTGGTGTAGATTAGCCCATGGGAATGCAGTCGGTGTAGACTAAAGCTGCATACACACGTCCAATAATTATCGTTAGAAACGACTGATTAACAACCGATTGGCCAAAAAAAGGGACCAAGGACACCGACGAACGAGGATTGTCGTTGGAAATGAACGAGCGCCACGGTGGATCTGATTGGCCGACGATCTTTCACTGTCTATCGTGTATGGTCGTTCAGTGATTGTGCATGTTTCTGCAGTACACTTTCTCCTTTACATGTCCCTCCCTGCATTGTTCAAACGATTGTATCTAGCGTGTAGACACTGTTGGTGGATTATATATGAACGATCATATTGTTACAGCATGTACAGAATTGTGCACAATATGATTGTTCAAGTATAATGGTGCATAATCGTTGATCGGTAGTATGGGGTATGTAATAGTGTTATGTATCTTTTTATATTGTATCTTTTTATGTATCCTTTTACAATGTATCTCTTTACAATGTATCTTTTCATGTATCCTTTTATAATGTATCTTTTTACATCTGTTTGGAGGCTGTAAAAGCTCTAGACAGTGCTGAAACAAACCTGAATTTTTCTCCCATTGACTTTAATGGGATTCAAATTCAAATTCGACCGCCGAATAGCTGTCGAATCGAATAGTGAGCTATTCGACCAACACTAGTTACCACGAATCGCGAGAAAATTCGGATTTATTGCGAATCAAATTTTTTACTGAAATTCGGATCGAATTCCGCCTTGTCAGCTTTGATTCACTTATCTCTATTAATAAATATACTAGCCAACCATATAACAAATGATCAGGTTGCAGTAAATACTGCATTGCAATTAAATTATTTAATGGTCCTAACAACTAAAATGTCTATGAATGTAAATATAATTGTTAGGAGGCGCCCTCTGGCCGTAAGCACCCAGGAGATACCTCACTGCAGGAGGACGCGCGCGCAGCCTATTTCTTCAGGTGGCTCCGCTCACGGTAGCACTGGGTTTGCGGGAGCAGTACCCTGTAGGTTACAGCATCCCTGTGGCTGGGATTTCCCTCAGCATCCCCTGCACTGAGGCTGCACAGCTGAAGTGAATTGCTTTAGTGTGCAGCTGATTGATGAGTAGGTTCCTGTGTATCCCAGGCTGTCATTGGCTGCTGGGGCTATATACCCTCTCGGCTCCCAGTCAGAGGTGCCTGTTATAGCGGTTAGCTAGTTCCTGATTCTGTGAGTTTTTTCTGCCTGGACCGACCTTTGCCTGTGACCTGGACTCTGCCTGTGGTTTGCCCTTGTCTACTTAGATTGCTGTACAGATTTTTGTTGTATGACCTCTGCTCTGTATTCTGGACTTGGCTGTCTGAACCTTGGCCCTGCTTTATCTTTGGGCTCCTGGCTTTCTACCAGCCTATCCCAAGACACCATCCCTTGCAAAATAAGTTCTGGGGGCAACCGAGTGCTGGGAGACACAACCAGTCTCCTGAGGCCGAGGATGAAGACTATGGTGTTATATTGGGGGACTGGTGTCTGGTGAGGACTGGTGCTGACCAGGGCCTGACATTATAACAGGCCATAAGTATTATTAAAAACACTGAGAATTTACAGGAGCACGCCAGCCTCCTAACTGGTGCCATTAATCAATTGGCACAGCGAGTCACCAGGCAGGAAGGCCAGAGGCAAGACTTCACTCCTGCTGTGGCAAGTGCCACTCCTGTTAAACCCAAGGTTCCCCTTCCTGAGAAGCTTTCTGGGGACCGCTGCCAGTTTTTGAATTTCATGCCGCCCTGCAAACGTTATTTTCAGCTGCGACCAATTTCATCAGGAACAGAGACACAGAGGGTCGGGCTGGTCATATCCTTTCTCAGGGGAGATTCCTAGACTTGGGCCTTTAATTTGCCACAGAGGGATCCTGCCCTCTCCTCTGTGGATACTTTTTTCAAAGCCATGGGAGTCTTGTATGCGGACCCAGACCTGACCGCAACTGCTGAAACCAAACTAAGAAGTCTCCGACAAGGCAACAGTCTGGCAGAAGAGTATGCCGCGGAATTCCGCTGCTGGGCTGTCAGCTCCCAATGGAATGACCCTGCTCTCAAAAGACAATTTGGTTGTGGCCTATCTGATACCATCAAAGACATCTTGGTCAATTACTCCATGCCAGAGACTCTAATGAAATGATGATGTTGTCCATCCGGATTGATCGCAGGCTGTTCCTGCACCCAGTCCACCTTCTATTCGGGTGGAAGAGCCGATGCAATTGGGCTCTTTAAGGCTGTCAGTTGCAGAAAGGTCAAGAAGGATTAGTAAGGGTCTCTGTTTGTACTGTGGGGAATCGGGCAATGTTGTGCAATCCTGCACTGGGAGGAAATTGGGACTTAAGCGCCTAGGGGAGCTCGAGGAAACCTCCCTAGACAAGCAGGTATGTCCTCTAAAGTCAGATCGTGTTTTATTGCCTGTAGAAAATTTCTACTGTGAAACATTGTCAGGCCTTTCTGGACAGCGGTGCCGCTGGCAACTTTTTGGATAAGGCCCTAGCACATTCTTTGGGAATCCCTACTACTAGGCCACTTGAATCTGTAAGTGTATTAGCTATTGACGACTCCCCTCTGCAGCTGGGGAGACCCATAACAGTTACCCCTGAGGTTTTGGTGAAAGTAGGGGTTTCCCATTCAGAAAAGATTGAATTTTTTCTGCTTGATATACCTTTCTCACTTGTCATTTTGGAGCTGCTTTGGTTATGCAGACATAATCCCATAGTAGACTGGGATTCTGGACAGATTGTTAAATGGGGTGAAAAATGTTTTGAAGATTGTTTAGTACACTCGTTACCTCTCCATATTGCTGGTACATTCCTAGAGAAGCTGCCCATTATTTATTCAGACATCTCAGATGTATTCTCCCCACAGGTCGTGGATGTTCTGCCTCCACCCTTTTTTGTGGAGGTAGATGAACCTGAACTTGGGGTAGGAGCAATTTTGTCCCAGTATGGGGGAGACCCAGAACGGTTACACCCTTGCGCCCTCTTTTCCCGTAAATCTTCCCCAGCAGAACAAAACTATGATATTGATATTCGTGAACTCTTGGCTATCAAGTTAGCTTTTGAGGCGTGGAGACACTGGTGGGCAGGGCAACAAATAACTGTTTTCACCGACCATAAGAATCTGTAGTACATAGAGGGTGCCAAAAGGTTTAACTCCAGACAAGCACGTTGGGCATTATTTTTTCACGTTTTAACTTTACCATTACATACATACAGGGGTCTAAAAATGTTAAGGCGAATTCCCTATCACGTAGTTTTCCTAAAGCTGGCTTCCACACAGATTGTGTGCCCGAGTCCATCCTTCGTTCTCACTGTGTGCTCGGAGTACTATCTGCCAGTTCACTCTCCTCTGATCTATCGACTCTGTTAGAGCCTCATCAGTCTGATCAGTCTGCATATTGCAAAGGATTTCATAGTGGACCTAGCAGTGTCCAAAGGATGCACTGCGGTTAGGGTGGGGGTGCACCGGTTTATTAAATGGCGCACTTTGTACACCTTCACAAATTGCCTACGGCGAAGGAATTATTGCAACTTTTCATTGAGAACATTTTTCGGCGACATGGTATCCCGGACAATGT
The DNA here is from genome assembly GCF_032062135.1 of Pyxicephalus adspersus. Classification (NCBI taxonomy): domain Eukaryota; kingdom Metazoa; phylum Chordata; class Amphibia; order Anura; family Pyxicephalidae; genus Pyxicephalus; species Pyxicephalus adspersus. Next base: position 36,757,192 of record NC_092871.1, read on the forward strand.
AGTGTCTGATAGAAATGTCCAGTTTGTGTCCCAATTCTGGTGTTTCTTTTTGTGCACGTTTAGGCATTTCCCTCTCCTTCTCTTCTGGATTTCATCCTGAAACTAACGGTCAGACTGAAAGGACCAATAAATCATTAGAGCAGTATCTCCGCTGCTTTGTATCAGGCTGTAAGGGGGAAAGGACGGATTACCTTCCATTTGCAGAGTTGGCCTTTAACAACGCTGAACATTCATCTACTAAAATGTCTCCTTTTTAATGTTTGGGTGGACAGAATCCGAAATCTCCTTTTTGTCTGGTCCCCCCTCCAACATGCCGTTGTTGAAAGATTGTCTCACCCACATGACCACAATTTTGTTCCCAGTACAACAAAATTTAAAGCAGGCTTCCGGACTGCAAAAACGATTTGCTGATCGACATTGCTCCAGGGGATTTAGTTTGGGTTTCCACTAGGAACATTGCCCCTCACCAGCCCTCCACCAAGCTTAGGCTGAAATTAATTTGGCCATATCCTGTTGCTAAGAGAATAAACAAAGTAATCCATAGGATAACCCTTATTCGCTTGGTTAGGAGTGTAGACTCTTTCCATGTCTCCTTATTAAAATCAGCAGCCTCTGGATGTGGAAGGTGAGCCTGAGAAAGAGGTTGAGAAAATTTTAGATTCTCATTGGGTACAGAATTCTCTCCAGTATTTGATTGATTGGAAAGGTTATGGTCCAGAGGAGAGGAGCTGGATTCCAGCAAAATAAGTTCATGCGGAAGAATTAGTTAAAAGGTTTGACAATGGAAATCCTGAAAAACCGTGGGGGGAGGGTCCTCGAGAGGGGGTTATTGTTAGGAGGTGTCCTCTGGGCATAAGCACCTGGGCGATACCTTACCGCAGGAGGGGACGCTCAGCCTATTCCCTCTGGTGACTGTGCTCAGGGTAGCACTGGAGTTGCAGGAGCATTATCCTGTAGGTTGGAGTATCCCTGTGGCTGAGGTTTCCCTCAGCATCCTTTGCACTGAGGATGCACAGCTGAAGTTAATTCAGCTGATTGCTGAGTAAGTTCCTATGTATCACAGGCTGTCATTGGTTGCTGGGGCTTTATAGCCTCTCTGCTCCCAGTCAGAGGTGCCTATTATAGCGTTTAGCTTGGCTAATCTGTGCTGGAGTGTGTTTTTGTTTGATTACTGTTGCTGACTTTGCCTCTTCCTGTTTCTGTGAGTTTTTGCTGCCTGGACTGACCTTTGCCTGTGACCTGGACTCTGCTTGTGGTTTGCCCTTGTGTACTTTGTTTGGTGGACGGATTTTCGGTGAATGACCTCTGTTCTGTATTCTGGACTTGGCTCTGTCTGAACCCTGGCCCTGCTTTATCTGTGGGCCCCTGGCTTGCTGCCAGCCTATCCCCAAACACCATTTGCACAATAAGCCCCAGGGGCTGTTTTGGTGAAGACTGTGGTGTTAGATTGAGGGACTGGTGTCTGTTGAGGACTGGTGCTGACAAGGGCCTAACAATAATGTTTTTCTATTAGTAACTGACTAAAACATAATTTTTTATACAGAGACAATGAGATTCTGTACATGTGTATAATTTATACAAGGGTAGTCGTAACTGATATATTCTGTATTATGCATGTATTACTTTTTTAATTTCATGATATTTCTTGATATTCCTCTTCAGAACAACAGATTCAATGCTGTATTCTCACTTTCTTTGGAGGCAATAAGACCCAGTTCAGAGTCAGGCTTAGCTGGGTTAACTGAGGGCTGGTAGCAATGATTGGGCGTTCCATATAGGAATCTACCCACCCATTGCATAGTTGATTGTCAGCTGATCCCCTAGAGGGGTAGGGCTGCCTGTGTCCCATTAGCCAGGGACTTGAGTTGTCTCCAGTAACGTAGACATTAGATGTTATGCTCACGGAGGGGAAGTTTACCTCCAGAGCCTGTCTCCGTGTATCTGTGGATTTCCAGATATGAGAGGAGCCCCATTTTTATTTTATTGTGTTTTAAGAGTAACATCCATTGAGCTTGGACTACATTGGCTATAAGGTGAGGTCATCTCTGATGAGAAATCAATGGGAACAGGCATACCTATAAACTTTTTGGATGCTTGAATGTACCAATAGATGTGTTAAGACCAACCACGTTCGACATTTAAATCTCAAATGTCTTGATGGTGAATTGGTTGATGGGCGTTCAATTAGCCAATCAATGCATAGTATACTTATTTTGGTGACTGTTATTTCTAGCTAAAAGGTATTAATCAAGTTGTCTGCATACCTTGTTTAATCAAGGAAGATACTAGTACCTGGTCTGGGTGTTCTGGTTGAGGAGTCAGTGCAATATCAGAAGTGAGTTAGCAATTCCTATTAATTAAATAAATATCAGTGGTTGCCTGCTTGATATAATTTATACTAAGTATGTAAGGGAAGGGTCAGAGTTCCCTGCTTGAATTATACATGATTATAATCTAACGACGGGTCCCATGTGTTGTATAACTTGTTAAGGTTGTTTTTAAGAGCACAGGTTAATTTGTCATTGACCATTATCCAGTTACGTTTTTTTTGGGTGAACTCAAGGGTATTGATGGAAGCTTTCCAGTAACAAGCAATGTTAATCCGAACAGCTAACAGGATATATTTATTTAGTCTAGTTAAAGGTTTCGGACCTTTATCCTCTAATTGGGGGAAAAAGAGCACACTCTATTTTCCTCAGGATGTTTACCGTGGGACAGAGTGCATTAAGTTGAAAATTGAGAACCAAAATCTCTGAAGCCTAGGATATCTCCACCAAGCATGGAGTACTGTGCCAGTCTGACCACATTCTCAAAAACAGAGGGATTGGCTTTTTTGGATCCTAACCAGGACCAAGTACTATTTCATCAAAACCTTATAATTGGCCTCTAGTATCGAAGTGTTATTTTGGAAATGGACCTGCCATTCTTGGGCACTCCGCTCCACCTCCAAGTCTGACTCCCATTGTTTCATATAGAAAAGTTTCTTATAGTGGGAGAAGGGAGTGTTATATACTACCGGGATCCTCCCTTTGGATTCATTTATAAAACTGCAGTTTTTTTCAAATACCATACTCTGGAAGGGTGATTCAACCCTTTATTATTTTGAATAAAGGACCTAATTTGTTGATAAAATTTCTGTATAGGGAAGGGAGATGCTCTTTTGTAAATGGGAGAGGCTCAGAATAGCCTTGCCATCAAGAAAATTTCAGATTCTGAAAAATCCATTGTTCATGGTGAGAAGAGGTAATCTGAATACCTAGATAGGTGATTGCTTTGGGTATCAATGTGATTGAGTTGGGTGACTATGTTTTGGGGCAATGAAATATTTAGGGCCCATGGTTTGCCTCTATTGAGTTTTAGACCTGACACCTCTGAAAAAGAGCTCAACTCTTTAAGAAAATTTGGGCAAGGAGATGAGAGGAGAAGTTATATACAACTTGTGAGGCAGAGGTTTAGTTCTGTGGGCAGGACTTCAATTTGGTTGCGTATATCTATGTGGGGAGTCTGCTTTTGTTGTAACGTAGATAGCTGTTGTTTTTGGTCAACGAGGAGTGTGGCCTGTTTTTAAAGTTTGGTACCCAGGGATATAATTTGACCCCTAATATGGGTCTTATGGGCCTCCGAATTAGTAGAAGGTAAAGTATTGAGTAGGTGTTATGTCACGAATATAATTTGTGACAGTTTATGCAAATATTGATGGGTTGAATTTGAAGTGTACAAAGAAAGATAACACAAAGACTTGAAAAATTATACTATTTAATAATAAAGACAGATAAAACAATGCAGTTACAAAGACTTAGATATAACAAAAATACTTAGCTGGGGAAGTCATTTGCATTCATCCAAGGAGTCTTCCAAATTAATGGCTTGGCAGATGATCAAAAAACATGTTGCATACAGTTAGTTCTGGTCAAGACTAGTTAATTAGGAATGACAATGTGTTTTTAACTACTCAGGAACTAAGACAATGGCCAGTGTTTGACCAGTACTGACCAATGATCATCCTTTAACCAGCATTTTACCTTATAAGGATACCAGTTACAGGATATGCTGCATCCCTTTAGAATGACCTCATATATGGTATACATATATCACTATATACTGGTAAAGCATTATTGTTGGTGAGACATAATAAATAAATCATACTAACCCAACAGTAGGTCATTAAATCTAAAGTATTTTTGTTAATTGATTACCAATAGTCTGGCAGTGGGTGGGGTCACTCAAAATAATTCATTAAGCTTCCAATATGATTTGGAGTTTTTGGATCCTAGGCCTGTTAGGCAGAAAAGTACCAGTTCGTGATCTGACCAAAAGGTGGGGAGGAAGCATGCCAAAGTAAAGAAAGGTAATCCCTGTTAGATGAATTGTACTCCCTTAATGCATCCACTAGATTAAGGTCATGGAGCAAGGAAGCAAACCACAGGCTTTGCTTAGGGGGATGTTTATATGTTGGTCTGATTTTGTCTAATATTTGATGTAGGGTCAAGTTAGAGTGACCGATCAAAATCAAGGCCTCTTCAATAGAATTGTGGCTTCTATTTGTATTGTGGCTGGTAACCTTCAATAGCCAAATCTGGAATGGACCTGGCCACTTTCATTAGGGCATCTTTGGTATGAAAATAGTGAAGCTTCACTATAATGTCTCTAGGGGAGCCATCTGCCATTGGCCCAGGGATTGGAGACCTGTTTTAGGACTGAAGTGATTTTAACTATAGCTTTGTCCACCTCCTTTTTAAGCGGGGCTGCAAACCTGGCTATAAGAAAGGCATCGCCAGAATATTCAGCAGTGTGAGGTTGAGCCACAGGGATAGTAGCAGGGCTTTAAAGGCTGAAAGGGACCTGATCTATAGTTGCAGGAAAGCTGAAAACTTGTAACACTGTATCCGTATATTTTCTGGGGAAGAGGGGTGTGTTCTTACCTCCTTCCCTGATGTCTGCACAGTCAGAGAGCTCCACATCTGCACATGTGCAGGATGCCTTGGATCCTCTTTTGGATTCTGATTCTGCAGAGCGAGCTGCTGTCTTGCGTGCTGGGGGGATGGGGCCCAGATCTATCACCATCGATTTATACATGTGTCAGTGGGGAGTTAACTGTTCCCAACACTCAAATAGACAAAGAATAGGGTCTAATTGGATCACTTGATTTGTGGTTTGGTTTTAAAATTGCAATACAATATTCCAAAAATTTCCTATATGTGGACAACTCCATAAATAATGTGTTAGTGGCCCATATATTGTTCCATTTTGGACATACAGGTACAGGACATCCGACACACGGACGACTCCTAGATACGAACTGGGCTTCCCCGCTCACTGTGTGGAAGACGGAGGCTGGAGGGGGGGAGGGGGATGGTTTGCATGACTTGCAGAAGAAATCTTTTGCTAAACACAGCTGAGGTTCCGGTTCCGATTTACATACAAATTCAACTTTAGAACAAAGCTACAGTCCCTCAGGTATACACAGAGCTGAAGGGAGGACATACTAAATTTGCTAACATTTTCCCTGATTTGTTACTGAATCTATGGAATTTGGTATCCATTATGCGTTGTTAAAATTATTCATGCATCTATAGCCACCAATTTAACACTATTTAGCCTTATATCATTTCTTTCTATGCTGGGGTGTGGATTGGTATTTAGACTTTGTTGGACTTCTTGGAATTCCCTTAACGCTCAGAAATATATATATATATGTGAAGTTATTTTTTTTCTGTTTTGCCATATAGGCCATGATCTTCCCTTTAATTTATGCCTTATTCGTTTCCCAATATAATATGAGGTTATCTATATATTACAAATTATTTGTTTTGTACTTAGTCAAGGCTTCATGGACTACCATCCAGAACGATACTTGATACAAAAATATGGGGGGAAACATCACAGGTAAGTTTCGCCCCTCGGAACGGTATCTAGAATATTCAGCATTATTGGGGTATGATCTGAAATAACCATTGTACCTATTTTCCGGGAATCTACTGAAGAATTCAATGGTGAAGGACAGAATAAATAGTCTAATCGTTACTGAGAGGCATGAAAGGATGAGTAGAAGGTATAGTACCTGTAAGGAACTTACCCGTCCTGCGAGCCCGCGCTGTCCCTGGGGATCCCAGCCACAGAAGGAGACGCCGCTGTAGCAGGCAGCATGGCCAAGGCTGCTGCTCTGCTCACAGCTTGTCTCTCTCTGCAGACGGAGGGATCCATCCTGGCCAAACTACTGTTCAGCCAGGCGGCATCCCTTGCATCCCTTCGGATGTGGTTACTGAAACTCCTGCTCTCAGCGCTCCTTTGTATGTGCAAAGTAGTGCACGTCCTAGGGGTGCTGTGGGAAGAGGTGCGCGTGCTACTATGCGTCCCTCTTGTACCCCCCAAGGGCGTGGCACTTGGCTGCCTCGCCCCGGGGCGGGACATAGTTAGTTTGAATTCCCTGCGGCAAACGGCGGCAGGGGATTCACTTAGTCTCCTATCAGATGGCTCCAGGTGGCGCAAGGTCATTGGTAACTCTGGCCATTTAAGGAGAGCCTGTCCTGTACACCATTGCCCGCTATAAGCCTCTGTTAACACAGTGTTCTTGGGTGCATCCTTGTGTTGGTTTAAGTTTATCTGTTTTTGTCATCTCCATAGTGACCTGGTCTGAAACTGACTCTGCTTGAACTCTGCCAGCCCTGACCTCGGATTGTTACTGACCATTCTGCCTGCTGCCTGCCCTGACCTCAGATTGTTCTTGACCTGTCTTTGCCTTACCCTCTTGTACTTCGCTTGTTTGGACTTAACCCTTGTTGTGCTTTATGACATTGAATAAAGCCTGATTGAAGGATATCTGGAGTTGGTTGTGGTTTGTGTGCCCAGGCGCATTACAGTGGGCCAAGGTCTAAAATGGCATTCAAACCTTCATAAACACCCTGGAAAGCTGTCAAAGCAATAAAATCTGTTTTGCACTAAGTAAATTTGTGACTGGAAGTTTTCGATTCTAATACTATTTGAATCAGGTAAACATCTAAATAAAGCACACAATCTGGTATTTAGGAGTACTTGACCCTGCTTGTGAGCTTGGCAATCAATGAGCTTTGATGTTGTGCTTGGAACCTTGACCTGGACCTCCTTCCATCACCATCAGTTGTGTTAGAATGAGTATGCAACTCAGCTGGACAGCTAATTGAAAACCCGTTTGGCCAGGAAGTGGAAGTGTGCTTGTATACAATAGGGCTAACATCAGGCAGGACACCACAATGAGAACAAAAGTATAATACTAATCCAAATGAACAGAGGATTTGTGTAGAATAGTGGCAGCAAATCAACAATAAGTATATTAAAGTAAAACTACAGCTTATTACCAAATGTCAGACAATGAAAAAAGAGCAAATAAAGAAAAACCAGGACAAAATAGTCATAAAAGGAATATGTACATAATACATTCAAATACCCATATATGACAATGTGACTTTGAGAATGGGACAAAGGCAATGAGGTGTGTCAAGTTGCAGTTTGTAGTGGAAACCATGCATACATTTATACTAATACAAATGGGGATACAATGTCCAAACATTCCTGAAGAACTGCTAAACAACAGAAAGCAAAAACCACGCACAAAAACATTGCAGCAACTAATGAAGCTAACAATTAGAAAACTTACTAAATGTCACATCAACTCATACTGGACAAGCAAAGTTCCTTGATTAATCCCCCCCCCCCCCCCCCACACACACACACAAACCAGTCCAGTTGAAAAAAACAAAATGAAAATGATAATGTATCTGGATACATTTAAATGTATTTTGACATACACAACCAGTCAAGAATAAAAATCACCTGTAATGGACTGTAGATGTGAACAAATTCTCAACCTCATTTATCAAAGCCAGATTCCGGCTGGTAAGTGAAGACGAGTGTACTAGAACTCGTCTCTGGCTTGCGGAAATACGCCTCGTATCTCGGCGCGTATATACGTGCAGTGAGCTTATGCACAATTGACAATTCAGGGCTAGTGAGTTTAACTATTTCACATACATTCACACTTTAATACAATCCTTTCTCATATATGAACCCTGACCCTAATAATTTCTACGTAATGTTTAGATTTATTATAGGTTCTGAACACTCAGCTTTTTCCTTCAATATCATAAATTTATGTACTTAATACTTTCTCGGAATAAATAAAATTAAACCTTAGTATGTTTACATGCTTAAAGCTTCTATCTTTTAGGTATATAGAGCCAGTGTGCACATCTGGACCAACTACTACCTAGGTATGAGCTATCAGCTTTGAGCTTTTGAGCTAAAAATCAGTTGAATTTACCTCACTCCTCTTTCACCACTTGTAAGTACCTAAGCCCCTAATGGAAATGTTATATTTAGGTAAATTGAGTGTACAACTCATACCTACCTTAGCTAATAATTTATATATTCTTTCAGAAATAATTTTACCACCATCCAACTATCGCACATATCTGTTTACCTCTATTGTTGTTTCATTCTTCACACTCACTACTTTCACTCACCACTCACCTAACAAGGAAGTAATCTCATTTTTTAATATCATTGCCACCATATTTATATCAGTTTTGAACATGTATTTTATTGTATGAATCTTTCTTTAGAATTACTTACCTTGTTAATTAACTAATTAACTAATCAATTAATTAGGTATAGGTACTTTGGATAGGCCCTGCAGTGCACTCTATGTACTTTACACTACTTTGAATAGGATTTGTTGTGTACCATTTTGTACTTTACACTAATGAAATGTATCTGTTTATCACAATGTTATAAGCACAGATGACCTATGTATAGCACAGGATACTAAGAATTATCCACAAAAAAAAGCCTCTTCTTCTCTTTCATCCAATATCTAATGATTTGCATGAACAACCGATCACTGGATTGGTGTACACCCTGCAAGAGAAGAAACGGCTCTCTTAAAGTACCTTCAACTGATTAGAGAAGCAAATGTGGGTGTGCGGGAGCCTCCTTGACTTGTGGCTTCACATAAGGCGCTGGAACCAGAAGTACACCCCTTCTTTTTTACTAGAGGAAGAGAGAGAGAGGAGGAGGTAATAATGTATTTATCTACCAATCCTAAATATAATAAATAAGAAGAAAGAAAGGAGGCTTTTTTAGCATACCTACCATACAAGTGTACTCATCATGTTGCATATTCAAAAATGTTTCAACTGTACAATATCTTTACAAAACAAAGAATTGATCAACAGAATGTACTGGGTGTTGGATACCCAGTATTTTGTACATGAAAAAATGTCTTCAATTCTACACCCTACAATACTATAAGAAGTAAGTCTGAAAAATATGGCCTTTTTTCTTTTTCTCCCAATGAATCAACATTCATATAAACCAATATCAACTTGAAATTATTATTGCCAACCTATATTTAAAACACAGGATCGACATGAAGGTTTCATATTGCAAAATGTAAAAGTAATTTATTTTTGAAAATATCTTTATATTGTATATATTGTTTGAAAATATACTGTCAATATAGTACACTGTCAAATATCCCCTGAAGAAGCCCAAAGGCGAAATGTGTTAGGAAACAAGACTTTTTAATGTACAAAATACTGGGTATCAAACACCCAGTACATAATGTTGATCAATTATTTGTTTTGTAAAGATATTGTACAGTTGAAAAATCTGTGATTATGAAACATGATGAGTAAACTTGTATGATGGTTATGCCAAAAAAGCCTCTCCCTTTCTCCTTTCTTTCCTCCCATTCATGATTCCAGTTTCCGAATCATTCACTGGTGTCATTGCTAAGAAATGAGAACAAATATTAAATGAATACAGAAAGATTTATCCAAACCTGTTAATCACTTATTTTATCTTTCTGATATTCTGTATTGGTCTGAAGCCAGACTGCCTAAAATGATGCCATTACAGGAATATATAAAATCAGGAAATATTCTACCAATATGAACATCATAGGATAGCAAGCTGCAAGAGAACATCAATGTCTATTGTGTACTGCAGACTGCTGTATGGGAAAATGTGAGTTTGTAAACATAGCATTTAATAGGGATACTGTTCATACCTCAATCATATTTAGCTTTTTTGGTATCCACATAAACACACAGAGGATGTGACAATACAAATACAGAATTCAAATTCATCAGAAAATGTGTTGTTTTGAGTTTGCTGTAACTTAGTACAGGAGCAAAACCATCTTCTGAGGACTGCTCCTACGCCTATCTATGAGGCATCCAACCTTTATGATAATCGGTAGAGTGGGCACAGGATGCATCAATATGGTTGCACAAAAGAAAGCCCTCTTCAGCGCTTTGAAGGATTTGCATGCCTCTGGAGTACACTTAGAGGAGTCCACCTCTTTCTTGGTGAGGTTTGTCAGATGGTGGACCATGTAGGAGACGTTCCGGATAAACTTGCTGTAAAAATTGGCGAAGCCCAGGAAGCGCTGAACACCCTTGAGGTCAGTGGGTTGCAAACATCATTTACAAACTCCTGGAAGACCGCCGGGGCATTACACAGATCAAAGGGCATTACCAGGTATTCAAAATGCCCATCCCTGGTATTAAAGGCGGTCTTTCATTCATCGCCCTTCCGAATGCGGATGATATTGTAGGCCCCCTTTAATTCAAGCTTGGTGAAGAATCGGGCCCCATTGACCTGAGAGAAAAGGTCTACCATTGGGGGCAGGGGGTACCGATTCCTTTCAGTAATCTTGTTTAGGCCCCTATAATCAATACAGGGCCTGAGCCCCCCATCCTTCTTCTTTACAAAATAGAAGCCAGCTCCCGCAGGGGAAGAGGATGGCCAGATGAAGCCTTTCTCTAGGTTCTCCTGGATGTACTCTTTCTGGGCCTTTATTTCTGGACTGGTTAAATTAAACAAATGACCCCTAGGGGGCATGGTTCCCTGGAGCAATTCAATGTGGCAATCGTAGGGACGATGAGGTGGGAGTTTGTCAGCTGCTCGAGGGCAAAAAACATCAGAATACTCCCGGTAAGGTTTAGGCAAATTTTCTGCCATCTTGAGGGACCGTACTGGTATAACTGGTGTGAGACAGTCTGACACTTGATTCCCCACTGGACAATCTGGCCTTATTCCCAATTGATCACAGGGTTATAGGCTTTTACCAGGGGAGACCTAAAACCAAAGGGGGTTTGACCATGCAGGTAAGTATTTTGTTGATGTTGTACTGTGTTTTATACCCAATGTGTTTCGCCCACATGGGGCTTCATCAGGGGATTTTTTTAAATAGTAAATGACAAGCCTTCGAACTATAAAAGACAATACAGCATTAAAATGGAGTCCAATGATAGTAGAAAATACATGCTTCAACACTGACTGATTGGAAAACAACCCAGGACCTAGTGTTTGGGAGGATTTCTCCTTTTAATATGCCGGGTGAATCCATGAAAGCTCTGCAATTTGTTTCCCCTCTATTTTCTAATAAAAAGGTAAACATTGTCTACCTTTTTTAAAATATTCCCGCCCCATTATGGGTGCCCCACTATTCCCGCGGTAAACATTATGCATAATTTTCCTTTTCCCTTTATCTTATGGCTTTTTTTGCCAGGAATTTCCCCAAATTACTTACGCCATATGGAGGTCAGAAGTAACGCATCGCTATTTTGTCCACCCCACTTTTGCCATGTGATAGGTGGAGGTGATGTTTTTCATCATCCTATTTACTTTGCTCTTCACCACTTCTGCCATCTTAAGACACCTAAGACCACATCAGCCTAAAAGTGCCCTATCTTGTCTGATCTCTGAAGATAAGCAAGCTTGACCATGGTTAGTACTTGGATGGGAGACCTCCTGGGAACACCAGGTGCTGTAGGCTATACTAACACTTTGAATAATGTGGTTTCTTTCCCTCACTTTTGAGAGAGTATGGGCGGAAGTGACATATCGCAACTTCCTGCGATGTGTCGCTTCCGACCTTATAGTTACGATATTCCCCCGCTGAAGGGCACTTTCTCTCTTTTTTGTTTCCAGCTTTATTTATTACTCCTGACATGCACAGCAGGTGCTCCTTGTTAATTAATCAATTCATCATTGTTTTTTTCCCTTAGAAAAATTATCTGTGAGCAACACCACCTTGTAGTGTGTGGTTGCTTGCTGACAGGCTATCTTTGTTCATCTCCTGAGAGCTGGTATTAAGGTATATACATTTTTGTTTGATTCTTGATCTGATATATACATTGTTTTTTCTACCTTGTGTTTTTTGATCACCTTTTCCATAGTTGATTACTGACTTCCTTCTTTAATTGTTTTTTGGGGATCTAGAAGAGACCAACAAATATATTACCACTAACATCTGCTTATGACTGGTCTCTGTCTTACCTATCTGTAAGTTTATTTCTTAAGTGGATTGTGCTTATCCTTTCAATATCTCAGATATCCATAAATGCTTTAACCAATAAGTTAGTGTGAATCATGAATTCTACTCTCTGTCTCAAGGTAGAATACTCGCATGGATCATGTAGTTGAGCTGCGCTTTTTTTTTAGCAGCAATACCTAAGATTTGCCCTAAATCTGCACCATCGGTAAGCTTGTGATAAGATGTATATATTTTTTCAGTCATTTTTCCATTGCTCCCACTTTTTTTTTCATTATTATCCCTACCTTTTAGCTTTTGTTAGGTTTATTATTATTATTATTACTAAGGTATATTTTGTCCCTTTTGACTTTTTGAGTATCATCAACTTATACTCTTACCAGCTCTTGCTAATGCATACACAAATTAATAATAACTTAACGCAAGTGTTAATCCTGGTGTCCTTCCTTTTGTCTTGTTTTCATACCTCTCATTGGTCATTTTTACCAATTTTTTGAGAATTGGTATTCCCTTGACAGATTACCTGGCAGCTCCTTTCCTTTATAGCCCTACCACTATATCTGCTAATGCTGAAGGTTGTTTCCTAGATATAAGTATTACCATTTCAGTGTGTTATCATTTATAATCCTTTCCTCTTTTCCTCCATTCATTTTGGATTCCAAGAATACTATTTATGTATTATCATTTGCACTTGGAAACCTATGCTTCTTATATCCCTTATAATAAATAATGTATGACGAAGTGCATTTATTATGCATATGACTATTATGTATTGTTTATCAATCAGTGTTGAAGGATTTTACAAGTATTTGTGATACTTGTAAGTCTAAGATATCTTGTTGGGATATGGCACATATTTGATAAATCTTTACAACCTGACCTCTGCTCCAAAATATTTTTGTAATACAGTGTTAAAGGATGTCAATCTACCTATATATGATAGAGTCAACAATGTCCTTTTTGAAAACGGTTGTTGCATGATACAAAGTGTGGGGGGAGGCAATATTCATTGCATAGTGAAGGGAGGGTTTTTTTTTTAAACAAAATCACACCTAAATAACTGAAATTATGTTTTGCCCATTGAAAATGAGACCTGAAAATAGATCCAAAATGAATAAGTGTGCTAATTTCACTAATCTGTCCTTGTTCCATTGCATTCACCACCATCTTCACCTATTTTTCCTCTGGTTTTCATATCTATGGTCATTTTAATTGGCCAGGCTGGGATGATGTAACACCTGCGCAGGTGATATTTCACTTTTGGCATCTAGGGGCACATACATACAGTGTTCATTGAGGATTACAAACAGGCAAGTATAATAATTTAAATGCAGATGGGACATTGCCTGTGCCTTTTGGAAAAAATGACTTGCCTGTTCACAATCTTTTACCATATATGTTTATCCCTTTAGTGGGATTTTTTCCTAAAGACACATGCCCTTAACACTGTCCAAAAAACCTGCTGAAAGCAGTAACCCCAAGCCACACTCGGGGGAGCTAAAAAAAATAAAAAATTAAACCTTACCTGGTCCCATCGGCATCCTCCAGTGTCCTGCTATCCTCTTTGTTGATATGTCCCCCGGTGAGTGCGCTGACGTTCCCTGGTAGTTCCTGGTGACATCAGTGTGTGTGGCCGTCGCTAGGGGCGCATTGGGAATTTTAAATTATTTTGTATTGCATTCATTACAAAATAACTGTATTGGCTTCATGACCAGGGTAACCCAGACTCTCCTCGCCCTGCCCCTTCAACAACCAAAGACCCCCACCCCTCACCCTCTTGCCAACCAAACTTTTTCCCTTAATTCACAGTAATTCAAACTGATACCAGGTGTTGGACATAAATTGTCTGGCAAGCAGTCATTTATTAAATACCACTTGTATTCAATAAAAGGCTGCAGGTCTGATAAAGCAAGGTCCATACCATCACCAGTTCACCTCTCTAACATTCCTCAAATATTTAATCCTTACTTCTCCTGGGCTCCTAGCTGTGTACCCTGTCATGCCGGCCCTACACTGATCTTTAAAGCTGCGGATCTCACTATACACTGGATTTATATGTCTAAAAACGGTACATTGTCTTTCATGAAAATTTATTTTACAGTAAATATAATAGTATGAGTATAATAAAGTTTAAAACACAAAATCATGTCAAAGTTTATTACTACTCTATATCATAGGTTCCCAACCTTTTTTGGGTCAGAACCCACTCTTTCAAGAAGTGATTTGATATCGCCCCCCTTGGGTTAACTATAAGGATGAGTGAGCGAGAATAATAAATTTGATCTCGCAGCAAATCAGGCTTTTCTTGCTTAACAAAAAAATAGGCGAGAACAGCCATCTGATTCACTGAGAGGTCAAGCTCTTGCTGAACAGGAGGATTTCTATGGCTGCATCATGCAGCCCTGGAAATTCTCTGCGATCCCCGGGCACTAGAGGTTAACTAACCTTCCCGGGACACTAGAGGTTAATTAACCTCTAGTGCCCGGGATTGCACACTGTTCTCAATGAATGCGGCCACGGCCGCATTTATTGAAAAGATCCCCGGGCACTGGATGGTTAATAAACCTCCAGTGCCCCAGGGATCACAAACAGGAGGATTCCCAGGGAATCCTGTGAATCTCCTGTGAATGCTCTTGTTATAGTTTCCTCGATCTTCCAATGGTTTTGCGAAATTGGTTTGCCGAAATTTCGTGGAACCATCGGAAGTTTGAGGAAATTTTCGCAAGAATGCCAGAAGCCAGAGGCTTTCTCGCTCATCCCCAGTGAACTATACTATCCTATATATTGAAAAACAAGGACAGATTTTTTAAATAACTTTATTAGAAGATATTAAAAATATTGGTGTATTATTCAAAATATAATTAAAAAAAATATTTAAAAAAATGATTTTTAGTGGGATGAACTCAGTGGCAAGTGGCCAGCTATGTGTAACAGGCACCCCGCTAGCCGCTCAGTACCTCGCAAAGCAAGGTCTGCATATTTGACTCCAGGCAGCAGTTAGCAGTACTGAGCATCTCCCCCGAGCCAACGTTCCATGGCATGAGGAAGGGGTAACCACAGTGCCACCTCACCACCAGTCTGAACGCAGCCTTAAAGTTTAGTGAGCATGCAAATTTATATGTGAGGCACCACAGCGCACAGACAGTTGGCAGTACCTTAATGCTCATGTCATGGAAGTGGCCCCTGAAGGTCCCTAATATGCAAACTCAATTTGGGGACCCTGGTCTTGAAGGTAGATAAAAAAGAAACAAAAAGGCAAAGATCCTCCCATTCTGTCATTCGTCAGAAAAGACTGAATATGAGCGCAGAGCCTCCTGGGATATGCACATCATGAATTACAGGAGGCTTGGGCTCCGAGAACAGGCATGCGCAGTATGGACTTTTCTGTCATTGAAAAAAAGAAAGATGGCGATCTCACTCATGCGTACAAAAAAGGCAAAATAGGTCTTGGATCTGTGCAAATAAAGGTGTCATTTCTTTTATTTTTACTTTAGATCGACTTTTTGAGAAAAGATCCCTTATTCTTATTGGGATTTTATCTTTGGGACCCTGTATGTGGCAACTTGTTATGTTCAGGGGGCTGCAATTAGGTTTATTATCAGCTCTCAGGGTGCCCTGTGTACCCATGAAAATGTCATGTTTGTACAACAATCAGTGTGGGAGACCTGAAGGTTTATACATTGGGGGTAATGACAACAGCATGAACACAGACACAGCTCTCATGCTGCTGCTGCTGGTGGCTGAGGAGTAGGATTATTTCACAGTACAAGGTGGGTGGGGAGCAGCACAGATGATTACTGAAGACTTTAGAAGACACCCACTCTCAGGGAGCTCAGATTGAAGCACAATCCCAGCAGCACACGAGGAGAGGGATCCCTGTGCGTATTTCCCAAGGGGGCAGTGGATTGTCCTCAACTCCCCTTTAATTTGCCTTGGACAGGAAATGCCCCCTTACACATCTTCAGCGCCCATCGGGGGCAGTACGTCTCTGTTAGGAACCTATGCTGGGATGAGCGAGCAAGATTTGTAAGGTCCATCTCGCTGCAAAGCAAGCCCTTCTCGCTTACTGAACATTTAAGCGAGAACAGCATTGTGATTCTCCATAAGGTCATGTTCTCACCGAAAAAATGGGGGGAAAATGCAGTGGGCAGGAAAGGCAAATATTTCTGTCGGGAATGGCGCAGCTAGAAGCGAATCATTTGCTTCCGGGATGCACAGCAAGGCCCAACAGCCCAATCAGGAGAGATCTGAGCACAGGCATATATACAGGGAAGGAGGGATCGGTTAGTCACTCCATCTTGTGTTCTTCATCAGAGAAAGAAGCAGGGAGAGAAGTGCATTGTGACAGGGTCAGGTTAGGAGCCTTTTGTATATCTTGAAATATACAGATTGTGCAGTTTTTGATGCTACCTCTTGTCATCTATCAAAAAAACAGAAACATTTCTTTAAAAAAATACAGATATTTTATTCTGATACCACTTGCTACCTATCAAAAAAGCCAGAAAAAAAATTCTGTATTACTCCCAAAAAATACAGATAATAAATTCTGATACCACTTGGTATTTTCCAAAGAAACCGTTTGGTACAGGTGCAATTTTGCCCGGATAAGTAAAAGATGAGCGGTAGACCCAGATGAAGGCGTGTTGTTGGGCGACCTGCCTCATCTGGCAGGGGGCATACTCCCCGGGAGTCTGCCACTTTAGGACAGCAGCAGAAACAAACTGTTGGGAGTCAGCAGCACAAGTTGTCAAACAGGTCTGAGATGTGTGCGGAGCACCGGTATGCTGATAGATTTATTGAGAGGGGGTATTACAATTATACAGCCATGTCATGTGGAGAGTAGTGTGGACTGGATCTCAGGGACCTCAAGTGCAGCAGGCTCTTCTGCAGCAGCAGCAACCAGCACAGCCGTGACAGGAGCAAAAAAAGGAGTTAGCATGGCTAATGTGTCTACCTCCCGATGACTCTCCCTTGTCATTTGACGAACAGCCAAGGATCTGTCATTGTGAATTTCAGAGCAGGAGGCAGACTTTGAGACCCTTGGAGAGTGTGGTCAGCGCTTGCTGGGTGAGGGTTCTGCATCAGTAGCTGCATTTGCAGAGGTTGGCTTAGATGAAAGTGAGCATGATGATGACCATGATGTCACCTGGGCACCACCGGTGTGTGTAAGGGCTAGCATCAGTTTCGAAACAGAAGTAGAGGAAAGGCAGCAGCAACAGACTGGGGATGGAAGGGGCTGCCAATCTGCCTCATGTGAGTTCCAAAGAACACGCAGACCAGTGGGCACAAGCAGGGGAACAGTCAGAGACGATGTGACCGTGGGGGAGATGGAGATGGAGCAGACGCAGACGCAGGGCACCCAGCAGACGCAGAGGCAGGCAAAGAAAACGAGCAGCAGAGTGGTTGCACGCTGCACTCCAGTGTGGTCCTTTTCACGCTGAAAGACGATGATAGGTACGTAGCAATCTGCATCCTGTGCCACAGGCAGATTCGCAGAGGTCAGGCTGGATCACATTTGGGTACAACATCCCTGCTTTCCCACATGAGCAAGAACCACAAACCAAAGTGGGAGCAGTTCTCTCGAAGGAGGTGCAACCACGTCATTGTCTCTTTTTCCACCTCCATTTACTTCTTCTTCACCTCCAACTGTCATTGCTACTGCGTCTCAGGAGGTTGATGCCAACCGGACTTTCAGCTGCGAGGAAGTATCAGCTTCTGGCCCTTCTGGCTCCCTTCTCCTGCCAGGAACAGACTCTGGTTCCCTTCACATCCTAGAACCTTCTTCCTCTCAGCCTCTGACTGCTCACTTCAGCTTCTGACTGCTCACATCTCCAGTCTGAATCCCTCTGGCTCTCTCTCAGCCTGGATTCCTCTGGCTCTCTCTCAGCTTGGCTGATTACTCTCCACTCAGCTTCTTGCTGATCACTTTCCTAAGCCTCTTGCTGATCACATCTTCCCCTCTTGCACCTGAGTGCAAGTGCATATATTCCCACATCAGGGTTCGGCCAAGGGACCCACCCTTCACTTCCCTTGGCCAGCTCCAGGGCCCTAAAGAACCTGGCTTGTTCCTAAAACCTATTAACTATTACAATTATCTTTTCCCTGGAGCCATTTTACCACTTTCCCTGACATTTTAGGGACACTTTGTCACATATGCCCTTCTTTTGTTCGAACCCATGGGGTTAGACACATTATTCCAATACAATGAACCCAAGATAGGCCGTCTGCACTCCCCTGCATTTTCTTGCTCTATCCTTTCTGTAGGCTGCCATTGAAGACATATCTGTATTTCTTTTTCTAGGCCAACAAACAAACACACAACAAATTCTTTTTTTAGAGACCTGGTGCTCTGGATCAAGTTGTCTTTGGTATTTTTACTACATGGTTGAACCTTCTTCCCTGAATCACACTTTCTGCTTTCGTCCAGGTTTCTCCCTTTGAACTTTCAAGCTCTGCATTTTTGCCTTGAAGAGTTTTCTCTAGCTGTACTATCTCTTCTGCCCTCTGCTGATGTTCTTGCTCTAGTTCCATGATAAGTTTCTCCACAACTGCTTCCTGTTGTTGTAATTTATCAAGATCATCCAATGTTCCCTCCAGCTCCTCTTCTAACAGGTGCCTCTCTTTCATCATTTCTTTTTGTATATGCTGCAATTCCTGATGCAGGGAACGGGAAGTCAAGTTCTGCTCATTTATCGGGAATGCTGCAATTTCCAGTTTATGCTCATATTCCTATTCTTTGCTGGTTAGTTCCAGTCTGAGGTCCTATATTTCCTCTTGGGAATTTGGTAGATAATTCTTCAGGTTTTTTTTTCTCCTTTGAGTTCCTAAACTACAACTTGGGTTTGGTTTATTTTTGAGTGGCCACCTCTTTATTATTTTCCTCAAGAAGAGAATTCTTTTCTTTTAGATTTTCTTTTCTTTAAAGATTTTAAAAGCTGCTTTTGATGTAGCTAAACTTTTCTGCTGTGTTTCAATTTGTTCTTGAAAGCTGGCTTAAAGACGGATGATCTCCTTGTCTTTTGCATCCATTTTTTTTTCCCTTTGGAATTCTTTATCTTTTTATGGTTCCTTTCTCAGGTTTGGAGTAGATCCATGCAAGGCTTGTTTGCACAGCAGCACAGGATATGTTGGTTCCTCTCTCTCACTGTCTGCTTGACCTTCACCATTAGAACCTTTTTTTTTTTCCTCTGAACCTTTGAGATTTATCAACACAGGTCTCTTTACATCATACGATCCTGAAGCAGCAGCACAATCAACATTCTTATTGAATCTTTTGATAGGCGCCTTCGGGAAGAACATGGCTGCTGTGGCCGTAATCTTCAATCCACCCTGTGTAAACCGAACATGACACATGTAGCATTCATACAGCTTCTCCCCAGAACAAGTTCTTATGTGCCTCTGCATGTGACGATTAAGATTTTAGTGTTTGGGACAAGTATGGCTGCACAGCTTACATTTGAAAGTTTTCTTTACACATTTTTCTTTATTTTTGGATGGATTTGGAGGCTTCAGGTTTCCCATTAGTATTGATTGAATATCTCACTATTCGATTCGACAGCTATTCGAATTCCAATAGTGAGATATTGTTCAGGTGATCGAATGCCGAAGAGATATCAATGGTGGGAGAATTTGGGTTATTTTTAGGGACTATTAAGGGCTGCAAGAGCAATCAGTTTGCTCTTGCAGCCCTTTACTAGTTGTATGTGTTCTTGGATAGAGAAACATATGATTCTCAGGGCACTACAGGGTAATTAACCTGTAATGACTTGGGGATCGCGCACTCTTCTCAATGATTGCAGACTGCAGCAATCATTGAGATCAAGATGCAGGGCTGGCAAGTATTTCTTACTCTGTAAAGCTGCGTACACACTTCCAATTTTTATCTTTGGAAATGAACGATGAACGAACAACGAACGATCGATTGGTCAAAAATCGTTCATCCTTTTTCTTCCAGCGGAGTTCTTCATCCTGTTCCACTGCTCTTTCAGCCTTCACTTCCACAATAATTTTCTCAGCAGCACCATCTTCTAATTGTGAACTGTTGTCATTGATTATAACTTCTTCAGGTCTCTCAAAGACTCCTCATTTTCACCAAAGTCACAAACTGCGGCAGCCTTTACATTTCCTATGTAGGGGACAGTTTTAGCCTCTTCCCCTTCCCCACTGTCACCAACAGCTACAGGCTCCCCACTGGCCACATAAGTGAAGGCCTTAACCACTTTAAATGTCCCCATTTGCTACGGCCCATACACTGTCCACATGAGGGGAAGCCTCAGCCTCTTCACATTCTCAATAGTTGGTGCCTCTACAGCAGAGGTAGGCAAACTTTAATGGCCACTAGGCCATTTTAGGGGTGGGTAGGAGCACATTAGGCCGTAAAGTTTGCGGACCTCTGCGCTACAGTCTTAACCTCTTCATATTCACCAATAGCTACAGCTTCTACACTGTCGACATATGTGATGGCCTCAACCTCTTTCTCTTTTGTCCCTTCATTCTCTTCATCTTTAGACCCAGTCCACACAGGAACACATTCATCAGCCTGCACCTCAGTCAGCACTGAAGCATCTTCCACAGTATTACTTTAAGCAGTCTGAACTTCACATGAAACAGGGACAACTATTTCAGCCTGCCCCTCTTTACCAGATTCCACTGTAGTTGGGACTTTAGATTCCTCTGCCACAAGAGAAACCAAAATAGATAGAACAGAAATTTACTCTACTTCTTCTGTCCCACCACTAAAGTTTCTTCAAGCACATTGACCTTAGCAGAATTTTGTAAATCTTCACCTGATTTATAAAAAGCTGAATCTAAAACAACCCTTGCAAACTTCTCTTCAGCTGCTATGGAGGAACATTCTGTCTCTTGATCATTACCAGTATTTTTTTGCTCCATGGTAGGCACACAAAATTTTTCCTTCCAATTCTGTGCTGACAGTTGCTGGACCACCTCAGTCAGCATTTTTCGATTGTCCGCTGGCATTCATGTCATCCACGTCATGATGCAAACTAGCAATATCGTCTACCTTCCTACTGCTTCCGGCGCCACAGACCACAGCAACAGTGCTGGCGCACAAAACATCTTGGTTTGGCACTTCTACATTTAATCACAAATTTCATATTTTTGCATTACACACTTTGGGGTGGCATTGACTCTGACCTAAAGGCCGGAGTTTGCCGACCTCTGCTCTACAACAGAGGTTGATGCACTACACCCAGCTCTAGATGGCAGTTACCAATGCCGCCCACGCTCCGTCTCAGGGCCCAATGCCTCCTCCAGCTGCCACCTGTCAGTACTCCATTCACTTTAATTGTACTCTTCTGGGTGACATTGATGACGCACTACACCCGGCTCAAGATGCCAATTACCAATGCAGTCTACGCTCCGACTCAGGGCCCACCGCCTCCTCCTCCTGCTGCTGCTTGTCAGTACTCCATTCACAAAAATTGTATTACAGACTTCTAGGTGGCATGAACAATGCACTACACCCAGCTCGAGATGCCAGTTACGAATGCGGTCCCCACTCCATCATAGGGCTTACAGCCGCCTCCTTCCTGCTGTTGCTGCTCCTGCCTGTCAGTACTCCATTCACTAAAATTGTACACTTCTGGGTGGCATTGACAATGCACTACACCCAGCTCTCTCTGACGCTTACCAATGCAGTCTCCCTGGTGATAGCTGACTAGAGGCCACACATTGCACACATTATGCAGCTATATAAATTTAATAGGGGTGCATACTCTAAGTAGCAACACGTTGTCCTGCTGTTTTGACGACAGAGACTGTTGCTAGTGGGTTGAGTTCACCCTTTCTCGATGTCCTATTGTTTATGCTGCCTTCTGGACGCTGTCAATCATGCAAAAATCCTATTTGCCTGCTGTCACTTTGCCTGCCATTTTCTTAAAAACCATAAGGTCTTTTGAATTTTGTTCGTGTTGCCACTGTTCTTCTACACATACCTAGCACATTTAGTGGTTCTAACTTGTATAGGGGCTTTGCTATTAATGTTTAAAGTCATCCCAAAAACTTTAATAGAATTAAATTCAAACTCACCCGGGATTCGCCGAAATTTTGCAAACCCACCGGCAGTTCAAGGAAATTTTGGCGAGACTGGCAGAGGCCTTCTCGCTTATCCCTATTGGCCTATCTGCATGGAAATGCATACTTTAAGACAAGGCACCAGTGTGGACAAGCCCTAGATTTACCTAATAACAAGCCCTAAAGCTGTCTATAAAAACAGCTAGCACTACCAATTAATCATTAACACACCACCAAATAATTATGTGAGTTTTAAAGTAGTTTTAAAGTATCAGTTGCTGATGTTGTAGTGGTGGAGCCTATAAACAATACAACTATAATGCACTGTACTGCACACACACAGATTAAAAGAAGGAATAAAGCACCAAAACATTGTGTCTAATGTAGTGAATGCTTTGATCAGCATCATCGATAAACATAGGTCTGAGAAACTATGCAGCCAATCATAAACCTGATGGATAGATTTTAGCTTTGATTATTAGAGTTCTCTTTCAAAAAGTTTCTTTGTGACAGCCCTGACAATCTATTTTGTACAGACAATAATGTATTCTGTCATGCAGAGTCCTCTGTTATCATGCCCTTGAAACTGTAAAAAGCTGCATGCCAGTAACTTAACCTTAGAATGCTGAACTCACTGCCTCACAATATACAGTGCGCTATTAGGCAAATTGTGCTGAGAAATGTGCTTTCACATCACAGAAATACTCTAATTTAGGTAAAATTTCAATCTGCTGTTAGCAGTTATGTGCCAGGATAGCAAATATGGATAAATGTCAAAGCAATATGAGCTCAAATGAAATTATGATAAGTGTCAGATGGTGTCACTATAAACATCCCCATAGGCAAGCACTAATATAACTTACCAGAATGGAACTGAAATATTGCACAGAAGGAATGGGGATAAAGTGTGCTGATCTCACTTAACGGTTTCATTTCACGGACCTTTATATCTATATGTGTTTCTCTTTATGTCTTCTTGTATTGCTTTAGGCGGTGGAGAGATATCCAAATGACATAAACAACAATTAAAGAGTAATGAGAAGAAAAAAAAATAAAACAATCAGCCTGTTTCCATCTGGTTGGTGTCAGTATTATGATGATTTTTTCTAGTTTGCAGTGTGATATAAGTTTGTAATAATACAGGTAATGGAAATATTTTAGTAACAGGATGGAAAGTCAATGGCAATTTTTCAGGGTTTGTTAGAATAGGACATTTTCACCAAGAGAACTGCAATTAAAAAAAACTATAACTAATGAAGATGTAAAGAAGATCATATCTAGCGCCAGCCTTACCTAATATCTGCACAGTTGCGGAGACTAAGTACTGAAATTTCTGACATTGATCAGTTAGCATCTGACAGTGTGTTTTAAAACTAATGCAAATCCGGTACTGTCTGCCCTGTTTTCCCATAGACATGCAGCATAATTTAGCCCCTAACTCCTTAGCTTGATAGTTCCTAGCCCACCTCTTATTAGATATCAACACTTTTAATCATAGAGATGCAGTGTCACATGGGGGTTTCTGCAGCTTTTCCTATTTTTGAAAAGCTATGTACAGCACAGCCACTGCCCACTGCCACTACCCTGCATTACTGTGGCCTAGTTAGAATGTCCCTGGATCAAAATACAAGTATTTTATGAAAATGGAAGGGTTTCGTTTAGTCATGCCATTACCAGTTGTATAGACTTTTTACTAAGATTTTTCTACATGATGTATCAGAAACAGATAAAAGGACTAAATAAAAAAAAAAAAAATGTCAATAAACAAAACAGTCCGCACTACTTCACCAAAAATTATAGAAATCATACATATTAACATTTCAGCAAGACAGTAAACAAGGAGGAATAAACATATCTTATAAAACATGTAATAGAAAACAAAGATAATTTACCCATATAACATTTATATAGTATATTCTAATAAACCACTGCAATCCATGAATGAAAAGAATAAAGTACTGGTATTTGCTGGCAATATGAGCAAAAAAGAGCAACCTAGTAATTGTTCAGTTTTATACAGGACAATCATAGATCTTTCACAAAACCTGAAGTACAAGGTGTCGTTATAACAAAGTATAATAACAAGACAGGCAAAATATATAAACCTTCTCCCAATATCTGTAAAGTTAGGCCATCTCATAATTATATGTATGTCTCCAGTAAATACATGACAATTCAGACATAAAGGGCCTGATTTATTAAAGCTCTCCAAGACTGGAGAGGACACACTTTCATCCGTGAAGCTGGGTGATTTGGCAAACCTGGATTAGTCTTCTTCAAAGTAATTTGCTAGCAAATTTTTTCAATCCTGCACCAGAACAATTTGAGGTTTGCTGGATCACTGCTTTACTAATGAAAGTCAAATATTGAAGATCAAATGTAAATTTATTTTTTAACAATAAGCCATTATTCTTCTGTCAGAGCACCAATATCATCAACCACTGTAAAAAGAATTAGTTAGGTAAATCACCTTTTTCCTCAGAGAAAGATTTGAAACTTTGATCTGAGAATCAATAAAAAAAATAGTATTTCTTCTTTGGGAACATTTGCCATGATAGTTACCAGACCTTAGTAAGTCTTGTATTTTCTACCTAAAGGAAGATAGATTTAAAGATTTTACAAGCTATGTCAATCATTCTTCCTCAAGCACCTCCCATGGGAGAGGAGTGTGGTAAATTAAAAGCTCATGCACAGCCCTGACTGCTCATTTATCTTTCCACTCTATATATAACATGGAAAAACAATGTTGTTATTTTGGCTCCCCCTACAAAGTTAATGATTTTCTCTGAGCAGATGGGTAATACAGGGACATGAAAGGCAATGACATATCCTAATGCATAATTGTGGGCAGCTGTGATGGTCATACAGGTGAATATGACTAGCTAGATGCTGCATTTTGCATGACCCTCCTTTATGGTAACAAACCAGAAACTAAAGGCATCAAGGTCTATACAAGTGAAAAGAGGGTCTATGTTGGGACTGTCAAATTGCCATCTTTTGTGTTACAAAACATGCAGCAAATAATAAATTTGATGCTCTTACTATCTACAAGTCTTTCATCTATCCATTACATGGCAGCTCATAAAGCTATTGCATTAGATTTTCTTACATGAAGTTATCCTTACTCAACTTCCTGAGTTTCAGATAAGCATTTTTAGGTATTTTGTTAAAGTTGTCAAGTCTTTTGAGCATTGCACTTTCTGTTGCTTAATCAGCAATAGAAAGTTCTGTATAACTGAAACCTTTATATTTATTGTCCAGATTCATCTTGCAAACTCAGATATTTTCAAACCATATTATCAAGCGGCTTATCTTTTGTTCTGCATATCAAACCTAAAGCTCTGATAGCATTTGCAAGGTAGATCACTGAGGTCATCAATGAAATTTTCAAATCTGTGGCTTGATTAGCTTTCTGTGTACTTCTGTGGTAGAAAGAGAATGTGTATGCCTTCTTAGAGTCTCTGGGCCTAATGTAATTTGATGGCTGGAAGCCATGTGACCTGCTGCATTCTATCCTATCACCAGAGGGGGTCCTTGGGACAAGAGGGTGGTGTTCCCACCTCCACCAGCAGGGGCAGTGTGTCTTCGGAATATTCTAGTCCTCTGAGGTAATGGAGCAGCTGACTGGGAGTCACATGACCTAGACAAGGAAGTGAGCTGAGGAGATGATCCCTTAGTAGAGCTGGTGCAGCAGGGGAGTGTAAGGTGGGTGACACTGAAGGGGGCACAGATCCCCTGGTCCTTCAGGGATTTGTGACATGGACCAAGTAAACTTCTGTATCCACTGTATTAAGTGCCAAGGGTTACACTTGTGTCAAAGTTCTTTACTTCAGCTATACCAGCCAGTTTTTTTACAGCAAGCACTTCTGCGGTGGCCTCTAGAAGTGTTTGTTCAGCCTCAGGTCGTGCTTTCTCAGACTCTATTGTGCTTTATCTACTGAGGATTAATATGAGAATGGAATGTGCACTTATATGATATGAGGTTGTGTAATTAGACCACTAGGTAGATCATTCTAGACTTTAAGATACTGTAGGGTATTTTAAAAAATCTGTACATTTCCAGTTGTCAGCAATCGACCCCCAGTTGAATTTCAGCATAGATGCATGGTACAATTCTCTCGCACCATCTCCTCTACATCTGTAAGTTACTGCTTTTTCCTGCTTTCACAAAGCCTTTTATCATTTGTCACCATTCCCTCCCTAACTTCTCTCCCTTATTACATTTACTAGTATACTTTGTACATTGGCTGAGACAATTATGGTACTGATATTAGGAATAATTTATTATGACAAACTTTATGTACAAAAGTATTTAAAAACAATTTCATATGCATGTGACTATACTGCACTACATATTCGTTTCGTAACAACTGTTCATTCAATAGTTTCCAAAGCATTTCACTCTACCTGCTTCATAAGGAGGAACATCCTCTCAGAAGTCTTATATCAATATGCTGTTAATTGTCCAAGCTTCTTCACAATATTACAAAAAAAAATCAGAGAATATTACAAAAACTGAGAAAATCAGTGCCGCAAGGAAAAAAATCAGTGGATGGAAACGAGCATGCCCAGGGTCAATATGATCATGCCCATAAATGATCTGCTGTCAGATCAAAAAGGGGCATAACTATGTGCACAACTGTTGTTTGTAACATTGCTGTCAAGTGTTGTTCCAAACAGCCATTTTAAAAAAATATTTTTCATTCCCCCTTTTCAGTCAGAAACAAAAACACAATCAAAATTCCATTATTTGAAAGATCCCTAAAAGCTCCTGTGCCAAATTACCTTTTAACTGCTTTATTAACCACCTGGGCGTTAAACTCGACTTAGTTCGGGGTAAAAACAACTGCAAAAAGTGTTAAACCCGAACTTTTCTCAGGTAGTTAAAAATATAAACAAAGTTATATTGCAATCCGATTGTCATATATTGTATGACAATCGGATTACAACTGAAAGAAAATACTTACCTGGTCCCCGCAGCTCCTCCGGAGACGTCTTCTCTCTTCCTTCTTCTCCCGGCGAGTGCAGTGATGATCTCCGGGGTTTCCCGGTGACGTTGCTGCATGCGTATATACATAATTGTATTATATATATATTTTATAGGCTACTGTACAATTACATTACATTATACACTATTTTTTTTTAAAGATTGTTTTTTTTAAAGATTTTTTTTAAAGATTTTTATTATTATTATTTATAAAATTTATAAAATTTTGGACATATTTCAGTGAGTTATGCGGTAATTTGGTGAATTATAAGTAATTATTGAGTAATTTGGTGAATTATAGCCCACAATCTAAAATAAATTTCAATGCAAAAAATGTAACACTTTTTGCATGGAAGTACGGAAGTTCGGAAAGAATTAGAGCACCCGGTGTTCTTGTATGCCTCCCTCTGCGATTCCTGATGATGTCCCTGTATGTGCCCGTCGATGGGGGTCGTAGCGGGAAGTTCAAATATTTTGTATTGGATTCAATACAAAGTTCTGTATCCAATCCAATACAAAATAATACAAAATATATTTATATGGTTTTGTCTATAGGTATGTGACGTTGGACTCTGTTTTAAAATTTACCATACTAGGGAGGTGTTTTAGAAAAATATATTACTACACAGAATACCGAATTATTGCATTTTCAGTATTTTTTATTTATTTATGTATTCTTGTTTAACCTCCTTGCAGTTAAGCCCGACCTTCGCTCGGGCAAAAAAAAACTGCAAGGATGGTTAAGCCCGAGATTTTGTACATCCTTACTTACCTGGTCCCCCTGTGCTCATCCAGCGTCGTCCTCCATCGATCATAACTTTTTTTATATTCATGATATCTACTAGACCCTTGTTCGGACATATTTCTGTAAGTTACAGGTCTACAATTTAAAAAAAAAAAAATCATGAAAAACAGTGTACTGCTTTTGGTACAGAAATCTAGACATCAGTGAAACACCCAGGTGGTTAAAATGTCTTTAAATGCAAGATTGATGTAGTTTTGATTATTAAAACATTTATGTTTTAGTAGGACTGTGCTTTAAACATTTGGAGTAGCTCTATTTTGTTTTCATATTGTGCATATCTCTCGTTTACTCATCAATACCTTTAATGGATTACAAATAAAATATATGGCTACTTATAAAAACAATGTATTTCACTAAACTTTAATGAAAACAGATTTTGTTTCTCAGTCTCAGCTAGATGTGTGCATGAAACCTTAAGTATCTGCTGATCCATTAATTGAAGGGAATAAATCTCTTAATTCAGGAACGTGAGCCTGCACAATGTTATCCTAACTTCCTTTGCTCTAGAGACTAATTCTTCTACTCCAAGTCTTTGTGACATTCAACAAACTGCGTGCAAAAAATGCACTGTAAACAAATTCCTGTGTCTACTAATCCTTTTTAAATACCCTAATGTGACTTTCCATAGTTATTTTCTTAACTAGTAGAGAACATTTAGAAATTTCTAAAAAGATTTAGAAAGACAGCACATTCGGGAATACATAGCTATCAAAATTGTCCAGTGGTCAAAGTCCCAAGTGTAATATCAAGAATGATGCATTAAATTTTTTTTAACCTCCTGGGCGGTTACCTCGAACCTAGTTCAGGGTACAAAAAAGTTGCTGAAAGTGTTTACTAGGCTCAGGGTAGCTAAAAATAGAAACAAGCATTGCTTACCTGGTGCCGCTGGAATCCTCCGGTGTGTGGTCATCAATCCCATTCTCCGGCAGAATTCTGCAACGTCAGATGCCCGTCTCAAGCTTCGGAGGCCCGTCTTCTCGGTCGGATCCCCGTCTTCTCCTTCCCTCGGCGTGCGCGTACACGTCCCTCGGCGATTTCTGATGATGTTGGTGCGTGCCGGAGAAGCGGCGGGAAATTCAAATATTTTGTGTTGGGTTCAATACAAAATAACTGTATTGAGTCCAATACAAAGCAAATCTTCATAAAATATATATATTTATAAATATAATATACAAGCTACTGTACGGTTATATTACGTTTCCCTATTTTTTAAAATGTATTATTACATTTATTAATTATATTAAATATTGGACATATTTTGGTGAGTTATGCCTACGAATTATAGGCCTACAATGTAAAAATATAGTACTATACAGTATACATAGTTATTGTATTTTCAGTATTTTTAATTTATTTCTGCATTCATGTTTAATCTTATTTTTGTTTTTTTTTTAATTTTATTTTTAAATTTAATTATTTTTTTTACATGATTGTGTGCTTCAAATTTTATTATATTCAGGATATCTACTAGGCCCTTGTTTGGAAAATTACAGGTTTACAATAATACAAAAAAAAAATTTCATGAAAAACAGTGTACCGCTTTTGGTACAGAAATCCAGACATCAGTGAAATGCCTAGGAGGTTAAGATACAATATACAATATATGATTAACCTATCAAATCTTAAAAAAATGTAGGCAATCCATATTCCAAGGTCAAAAATCATGAGAGGGAATCCAATGACAGAGTGCCAAATTGGCACACCTATCTCTGCCTTCTGCAGAGGACTGATGTCAGCCCATTCTATAAATGAAGCCCATTTTTCTCTTTTGTGAATAATAACTGCAAATCTTTCTAGTTGCAGATATATATTTTTCCCATTGTTGCTAAAAATGCCATTTTTCTTTTATTATTGTGACTGTTAACCAAATAAAAACAACAAAATTGTTCTAGTCATACACAGGCAACTTTTCCTATATATATATATATATATATATATATATACCGTATATATACATATATATATATATATATATATATAGAGAGAGAGAGAGAGAGAGAGAGAGAGAGAGAGAGAGAGAGAGAGTATGAATAGTAAATGTTTAGATCATTTATCTTTACATTTATTTAACTTTAAGTAACTTACAGACATGGTGTGCATACATACATAATTGCAGCAGCTCCTGTTCACAGCCGCTGCAGATTATGAACGTACAGCAGTCTGTTCTGTAAGGACTAAGCTCCTATATTCCTGTTGGCTAATGAAACAGCTTGGTTGGGTTAATGTTTTTTATAAAATTGCATGTCTAGAAAGGCTATTTAGAAGAACAATATGTTTTAAAAATCTATTATGTTTGCTCCTTTTTGGTGCTGAATTCTCTGTTCCCCATAACCCTTTTGTATCACTTTTAAACTTTGGGTACACCAGTAGTTTTCCACAGGAAATAGGACTCCTACATTCAAATACCAAGGGTTTATTATTGTACATGAACTTCAAGCATCTAATCACACTTTTCCCCCCATTTCCCAAAAATAATATCTCTAGGTGTGAATAATGGGAAAACCTTATGATAATGAACTTTGTAAAGCACTGCATAATATGTTGTAGCTATATAAATACTGGTTAATAATAATAATAAAACCTCCAAAGAGAGTCAGATAGTTTAGTTTTTATTTATTTTGTTTAAAAGCATATCACATCCTTAGGGTACTTTTCCCGCATCCTGAGAGACATTCTGGCCTTTCACCCTGCAGATAGGTTGATAAGCAGGTGCCATCTTGGAATCTCTAGCATTCTGGGCATTCTGGGCATTCCAGTGATCTTGGGATAAGGAAATAATCACTCCTTTTTTTCTGCTTCCCCACCCTCTGGGGAGCAGGGATTGTATGCGGTTTTTTGGACATGTTTAGAAATTTAGGCTGAAATAGCAGGTATACAAAGTGTAAAAAAATAACCCTGATAAATGTCCTTATTCCCACATGGCCAGACAATGCCCTGTGATTTTCATTTTGAATTGAAGAATTATTGCAGGGTAACACAAGGTTCTGATACTAGATGAATATATTAAACACTGACTGCAAGTTTTAGGTATATTTTTTTTTACCATTATACTTGAAAAATGAGATTCCAAGTTCTTGGCTTTTTTTGGAACAGTTAAGGTGCAGGGAGGGCACACCATAAGATTACCGCAAATTCACAAAATCATGGATTAGCTTTAAACTTGCACCAAACAAAATAAATGCTTTGATCTGCTCTTAAATCTATTGTTTAGTTGATAGATAAGTTAATACGATTACACCACTTACATATGTTTACAATCTTACTGTTATAAAACAGTTCATCTTTAGGAAATACCAGCTATAAGAATACTTGTTACTGTTACATTGGAATATCATAGGTATCATAGCTCTGCTGATATTACAGCACAGAAAAAAAGCAAGGGAGTCATTTACATTGCAGCAAAGATTCACATAGAAACGTAATATATAGGTTCCTTGTAATGAAGATGACAGAGATGGAACTCTAGCCTATATATTAGGCTGCTATAAACTGAATGTACGAAATTGTCCCCAAGTCATACATAAAGTTAAACTATATAATGTATATTTGATTTTAGAACAGTTATTTTTTTGAGGTTCAGTTACACCGTAGCTGAAATCATGTTAAAAAATGTTTTTAAATATTTTAGTTGGGAATGTGTTTGTAAAATTAAAATAGAAACTGCCTACTGGCAGAGTAAATCATTTTGTAATGACCCTGTATATAGATATTTCCAATTTGCCAAAACCTAAACTTTAATGTTAATTACACAATTCCTGAAACTAAACTCATGCTACACTGACATCTCTGAGTAAAAACAGATAAATGGATCAAAAACCATTTCTTTGTAAGCATGCTCCTACTTTTTTTTTATTCTCTAATTTAAAATAGAGGCGGACCACTGGCCAATGTAAAATTTTGAAATAGTGGTGTATATTGAGTTGAATTTGTTGGTAAAAAGATTTTAATGCCCTTAACTCATGCATTAAACTAGGCTTACTCTACATTGATATCTCTGAATAGAAATAGATGAAGATAGCCCATTTCAAGTCTAAATTGTGAAACTCTATGCCAAAAGACAGGCTAATATCACTGTGACTCTGAGACTGTTCAGTTATCTATGACGCAACCATATGAAGTAGTTATGCACATGAAAACCTTGTGTGTCCGAATGAACAAAACCAGATTGTTATTGGTATTGACTGTAGGGTTGGTTGAATTCTAATGCCCATGTTAGTAGTAGTGCAGAACAATGCTTTCTGAATTTTGTCACACTTACCTCTTCCTTTTTAAAGTGCAGGCACCTCTCTCCTGTGCATTTGGACTGTTCTGACTCCGGCCATGCCTTCATTCCCATAATAAAAATAAAATCCTCGGTGAGTGGCTAGGTGAGGGGTGAGGAGAAATGTGACATAAATTTACTCAGGAAAGGTTGATAGTCTTTCCAGTGGCACACGCTTTCCAGCACCCAGCACCGTGATAAGGAGGTGGGGATCTGGTTTGGGGGCCCTAATGCAGCCATAACCGGAACCATACATTGGTCAGGCTCTGTACAGTAGTAGTAGTTGTCTCACAGTGGTCACACCATAGCAAGAATTCTCATTGCAAGATCAGAAGGAATTCTTTCAAGAAAAGCTGAACATTTAACAAACTTCAAACAACTTTTAAAATTAGATTAACTTGTTCAGGCTTCTGCAGTCTGTAATGAGCATTCTGTAACCACATTTTACAGCATTCTGTAAACCTCACGGCAGGCTTCTACAACTTATCATTAAACTCAGTCAAACAGCATTAGGCATTCCCGTGGAAATAACAGCATGAGCCTAGGCAATCAATAAGGAAATATTACAACATAACTAGGGTTATTTCTTTTGATGTAATTCTTTCTTTTATTAACAGAAAACAGCTAATTTGATCATGGCTTCATACAGGGACATTGCATTTTCTTTCATGCTATGAAATTGTACTTTAGTGCTTGTGCATACCTAAACTTTCCCTTTTGGTAATGGCATAGGCAAAGGGATTTTTTGATACTATAAAATAGGTCACAAAAAATGTAAAGTAATATATGGTGGAAGTAAATGGCAGAGGGAGATAGAGATGTTTTAACAGAGATAGAATAATCAGTATCCTCAAAAGGGAGCCCGAGAAAAGCAAATATTTTCACCTCAGTAACTTTAGATCTCAGCAAGGCAATCAGTTAGTACTGCAGCATGCTTTGAAGGTCTCCACAGACAGTCCTGACTGGAAAGGCCGATGTAGGAAGGAATATGTGTAATACAATCAATCTTCTATGCCTTTATTTATAGCAAGTCATTAAGTGTGAGAAAAGCAGAAAATGTAGCACTAAATAAAAAGGCAGAGCAGAAGGAATACAGTTAGCTCTGGGAAATATAAAACCCAATAATTACCAGGTGATACAATAGATGAAAAAAAATTCCAACGCAAATTTACAATTTTTAGTCTATATTTATATGCTGTGAAATATAATTTATTATTTGTTTTTTACGAGGGGTCTTTATTGATCCAGCATTCTTTCATTAAAGAATAGCTTCATGGGCTTTACTTTCATGAGCATTTGAAAGAAAGAAGAAAAATGGAGCTCTGAAGTAATCAGTGTTTATAAAGCTGTTCAATGTATTATCAACCTTAATTTTGCTTTAAATAAATATTGATGTCAATACATATCTATATTGAGTATTAAACCCCAGCCTTTTTTATTTAAAAAAATTGCCCTGCAGGTAAGAAAAAGAAACAAGCGTTTACCGCTGCAATAATAATCTCATGCCTGGTGCTTTTTCTACAGATTTTCAGCTCTATCCCTCTCCTGCTCGTTCTCTTTCCAATGTCATTCAGCCCACTTCCTGTTAAGCTAGTCTTTCATGGTCATAGCTTCACATAATTTAGAAGCCATAGAGTGCTTTTCAACTTGACATATAATAAAAATTACCACATACATTGTCTGCCTGTTTACAGAGTAATACATATTGTCCTATAGATAAAAATCATCTGTTTCCTAGGATGCTCCAAATGTGACCCAAATGCTATAGGATCTATTGTATTTATCTATGGGATTGTGAGTCTATTTGCGGCTTTTAAAAATTGAATGTCCTAAATACACCAGTCTTTAATAATGAGAATGTTTTAAGAATTTTTATAACATGGAAAAAAGAAGTATGTCTCTAATTTATTAGATTGAATACCACTAATTTTGAAATGTTTGCTAACAGCCTCTAAAGTCAAGTAGAAGAGCATTGTGAGAGAGTGAAAAGATATTTAATACCAAGGGTCCAGGTATGCTGTCAAAAGCCTTTTTTACGTTAGTGAACAGTATTGGGCATGGGATTGTTTACCTAATGTGGCTAATAAATATAGCTAATTGGGGGTTATTCCTCCTTAAATTTCAAGTTATAAACCCCACTAGGTCTGGGTGATGTTGATGGCCCATGAATAGGTGCAGTCTATTATGGGCCTGTCATTTTGACATAGAGCCCCTGATTCATCATTGAAATCCGCAATCGCTGGAAGCGCGATAATACGCGCGACCAGCGATCGCGGATTACCGCGGTCCGGGTTTTTGGCCAATCGGTTGTTCATCGGTTGTTTCTAACGATAACGATCAATCCAAGAAAGGAAGTGGTCCTACATGTATACCTCATTTGGTACTATACCATATTTCCTGATTTGGTGTTGCCATATACTTCCAGTTGTGACCTGCTCTCTGACCTAAATCTTAAAACTTTACCCTACTCACTTTAATATACTGCTGCAAACAATACATAAAAGGAAAGACAAAAATCTTCTGATGATATTATACACACATACAGTATTATAAGGAGTATTAGTCAGAAATGAATGGAAAAATGTCTATTTGTCCATCCACTTTGGAATTAGAAAAAAATATATTTTTAAAGTCTTTGACTTTAAAGAAAGAAATTCAACAAGTTGCTGCTTAGGAGTCTTGAGAATCTTGTTTCAGTTTATGCAGAGTTTATAATTTTACAGACACCTAGACCAGGGGTCAGCAACCTTTTGAGTCGAAAGAGCCAAAAATTACAATTTACAAATTTTCAACGTTTTTAAAGAGCCGCAAAATTTTTTCTTGCCAACAATAAATAGTACTCGCATAAATAAAGTTTTTTGATAAAAAAAAACTAACCTATTTATTCATAAGAAAAAATATCTATTTATTCATATATAAGTAGTGTTTTTCACAACAAATTAGATAATATATATATGGCATTATTAGATAATTACCTATTATTTAAGTAAAAAATTAAAACAAGTAAATATTTACTTACAACACTAACTTGTACTTCAATAACAAACAATTGAGCAAACAAATTCAATGGGAGCGATGGCTTTGCATGGTTTTAGAAAGTTTGTATAACATTAGATGACATTTCATTTTCCTCAGAATTCTGTAATAGTGAAACAGGTACAAACATTTTGATTTTCCATGTATTGTTGCTAAACTGCCCACTTTTGTATTTTATTGTAGAAATATAGATACCTTTAGGCACCGATTCTATCTCTCAGCCTGGCTTTTTGTGAAGCTGCGGCTCTTTAATTCAGTCTGTCGGAAGCTATTCTATCCCTCAGCCTGGCTTTTCACCACACCCCTCCCCCGTGACACGGGTCCTCACTGTCTTCAGTTCGTCGGAAGCTTTCAAGTGTCACGGGGGAGGGGTGTGGTGAAAATCCAGGCTGAGAGATAGAATAACTTCCGACAGACTGAATTAAAGAGCCGCAGCTTCACATCTAAAGAGCCGCATGTGGCTCGCGAGCCGCAGGTTGCCGACCCCTGACCTAGACAATAGTGGTCAATGAACTGATTTTGGTAATATTCCTGATAGGCACTATGTATATGGGTTTTTGGATGGATGCCAACATCATATAATAAAAGTATTTATTTTATTGTAAATATTACCCATAAAACATTGCAATTTACCATATTCACTGAATGTTTAGGACAACTGGTTTACAATTTGTTTGAGAAGTGTTTTGTTGAGTGCTTCTTTAAATAAAATATATTCCACACCTACTACTGAAAGCCCACAGGTAAAATATATTCCACAATTAACACACAATCATTCTTTCTCTTTTATAATTCACAACAGCAGGAATGATGTGGGCTCTTCAAAATCCGAAATTACCCCAAAGATAACATACATGTTATCATAGTAGCTTCTGGAAATAAATGGAAATCTTGAAGCTAGCAATCTTTCGGCTAATAAGAAAAGCAAGAAAACATGACTAGGTCTATACAGTTCTGTTGCATCCATTTACCTTCATTTGCTGTATCTTAGCAACCAAAACTAGAGTGAAAATGTAATTCACCTAGAAATAATGCTCTTGGAAACTGATCACCTAAAACATTTCACTGGGAGTGGTGAGGGTTTTGACTTGGCTAAACAAAATCATTTTGAAAGGATAACAACAGATTTGTGTATATGGATTTCTTCATTCTGCATAATTATTTGAAGCAAATTATTGAGATGCAGTATTTCACCACAAATCCATGCTAGTTCTCAAAAGATAGTACAAGTGAACACTTAAAACTAATTAGTTGATGTATCTACTATAAGCTTTCTGCAGTAAATAATGTAGCATTCGTTATTAGCATAGTACCATTATTAGAGAAATAAATTGTACTGTCAGTCTACTTTTTTCACAGTAAAGTGTTAGCATGAGTGTCACAAGCATTATTATTTTCTGTCTTTATTAGTGTAGATCCAACTTTTCTTTAGGCCTTATTCTCCTAAAAACTGAATAACCCTAAGGTGAGATGTGCTCTTTAGCACAGTTCAGTATGGAACTATAATTGCCTCTAGATTGTTTGCAAGTAATATTTTTTTAAATATAAAATGAGATCTAAAATATATTTTAGGAATAAAGCCCTAAAAATAGTTCCTCTTTTTTGGTTTTTCTAATTTTTGTAAACTCACATGAACCATCCATTATGTCTTTCTGGTATTTGCATCTGTTGCAGTACTAGATTATTACTTCAATATAAATTGAATATTGGGTAACAGAACTGGCATTCCCTGATACTCCAGTTTGTGGCACTGTCCATGGCACTGTCCCTTTTTCTCACTGCAGTTTTGCCTCCACTGCAGTTTACCCAACTGCACTTTTCATCAGATCTCTGCTGTTGCTTCCTATCACAGCATAAACTATATCCACTGCTGTTTTAATTGGAACTTATAAACAGTAACATGGCTTTTGTTTCATTTGTAAATAATCATGCAATCTTTTGTACCAGAATTGACAGTTAAGGGCTGTGGGTCATACAGTGGATCATTTACTATTTTACAGATACAAAATTTGCTGGTACTGTATTGCAAAAGCATAGACACCTGGTAGCTACGTAGATAAAAGCTTTGGTCAATGAGAAGAAGTAAGAGAGATTTGCAATTCATGCAGGGTGACCAGAGGGATTTGTCATCTTTGTGATTTTGGGTCAGTTTGACAGAGTTGAGTGTACACATACTTCACCGCACTAGAAACTATTGAAGAACCTTATTAGGTTGATTTTTTGCAGGTAGAAATCTAAAAGAAAGATAGGTCAGCATAAAAACATAAAACCAAGGCAGAGATTCTCAACCAGCAGGTTTTTGTTGCATGAATTATCATACATGTACAAATTAATTAAAAAAATAGCTTAATACAACAGATCTTCCCAAACAAAAAGAATTTTTCTACAGAGTCAGATTATATGGTAAAATATGTATCTTTAAGTTCCTGGAAAACAAAGGGGTCAGTTTAACAAGGATTCACATGGAAATTCACCCATTAAATCCTTTAGTGCTATTCATCCTTTTGACACTTGTTTATTCACATATTTATTCATAACACAATTAATGCACCAAACTCATTTTGTAGCCAGTGAAAAGCCATCCAATATCACAGATATAAGAACATTTTTTATCCTACAGACAAATTTGTTGTGTGTAGTTGCCTTGTGTTTCTCTACAGTTTACAGGTGACAGGTAACTGTTGGTAAATAAAAAATTAAAACACAGAATGTGCCCATGTGGCAGTACTGGTAAGAGGGAAGGACTATTTTCTATCAACCTGCCATTTTAAAATCTACTTTCTTTAAAAATTCAAACTCATACAGTTTTTTTCCTAATCCCATCAGTTCCACATGACAGCATTTAAGTCAGGTGTTTGGCTGTATGGGCTCCAAGTACAGTATTGTGGGGAAAGTGTCATGTATTCCTATAAAGGGAAAGTCTGGGCAACAGCGTGGGTTATTACTAGTGTTGTTCGAATTCGGGTCGTCCTTATGTTCGACCCGAATATGGCTGTTCGAATTCGTCTGTATTTCTGTAAAAAAAATACAGATATTTTATTATGATAGCACTTCATATCTTTCCTAAAACCCATAAAAAATTTAGTATTTCTCACCCAAAAATATAGATATTTCATTCCAATCCGATATTTATGTGAGACAAATACATATATTTATCTGTGATAGCACTTGCTAGATATCCACAAATTATAAAAAATGTATGCATTTCCCCGCTTATTCCACCAAGTACGTTACTTTTTATGTGGTTTCACTACATAGTAGGTATGGAAAGTGTGGTTTTCGTTAATCCATGAATGTCCCAACTAGATACAGCTTCTACACTGTCCATAGAATTTATGGCCTCAACCTCCAATATGGTCAACGCTCCGTACCAGGGACCAACGCCTCCTACTGCCTGTTACTACTGCCACCTTCCCAGTACCCAACTGTAAATGCAAGATAATAATCTAGTCCACGATTCGTCTCAGAGCCCACCGCCTCCTCCTCCTGCTTGTAAATGATGCTGCCGCCTGCCCAATACCTGTCTTTAGATGCAAGAAACTAATGCCGTCCACACTCCGTCTCAGAGACCACCACCTCCTCCACCTCCTCCTGCTGTAAATGATGCTGTCGCCTGTCCAGTACCTGACTGTAGATGCTAGAAACGAATGCCGTCCACACTTCGTCTCAGAGCCCACCGTCTCCTCCTCCAGCTGTAAATGATGCTGCTACCTGCCCAGTACCTGACTTTAAATGCCAGAAACTAATGCCGTCCATACTCCGTCTCAGCCCTCCGCCTTCTGCTCCTGCTGTACATGATGCTGCTACCTGCCCAGTACCTGACTTTAAATGCCAGACACTAAGGCCGTCCATACTCTGTCTCAGAGCCCACCGCCTCCTCCTGCTGTAAATGATGCTGCCACCTGCCCAGTACCTGACTTTAGATGCCAGAAACGAATGTCTTCCACACTTCGTATCAGAGCCCACTGCTTCCTCCTCCTGCTGTAAATGATGCTGCTACCTGCCCAGTGCCTGACTTTAAATGCCAGGCACTAATGCCATCCACACTCCGTCTCAGAACCCACCGCCTTCTCCTCCTGCTGTAAATGAAGCTGCCACCTGCCCAGTACCTGACTTTAGATGCTAGAAACGAATTCCGTCCACACTTCGTCTCAGAGCCCACCAACTCCTCTCTCTGCTGTAAATGATGCTGCCACCTGCCCAGTACCTGACTTTAAATGCCAGACACTAATGCCGTCCATATTCCGTCTCAGAGCCCACCGCCTCCTCCTCCTGCTGTAAATGGTGCTGCTACCTGCCCAGTACCTGACTTTAGATGCCAGAAACGAATGCCATCCACACTTTGTCTCAGAGCCCACCGCCTCCTCCTCCTGCTGTAAATGATGCTGCCTCCTGCCCTGTACCTGACTTTAGATGCCAGAAAATAATGCCGTCCACACTCCATCTCAGAGAGCACCACCTCCTCCACCTCCTCCTGCTGTAAATGATGCTGCCGCCTGCCCAGTACCTGACTTTAGATGCCAGAAACTAATGCCGTCCACACTCCATCTCAGAGAACACCACCTCCTCTACCTTCTCCTGCTGTAAATGATGCTGCCGCCTGCCTATTACCTGACTTTAGATGCCGGAAACTAATGCCGTCCATACTCCTTCTCAGAGACCACCACCTCCTCCAACTCCTCCTGCTGTAAATGATGCTGCCACCTGCCCAGTACTTGACTTTAGATGCCAGAAAAGAATGCCATCCACACTTCGTCTCAGAGCCCACCGCCTCCTTCTCCTGCTGTAAATGATGCTGCCGCCTGCCCAGTACCTGACATTAGATGCCGGAAACTAATGCCGCCCACACTCCGTCTCAGGGCCCACCGCCTCCTCCTCCTGCTTTAAATGATGCTGCCACCTGCCCTGTACCTGACTTTAGATTCCAGAAACTAATGCCGTCCACACTCCATCTCAGAGACCACCACCTCCTCCACCTCCTCCTGGTGTAAATGATGCTGCCGCCTGCCCAGTACCTGACTTTAGATGCCAGAAACTAATGCCGTCCATACTCCATCTCAGAGACCACCACCTCCTCCTCCTGCTGTAAATGTTGCTGCCACCTGCCCAGTACCAGACTTTAGATGCCGGAAACTATTGCCGTCCACACTCCTTCTCAGAGCCCGCCACCTCCTCCTCCCAGTCCCCAGCTCTAGATGGCAGACTGGATTCCAGCTCAACAGGGTCTTCTTTCCCCACTGATTCTTCCA
Source organism: Pyxicephalus adspersus (assembly GCF_032062135.1). Lineage (NCBI taxonomy): Eukaryota > Metazoa > Chordata > Amphibia > Anura > Pyxicephalidae > Pyxicephalus > Pyxicephalus adspersus. The sequence goes on from NC_092871.1 coordinate 36,797,881, forward strand.
AGCACAATCCCTTTCATGTGGTTTCACTATATAGTAGGTAAGTAGAGATTGGAATCTCCCTCATTCCTATTCCTGAAATCGAGTATGAAGATAGGGAACATGTTTTTGTTTGTCCAATCATTCAGGAAAGTGTTAACGAAGGCACGCGGCGAGTTATAGTTTGGTCTGAACATCTGGATCGAGCTGTTTACCAACATTCAAACCACATATGATTGTGTGTCAGAGACAAGAATTCAATTTTGTGTCAGAGATAAATGTTATGGTATGGACTGATGTCACCTCCACCCAGACATGTAGTGCAGAACAAAGCATGGTGGGTTGGTAATGGAGAAATGATCAATTGAAGGGGAAAGACAATGCTTAAGACTAGCCCTTG
>NC_092871.1:36799610-36816703 GCF_032062135.1 Pyxicephalus adspersus
CTGACCTGGGGGTTGCTCTGGAGTGGCACCTGGCAGCTACCCTGCGGCCCAAGCCTATCCTCACCATCAGAGGCTCTAGTGAAGACCAGGTAGCGGCTTAGTTACCCCCCTCCGGAGCATGCCCAGTCAGTGGCACAGTGGGTCCACACCGGCGTGCATAACAACCATGACTGACTACCGCTGCTCGGTGTCATTGGCAATTGCTGTACAATAGGCAACTTGCTTCTACTGAAAAAAAGACTGCATAGTTTGGTTTAAAATCCCTCTGCCGCCCGTGCCGACCTGTACCGCTGCTTAAATCAGTTGTTTGGCTCCCATGGCTGTTGGAACTGCCATGGCAATCCCTGCCGCTGCTGGCAGCTCGAAAGGCTGAGCACAAGTCCCTTACAAGCACTTCTTGGTAGTGCTTCATTTTAGTTCCCCTGTATTGGGGCAAGATGAGTTGTTGTGTCTCAGGCTTGTAACGTGGATCCAGTAACGTAGCAATCCAGTAGTCGTCATTCTTAGTTTTAATGTGTTCAATGTGTGTATCTTTGGCTTTGCACTCTTGCATGAAGCCTGTCATGTGGCTTAAACTACCCACACCTGAGGTAATTCTGTACCCAGACTCCTGTGGGTCGGACAGCAGCACAGGGTCATCCTCCTCATTCTCTGCCTGGTCTTGCCATCCACGGAACATGCCGCCTTGTGTTTGGGTGGATGGATGCCATGTACCCTCAATATCCACCTCTGCCCCTTCCTCCCCTTCTGCCATGCCTGCAATGTCCACCTCACCCTCTTCCACCTCCTCTTCCTGGATTTGTGGTGCACTATGTCTAGTAGGCACGCATGTCTGAGATGATGTTTGAAACGTCTCTTGAGGCGGCGTCCGCTCTATGTCGTGTCCGAGATCCAGCAGACATATGTTGGGGATGGTGTCACTGACACAGGCCTGATCTCTGTTGATCATCCTGGTGGCCTCTTCAAAAGGTGACAATACAGTGCACAAGTAATACATATGCATCCACTTCGCAGGGATGAAGAAAGGTAGTTAGGTATAAGCCTCAAACGAACAGACTCTGCCACATAATCCACCACAGCTTTCTGTTGATCAGCCAACCGCTGCAGCATGTAAAAAGGTGGAATTCCAAAGTGTGGCCACACTCTTGCACACCTGAGCACTTATGGGATTCCTACCTTCCTGCTGGGCAGGTGCAAGTCCTGGTGTGTACTCAGATGGACTGAAGAGACCCACTCAATTCTTCCCCTTCAGTCCGGAGTCTGGGTCCCGTGAAAACATAGCAACATAGTTGCCTAACATAAAAATAATCCCGAACTTCCTGACACACCAGTCTAAAAGGGCCAGCGCCCATATATAGGGGAAGTATATCTTCCGTACAGGATCCAACCCTACAATCCTGTACAATATATATATATATATATATATATATATATATATATATATATTTATATTGACATGGCAAAAGGGGTCATCCTGGAAGGAAGATATATTTCTCCTCGTTACCTCTCCTATGGCAGAGATTAACCAGCGTCAGGTCTGCTGGGATTCCACACCTGGGTTTTTCATGTCACTCAGAAGTGTTCTAATCCAGGCCAGAGTTTTGTATCTGTCCATTAATTACTGCACAGCTATGAGTAGCAGTTAAAAAGAGAAGGAGAGAAAGGAAGCTCTCTCTCTGACCTGGGGCCTGTGAGAGCTATTGTTGTGCAACTAGTGTTGGTCGAATAGCTCACTATTCGATTCGGCAGCTATTTGCTTAAATATAGCAAAAAAATTCAGGTGGTTGAATGTCAAAGTCGAACACGATTAAAGTCAATGGGAGGAAAAATTGGGGTTTTTTTCAGCACTGTGTAGAGCTTCTACAGCCTCCAAACAGATGTAACTAGATACATTGTAAAAGGATACAAAAAAAATACATTATAAAAGGATACATAACACTAATACATACCCCTGTACTTCACATGAAGATTAAAGAGCACCTTTCAAATCAATTTTAGGCTAAAGCTAGGTACACATTTCCAATAATTATTGTTAGAAAATGAACGATTACGACTGTTCAACGATTATGCACGATTATACTTGAACAATCATATTGTGCACAATTCTGTACATGCTGTAACAATATGATCGTTCAAATATAATCCACCAACAGCGTCCACACAATAGATACAATCGTTTGAACGATACAGTGAGGGACATGTAAAGGAGAAAGTGTACCGCAGAAACATGCACAATCACTGAACGACACGATACTGTACACACAATAGATAGTGAAAGATTGTCAGCCAATCAGATCCACCGTGGCGGTCATTCATTTCCAACGACAATCCTCGTTCGTCGGCGTCCTTGGTCACTTTTTTTTGGCCAATCGGTTGTTCATCGGTTGTTCGTCAGTCGTTTCTAACGATAATTATTGGACGTGTGTATGCAGCTTTAGTCTACACAGACTGTTTCCCCAGCGTTTAACTTGAGGCTTTTTAAAGCCCATGTTTGAAGTCCCCATGCATTCCCATGGGCTAATCTACACCAGGACGTTTCCTTCCAGCAGGTTTTTAAGCGTTATCTTAAACGTTTCTTGCAACATTTAAAAAATTAAAACGCTGGATAAACGCGGGAAAATGCTTCCATTGAACTCAATGGAGGATTTTTCAAGCGTTTTTAAGCTTTTATGAAAGCTTCCACTGAAAACAATGGGAGCTTTTATAAACATTTTTAGCAGGACTTTGGAATCTGGAAGCCCCCTTTAATAAGGAGACTCCCAGATCTCCACTGCCCCACCCTGGGTAATGAGTACAGGGGTCCCTGAAAGGATTAAAATATAAGTAAAAAATAGGACAAGGCTTTAATGTTAAAGTATTTTATTAATGTGTGTGTGTTTGTGTAATTAAACTTTTTTTTTACAGGTTATCCCAATGACAGGAGGATTTCCAGGGTTGCAATGAACAGAGCCCTGGAAATCCTCCTGACAGTGAGGGATTGCAGGGCACTAGGGGTAAATGAGGACAAGCCTCTCCATTCACCCCTAGTGCTCTGGCTGAGGTTTTACATTTCTCAGCCATTCAGCACTGGAGATGAATGGGGAGACTTGTGCCCATTCATCCCTAGTGCTCTGTGATTGGCTGAGAAATAGGAAATCCTGATGACAGCTCAAGCATCATCAGGATTTCCCTTTCCTCAGCCAATCAGGGAGCAGAGCAGTCAGCGGAGCTTTACTATGCTGACAGCTCTGCTCCCCTGATCACTGTGACGAGTGATCAGGGGAGCAGAGCTGTCAGCATAGCAGAGCTCCGCTGATTGCTCTGCTCCTTAATTGGCTGAGGAAAGGGAAATCCTGATGATAGTATCTCCATTCAACCTCTATTGCCCTCGTATTGCCTGCGGTTACAGCTAATTGAAGGCACCTGCTTTCAATTAGCTGTGACCGCACAGTTCCCACGGTCCAGGAATCCCACAATGACATTATGGTTCATAATGTCATTGTCGGATAACCTGTAAAAAATAAAAAAAGAACAAGTCTAAAATAAAAAACACATACGAAATAAATAATTTAAGAAAAAAAAAAATTTTTTTTTCCTCCCGAATTTTTGCTGTCGAATTCCATGTTTTTCGGGTCGAGTCTACCCGAATTCGAACAGCCATATTCGGGTCGAATATAGGGACAACCCGAATTCGAACATCAACACTATTTACTACATGTGAGTAAAGGTTGCTGGAATGTTTGTGTTGAGTTTGCTGGGTTAGCCAGCAACTGGTAGAGAGGAGTCTGCCTGCCATTTAGTTATTGCCTGACTGGCTAGGATTTATTCTTGTTTTGTTTTATCTTATGCAACCTTTTAAAAAAAACTGACTGTGGATCAGTTTTCAACCTTAACTGCTGTCTCCAGTGTGCTTCATACACCTCTCCCCACCCCAAAAAAGGTGATCCCACCTTATATATATATATATATATATATATATATATATTGCACAAATGGAGATAAGATAATCTGGGGGCAGACCTTCCCTTCTTAAAGATCTACAACTGGCAGAAACAGCCTACCAAAGGTGCCCTTATGTGACAGCATGGTTTAAATGCAAGGAAAACCCTCATTTTCTTTAAATCAAAGTAGTAGTAGCAGCTACACTGCTAAAACAAATGCATGTATGCTGCAGTAATAAATCTGTACAAGTGCAATTATCTTGGAAAATGACCCCCAATGTATTGATCTGTCCCTGGCTGCCACGGGCAATGACAATATATTTACATCAGCTAATCAGTTCAGGTTAGAGGACAAAGAGTTGCTGACAACAATTCAAAATACAATATCCCAGTGGCTACACAGAGTGCTCAGTGGGTAAAGATTCTGGAAGACAAGAGGTTCCTAAACTGTAACTATTTTTTGGATTGTGTAGGGAAGGGTTGACAGCTCTGTAATGCTTGTTTTTCTTTTGTGTCTCTGTTCAGAAGATTTTACTTCACATCCTGTGGCTGGGACATTTCAATTTCAAAATTTTATGGTTGTCACGAAAACAAGGATTGGTGATAAAGCTTTAGTGAAGAAACTTTTTTCCCAAAAATATTATTTTCTTCTTTCCTTTTATCTTCAGAAAACCAAAAAAAAAAAACAAAACAGGAGGGTATTTTTAGAGACTGACATTTGGGGCACAAAACATGGCCATTACAAGACTAACATAGAAAAGTAGAGGTTATAGGAAAAGTAAATTGTTAGGTTAGTACAATTGTATTTAATATCAACAATCTCCCACTATCCTAAAGGAATGAAGCGTATCCTTTAACTGGCATCTCTATAAAGTCAAGCACTGGCCATTGTCTCAGTTCCTGTGAAGTTTAAAACACAATGCCATACCTAATTGAATAGTCTTAACCAGGACTAACTGTATGCAACATGTTTATTGATTACCTGTCAGGCCATTCATTTTGAATGGACTTCTTGGTTGAATGCAACTCACTTAAGTATCTTTTGTTATAGCTCATGACTGTAGTATGCCAGAGCCTCTTGTTCTTTCCCCCACCCCACCCCCCTTTCTTAACCACTTACCCTATCAATAATGACACACTCCATCTTGTGGTAAAAAACTTGGCCTTGCAGGCATTTTATTATTTAACAACTTATAACACAATTTACATTTATTAGCCAATCAGATTGGTTTATTTAAACACCAATCAGATTGCAGATCCTCAACAGGCATTAACCCCTCCACCACCGTTAACCAGGGATCCACTCACCAATTGATATATCTGGCTCCCAGGCGCAACTTCACTGCCTCAGGAACAATATCAACCATGCGTTCCCTGACCAACACTAACAACCAACTCTTAACGGCCTAACCCCAAAACTTTTTGGAGACCATACCCTAAATGGCTCTCCACACTCCTTTATTTATATAAAGACCAGACACCTTCCACCACCTGCTCCACAGCATTCCAGGAACACCCAACAAGTGCAACACCCCTGTTGAATGTGGAATGCCCATCTGATGGCCGTCCAGGCACCCGTCTGCCATCTTGGCTCCCCAGCTCACATGAGTGCCCCATGATCCAAATCAAACAAGGGTCCAAACCAAGTGAACACAGAAAAAACGCCACCCTCCCCCCTTTTCGAAACAGACCAAACAACGTAACGCATCAACCACAAGTGAGATGTCACCCAGCTATTCTCTCTTTTTTTTTTTTATTTTGTATGCTGACATACTGTCAGTGTATCTACATTGTCAAATTTCCATCAGGTGTGGTCTTGCATATGACCTCCTCCCCCAGGCCCTATCTGGCCGCTTCCGTAGCCGCACCAATCGGAAATGAATGTGCCGCATAGCTCTTGTCATTCAGACCCTCCGACCTCAAACATATTCAAAATACAGTTACAAACTGGAACCTGGATAGACCACTCCCCTCCTCATGCATTAAAAAAGGCCCCCCCCAGCCCACTCGCACCACCAAAAATTCCCTGACCGCCTGCACTGGACAAGCCCTGCTCCCCTCAACGTTTTCCAACGTCAACCCAAAACCACGCCCCCCCTTCCGTTTTTGACTTCCTTATGACCATAATCACTTGTTCCCCCTCAAATTGAACATCCCCCTGTTGTAAACCCCCAAACATCTTTTTTGCAGGACTCGCCAGTTCACCGATTCTCAACGCTCCAAAGAAGGCTAGCACAAAATTTGCATGAAACAAAATCTGTTCATAAAAAAAAACACACACGTCCCCCAAACGCCCCACTAAGGCCAGTAACAACTTATAGGACACGGGGCGTCTTGTATCCACCCTCCCCTTTTTAAACCCCTTAAGTGCCTGACACACTACAAAACCTTTAGTGACTCATCCCCAAAAATTTAAACAAAAAGACCAAACCAGCTATTTTCCTATTCATTGTTGCAATCGAAACCCCTCTCTCAGCAGCTCTACATATAAAACCCAAACAAATCCATTCCCCTTCTGACTGCATTCCCCTCCACTCACCACAAAACTGCCACCATTCCCGCCAAACTGCTGCATAACCTGACAAAGCCGTTTTTGCCACCGATCGCCCTATCAAACTCATCACTCCTCCATAACAATCCGCCATAAACCAGGTGGGCAAGGCTCCCAGAACTGCTCCGCCTCCGGTGCCAGTTTCCAAAATGTCTGCCACAGAAACCGAGACAAAGCATCCGCAATTCTGTTAGTTTCACCGGGAATATACATTGCCCATAGGTACACATTGGAACGCAAACACAGTAACACCAAATATCGTAACAAACGAATTACCGGGGGCGATTATGCTGACCATTTATTCACTGCCTATTTGCCAACCTACTACCCCACAATTCCACTGCCAAAACAATTGGGAATAACTCCAACAGCACCAAATTCCTAAACAGCTGTGGCCATTTCCCACACTCCTTGCTCCTTGGAAATAAACTCCATAACCTTTTGACCTAGCCTCATCTGTAATCCGCTCCATATCCGGGATACTTACCGGTCCATCCATCCAAAAGGCCCGACCATTTTAATCCTTCAGAAAAACCCTCCACACCTGTAAATCCTCCCGCTGAGCCTTAGTCAGTCTTACAAAATGATATAGTTTTTGCATCCCTGCCGTCGCCGCCACCAATCTTCTGGCAAAGATCCTGCCCGTCGGCATAATCCGACTAGCAAAATTAAGCTTGCCAGTCAACAACTGCAACTGTCGCAATCTCAGCTTCTTTTTTCCTGCTGTCGCCGCCACTTCCTATTTTTAAAGCCATCAACTAACCTTCCGGTAGCCTACACTCCATCCTGTCTGAATCAGTAATGATCCCCAAAAAGGCTATTACTAATGAAGAAGTTGTTTGTTCCTTGTAATTCGCAGGGAACAAACAACTTCCCCGAAGGAAAGGAATCCAGTGCATCTCCCTGGGCCTCCAATACCTCTGCCTTAAGATCGGGATAAAGGGTGGATATTACTACCCCTTTCAGACAATATCGGACCAGGATCTTCCGATTCACCCCCCCAGGAAAGCTACGTGACAAAGCATCTGCCTTGTTGTTCTTAACCCCAGGGTGATAGGTGACAATGAAATTGAACCTGGTAAAAAAACAATGACCATCTGGCCCGTCTTGGGTTCAGGCTTTTAGCCGACTTGAAATACTCCAGATTTTTGTGATCAGTAATTACCGTAATAGGATGAATCGCTCCTTCCAACCAATGAGGCCATTCTTTAAAAGCCAACTTAATAGCCAGCAACTCTCAATTACCTACGTCATAATTTTTCACTGCATTAGAGAGTTTTTTAGAGAAGAAAGCACATGGGCACCATTTACTAGGTGAAGGACCCTACAATAAGACTGCTCCTACCCCTACTTCAGATGAGTCAACTTCCACAATAAATGGTTGTGACACATCTGGTTGCACCAGTATAGGAGCAGAAGCAAAACACTCCTTAACAGCTGAAAAGGCTTGTAATGCCGCATCCGACCAGAAATCTGAATCTTTCCTCGTCATGTCCGTTTAAGGTTTAACCACAGTCTAGTAATGAAATGTTGAAAAACCGCAAGAGCATTGGTTAACCCAAACGGCATGACCATATTCTCAAAATGACCCTCAGGGGTATTAAAAGCCGTCTTCCATTCATCCCCCTCTCTGATCCTTACCAGATTACCTGCCATTCTCAAATCCAATTTAGAGAACACATTGGTGCCGACAATCTGATTGAACAAATCTGGGATTAAAGGAAGAGGGTAAGAGTCACGGCCAGTAATAAGGTTAAGCTCATGGAAGTCCAAACATGCCTAAGAGTTCCGTCCTTTTTCTTAACAAAGAAAAACCCTGTGGCTACTGGAGATTTGGATGGTCTAATATGTAGCTGTCCCCAACCCACTGAAGGATGTGATTCCCCAGCGAGCCCCCCTTTGTCCGCACACCCAAATTCCCCACAGGCCTTACCGCTGTCCTGGCCGCAGTCCTCGCGACTGGAGCACTGGGCGTCTCCACCACATCACCATCCTCCGGATTGGTCACCTCCTTCTCTGAACAGGCCTCAGCTCCATCTTCACTTGGAACTGCTATCCCAGCAACCAGCTCTCCTCGCTCGCCACATCCGCCACCTGATGAGGCCGCAATCCCCGGCCCTCCATTTAACCATGATTCTGCCCTCTCAGGAGACAACCTAGGGCTCTGATCCCGCGGGCTGTGCCGTAGATCTGCCATCGCAGATCCCGACATCACTGAGGCCAACTGCTCCCGGAGCCAACTAGTCCCCTTCTCAGCCGCGGCAGCACGCAGCTCAACTAGCATGGCCTCCACTGCTTCCAGGATAGCAGGTCAGTACGAATTTCAAATTTCTCTTAGTTGTGACCTTCCCTCGACCATTCTCTCTTTCTTATAGCTTCCCATACCCCACCCTTTGTTTATTTACCCATCACATTCCATAAATTCTTTTATCTCCCCCATCTTGTTTTGAAAATACTAAGCTCTAGGCCTGCCCCCCACAGTCATGCAGGCCCTCGCCTAGCTCTTTCCTCGCTGTCTCCTGGGCCTTACTTTAGTTGGTTTTGCATTGTTTTATCTATCTGTGTTTATTATTAATTGGTAAAATCTTAAAATTTTACTTCCAAGTCTCTGTGTTAACTCTTTGTACACTTCCAATTTAGCCCATACGTACTTACATAAATTGTCACAAAATATATCCGTGTCATAACATAAGTTTAAAAAAACAAGCCAAACGGGAGTAAAAGAGAACTGTGAAAAGAAAGAAATGGAATGTTGAAGCCATTGTGTGTGTGTAAGTGTATATATATATATATATATATATATATATATATATATTCATAATTACATACATTTAAGGATATAGGCAGTGTTCTGCTGTTAGATCTTTAGGCAAATGTGAATAATCATAATGGTTGGATAATAGTTATGTTTGTGCTATAGTAAATGCATGTGCTAGGTGTGCCTGCAAGTTCCCTTTTTTTTTTTTTTTTTTTTTTTTTTTTTTTAGTATTTTTTTTATTGAGAATTTACAATAATAAATATATATACAAACAACATCAAACAATACCAGGCAAAAACATATAACTTCATAATACAAATACAATTATGTATAGGCATATCATTTAATTTTACAAAATTTTGTATATACCTGGTGCTAATATATGGCAACTTTCATTTATATGGTGGAAGGAGCTGAGGTAGACTTAGATGGTAAAATATTGTGAGCTGAACAAGACTAAAGCATTAGGAGAAAGGAGTTTTACCGAGCCTAATGACATGATTACCCAAGATTTAGAAATATAATGTATCCCAATTATCTCATAATTATATAATGTGGTATATAATGTGTATTATTATAATGTTTTAATTTAGTGTATAATAAAAATTTAAAACCTTTTTTTCCATGATAACCCAATATTATTTATTATATAATCATTATTAGTGTAAAAAAAAATCATAAAATAATCGCTTACCCTGTCATAAATAACTTTTATTTATACACTACTTTATTTCTTTATGCAGGTGAAACCTTAACTTATATTTGTTTAAAGTGTCTATATTTTTTTTTTTGGGTGTCCATAGAAGACTCCCTAACTTCAAAAAACTTTGCTACCTTAGATTCCTTATCCAAGGATGCCTCAATCCAAGCCATTCGAAAAACATATCCCAATTTTTAAAAGCCCCAACGTTGGTGGATTTGGGTCTAGCCATTTATGCAATAAAGTTTTCTTGGCCACCAAAGAAAGGATAGCCAATAGATTTCTACTTCCCCTTGTGATTCTTGCACCATCATAAGTGCCTAAAATAGCCCATTCTGGAGTTAGAGGAGCATAGTTAATCAAGTAAGAAGTAATAAAATGTGTCACCTCCTGCCAGAATCTCTTTATTTTTTGGCAATTCCAAAAAGCATGGTATAAACCTGCTTGATCTTGCGAACACTTAGGACAATTAGAAGTTGGGGTATAGCCCATCAAGTAAGCTCTTTGCGCAGAGATATATACTCCATGATAAATTTCAAGTAATTTCCCAATACATTGCTGAAGGGAGTACCGAACTTGCCTTGGACAATGCTATTAAAATATCATCTGTTGTTTTGTTAAGAAAATGTTCAGACCATTTAACCAGACCAGTTTTTCTGGTAGAGTAGTTCAAATTTATTTTAATGATTTTATAAATTTCTGTTATTGCTTTTCTAAAAGGATTCCCTTTAAACAATAAGGTATCCAGAGGGTTTTTACAATCCCTTACCGAGAGAGATTTCAATACTCTAAAAGTATAAGAGTGTAATTGCAGAAAGACATATACTGCAGATCTCAAAAAAGGATATTCAGTTACCACTGTTTCGAACTGAAAAGGTCGTTGCACATTTCAATCTACCAGCGACCTAACAGTCAGAGCATTAAAAGTTGGCCACTTCTATAATAAAAATAAAAAAATGAACTAAATGTGGAAGATCCAAATTACCCCAGTATGGTAAAAAAAAGAGAGGAGTGACTATTCAAAAGATGTTTACCCCTAATCCTTTGCCATTTTATCCAACAAGAAAACAGTATTGGGTTTGATATCACTTCCTCGGTAATAATTCTTCATGCATATGTAATACATACTTTAAACTAATATGAGGTACAAATTGTTGATCTAATGTGGAATCAGCATACACTTTACTATCATGTAGCCAATCCTTAATATATCTCAAAATGGAAGCGGCATTATATAATTCTATATCCAGAAAATTTACTCCTCCATTCTTCTTCGATTGTTGCAGCATTGATGGACTTAATCTAGGCACATTTACCTCCCCATAAAAATTCAGGGAACAACTTGTTAAAGGCTCTAAGATACCAACTTTTAATTACTATGGGTAGAGATTGAAGAATATAAAGGAACCGTGGAAAAACAATATTTTTTACTAGACCTATCCTTCCCAGGTATGAGAGCATAAACTTGGACCAGTTACGCACTTGTTCCAAAAAAAGCTTGAAAAATAGATTCTATATTCTGAGAATAATGTTTATGGGTTTTTTTTGGTAATTTGGACTCCTAAATATTGTATTTTCTCCCTACACCAGATTAAAGGGTAGTCTTTACTTCATACAGGTCTGACAAACCTTGAAAGATACAAAGCTTTGGATTTGTCCAAGTTAATAGCATAACCTGAAACAGCCCCATATTGAGTAATTTGATTCAAAATAGTTGCTAAACTATGCCGCGGATTAGAAATATTTAACAACAAACCATCAGCAAAGGCAGTGATTTTAGGAATACGTGATCCCACTGGTATACCTTTAAACTCAGGTAGATCCTCTAAGAGCCGAACAAGAGGGTCTAGAGCCAAGGTAAATAAGATTGGAGAGAGGGGACATCCTTATATAGTACCTCTAGAGAGTGTTATGGGTGTCAACAAATTTCCATTGATAATCAATTTAGAAGATGAATTATTATTATATATATTGAATATAGGAAGAATACACCTGTTCGAACGCTCTATTGGATAATACAGCATTAAGCAAAGGCCATTCTATTTTATCAAAAGCTTTTTCAGCGCACAAACTTAGACATAGATTTAAAATTCTGGGTCCTAGAAGACTGTAGGGTAGCTGCAATAGCTGTTCAAATCCCAATCCGCCCAATGGGATTGAAGATAAGCCCTAAAAGGGGAGGACTTAGAGAAATAAGTTGGAAAAAGCCACAGAAATGTTTTTCTAAAATATTGTTCTAACTGCAGTTAAAAAATCAGAGGAGCCAACCTGTCCCTGCTGACCCGGCATTTTTCCTCTTACAACTCAATACCTTCTCAAGGAAGGCTTACAAAAGCTCAGTGATCAGACACTTAATTGTCGCTGCACTTTCCTGCATCGCCGCTGGCTGGCGAAACCCTGCCCCCCCCACGATTGGCTTGTGGATTAACAAAATCAACGAAATTCATCGAATGGAGGATCTTACCTCCTCGGTGAGGGGCACGGGCAGGAAAGTGGCACTTACCTGGTACTATTGGTCTCAATTTGCTCTCACTAGCGAATACAGAGACTTGATTTCTTCAATTTGACTTTTGGGTATACTCCTGTGTATCTCACGGGTACTGATAGGGAGAGCCTCTCCGCAGGACACTGTGCTTTCTTCATACTGCACTGCCTTTTTCCTAGGTACGCAACCACCCCCACAAGCAAATGTTATATTTCTGTGATACTAAACGATATTTTGAGTTATGTGGATTATATTTGTTCAATGTTTCATTGCTATGACTGACTCTTTATTTTTTGTTTTGTTCATGATACTTGTATCATTCGCTTACTACTGGCAGATATGTTATCTTTTGTCTCATGCTGGGTCTGTATTTTGTATTTTGTTTGATTGAAAACTTTAAATAAAGAATGTTTTAAAAAAAAAAAATCAGAGGAGCATGATCAGAGAGAGTAAAATTCCCAATAGAAACCTTAATAATTTTTGGAAGTAGGCCTTCTATTGCCAATAGCAAGTCAATTCTAGAAAATGTAGAATGAGCTTTAGAATAACAAGTATAGTACCTCTCTGTTGAATGTAAAAGACTCCACACATCTACCAAAGAAGTTTGAAACAATAAACGCTTTAATTCAGAAGTAGATAGATCTGGTCTAATATTAGTTTCCCGTGATCTGTCAAGTGATGGATCAATGACTGTATTCAAATCTCCAGCCAAAAGTAAATATATATAGTAATACAAAAAGCACTACATATAGGATAAATAGGATGTCTGGGCATTAAGGGTACATACCCCAGGTCAGAAACACTTTGAGTACTCTAATCAGTTCTAGGACTGGGTGTGGGGGTTATAGGTGACCCCAAAAGAAAGATGGTTTCATCCAAACGTGCTTTAGAGCAGGTCAAAAGCAGTGCTATTTGTATTACTAATATACTCATTTTTACCTAGACACAGCCTTTACCTCAATCAAAGTTTCGTTTATATATCACTAATTTCCAGCACCGTACCCTTACAACCTTTATCAAATTATATACGTAATTAGGAAATTGATTACACCCTACATTTTCTGTCTGCACAGTAGATCATTTTCTGAGGCATTTACACACTTTGGATACACCATGGACTTTCTTATGTATTTACTCACTATGGATACATAAATCTCCCATAAACCATTGTATAATTTTAGTTTTTCATTTATCACTTGAATAATGTTTGTTAAATCTGATACAATCACTTTAAATTTTACTAGATGAGAAATTTCATAGATTGTGTCAATGATATTATTCTGAAAAAATCCTTTTGACATACCTATATATATTATTGATTTTGCTCTGTAAACAATGTCATAGTTTGTGTTAGTATTACACTAAAAAAATCCTTTTGACATACCTATATATATTATGGATCTTTCTGTGTAAACAATGTATTTATTTCAATTTTCTTTTTTCATTATTAAATCTCTATGTACATATACAGACCATTCAGCTTGCTTACTATCATATCCCTGAGGAAGACCAATCGTGGCGAAACGTGTTGGATTCATTACACTATAAGCACGGTCTTCTTCATTACCCTTTTTTGTATTCCTTGAATACACGTATGTTACCCATATACTGTGAAGTGTCAAACAGTTTCGAGGTATAAATGTGTCTGAACTTGTTTACTTTACTATGTGTTTAAATACAACAATTTTGTTTCTCAAAACTATCTGCGAGCCCAGAACCTCTTTCTTTCCCTCCTTTGATTTGAATGTTCAATTTAGACTAATCAAAGAGGTGGCTCAACCTTCACTGTAAAACTCTAGTAAGGGAACACACTTCTCTTCTCATCTTTCGTGAACCAAATCATGGCCTTTGTATGATTTTGGTGAACCAAAAAAACGCAAATTAGACCTTCTATTCTGATTCTCCAAATCCTCTAGTTTGGTTTCTATAAAAGTGAGTATGGCATCTTGAGCAGCAACTTTAGTATTAGATTGTAAAAGCTGATCTTCCAAATCACTTACTCTCTGTTCCAACTCAGGTATGCGCTGAATATTGGAGGAAATATTCGCTAGTGCCGATTCAATGGAATTTTGCAAACCCTCAAATTTATTATTAAAATAAGGCTATAACATTTTAGATACTTCAGAAGCAATTCCTGAATGATCAGTTGACCCAAGCAATGGGTCAGACTTTGATTCTTCCCCCTCTGCATATTCCATAGAAGACTGATGTTGGGACATAGGCCCTGATTTATCAATGGAATCCGCGTACACTCGACACGCCGGTCAGCAAGCTCTAATACCGCATTTCGGGCCCGAGTTCTAGTGAACTCACCTGCTGATTTCCTGCAAAGATCCCGAATCATCACACAATTGTATGACTGTAAAAAAATATGTGAACAAATATTTGTGACCTGATTAGTGTTGGTTGAATAGCTCACTATTCGATTCGGCAGCTGTTCGGCCGAATATAGCACAAAAATTCGGGTGGTCGAACATCGAATTTGAATCCCATTAAAGTCAATGGGAGAAAAATTCGGGTTTGTTTCAGCACTGTGTAGAGCTTCTACTGTTGTTTAGCAATTCTTCAGCAATGTTTTGTCATTTTTTCCACAAGTATTGAGTACAAATGTCTGCATGGTTTCCACTCTAAAGTGCTACTTGACCCCCCTCGTTGCCTTTGTCCCATTGTCACATATTGGCATTTGAATGTATTATGTACATAGTTCTTTTCTTTATAAATTTTCATGGTTTTTATTTCTTTTTTTTTATAGTCTGGCATTTGTTGTCATTGTGCTGTGCTGCCTGATTTTAGCACTATTGTATACAAGCACACTTCCACTTGCTGTCCAAACTGGTTGTCAATTAGCTGTCCAGCTGAGTTGCATACTCATTCTAACACACATTCTCAAGCAAATCATCAAACCACATTGATTGTCAAGCTCACAAGCAGGGTCAGGCACTCCTGGAAATGAACGGATGTTGTGTTGTTGCTTAACTTAATGCTCATTAAATACTGGAATGTATGCATTGTTTGGGTGTTTACACAAAACAAATAGTACTAGTATATCAAACTTCCAGGGCCAAATCCACTTTGAGCCAAACATTTCCTTGCTTTTTCATCCTTTCATAATGTTTCTGCAGGTTTGAATGGTATTTTAGACCTTGGCCCACTATAAATATTGACTTACTCACCTCAGCTTGGTAGTGGAAGCACATAATGGTGGATTCCTTCTTTTAACCAGAAGCAATATCATCCATGAACGTTGCTTGTAGCCAAGCCCATAACATCAGGAGTCATTGGAACAAATAGGCAATCTTTTTACTGTGAAACAACATGGTGCAAAAAGCCCTCTTTGCCTATTTCTTCCTATAATTTCTCTTTTCTGTGTATATGTACACACATCTAAATGCATACATACATGTTTTGCTTCATGTGCACTCATGTCTTTACATACATGTATGAGTGCACATGGAGCAACACAAGCAATATACACAAAAAAATAAAAACTTACCTGAATGAGGACTGTGCAAAAGTGTGGTGCATTTTTCAACTGATAAAACACAGTTCACGCGCACATAGCGGGTCCGCCTTGGCGCACAACTATGAGCTACACACTCCTGAGGTTTGGTGCACAACTATGCACATCAAACAATTATATTTTAACAAGACAATTGTGCTGCTTTTTAGCCTTTCAAACAATTCAGAGGAAGGAACAGCTTAAAAACAATCACAATTTGACTTTTTAAACTGTATGTCCTGGGAGATTGGAAAGGAGATCACATAACAACAAACCCCCCAAAGAAACATTTGCTTTTTAAAAGGTTACAATAAAATGTAAAAAATACACACTCACATCACTAAATTTACACTAAATGACAAAAAAAAGAACAAACAAAACACATGTAACCCCACACTTCCTTGTAAAGCCCAAATAGTTTAAAAATGGCCCAACAAATATTGCATTCAAAAAATACTTACCAAACCAATATGCAATTTTGACCTATCAAGGGTGGAAAACTGGATTAGAAAATATTTTTGTAGGACAAACATTTCAAAGTGGTAATAAAGGCAGAATTTTGCAATCAAACAATATGACCACAAACACAATAACATAGCATTAACACTGACTTCAAGATTGCAAAATAGACATTTAAACATTCAAAGTAAAAACAAATAAAAAAAGAAGCTATTATGCTAAATGGTAAGCAAAGTATCAAATGCAGCATCTTAGATTAATTAGGATAACACACAAAATAACAGCCCCTCCAAAAAAAACAGACAAAAGGAAAAAGCAAGTTAAACAGCACCCTTATTTGTGCTCAAATTTAAGCGTACAGGTGATAGAAGTTTGCTTGAAATTAGCACTTGCGCAGTCTATCAAAAATGGCTTTGTTTTTTTGTTTTTTTTTGCAATTGGATAATCCATAATCATTTATTGATACGATCCTTTAGATTTGTACACCAGTAAACAGATATACAATTAAATAAAAACATTTTAAAAAGTTGAGGAGGATTTAATGTTAAAAGTATTTTCTATATGTATGTATGTGTGTGTGTGTGTGTGTGTGTGTGTGTGTGTGTGTATATATATATATAAATATATATATATATTTAGGTACATTTATAATTATATACTACAATAATTATGTTTATATATAATAATACATTTTTTTAAATCACCTCCCCAGTGTCCAAC
>NC_092871.1:36816759-36844674 GCF_032062135.1 Pyxicephalus adspersus
ATATATATAGTAATTACAATTTTATATATATATATACATATATATATATATATACACACATATATATCTATAGAAGCAAACAAGAACGTGTGTGTGCTTGTGACTTTTGTGTGAAAATCTAGACCGATGGAAAAGCCGAGGTTTAACCTGCGGAAAGTCGAAATATGTACCCCCAGGCGGCTCCCCCGATCAGGCATCATAAGCGTTTAGTTAGGCGCCTATGTAAGGGAGCTGAACTCAGTTAAAGCTTGTCTAACAGGAAAGAAATAAGTCATTTTAAAAAATGCTTATTTCTTAGCGCACATAGATGTTTTAATAATTTGAACAGCACAAACATTTTTTTTTAGGGCCAAGGGTAATATGTGTGCCATTAGAAAGAATGCTTTTTTAGAGGAATAGTGAGTTTAATGCAGGCTCGGTAGTGTGAAACTGCCAGGGCTGCGCATATCCATCGGAGAGATCGCTTGAGTTGATGAATTCCCCACGAGTACGCCAGCGCCTCAGATTTGATTGATAAACTGATTTTAGGGCTCTGATTCCAGATTGCGAATATGCGCGCTTCGGATTTGGCTTGATGAATCAGCCTGATAGAAAGAGAAGAGGGAGTAGGAGAACCAACTTTTAATGGAGGTTTAACTTTTTGCTTATTAGTGTTCTTGCATGTAGAAGATGACTGTTTCCCAACAAATGTATCCATTATGTAGCAATAATTGAAGTAATACTCTAAAGACTTAAAAAAAAAGGATATACAGATGTAAGTCCCATGTAATTACAGACTCCAATACATTGACCATAAGATGGAAAAAAAGGACCTCTGTGCAGATGTTATGGCTCTATGAGGGAGAAACAATAAATGAAAATCCCTTTCAAAATCTCTCAACAGAATGAAAGTCAGCAGAAATGTACAAATCTTCAAAAAAGATGTATTTCTTTGTAAATAGTATCCAAGTACATACAGCAGATAAAAAAGAGGCTAGAAGGTAAACAGGTACTCACAAGTCCTGAGTTATAGGGTTAAAAAAAAGGCTCCTTTATGCAGAGCTGAACAGTATGTATGTTATAGACCTGATATGGCCTCTGTTAACCACACGGTGAAAACATCCAGCACCGACTCCGGGATATTTGTGCAGCATGAGAGCCGCTCAGATAAAGCTCTCATGCAGCTAGATTGCTCCCTGCAATGGCCCCCACTGGGTAGATCAGCGGGATGCCGATGGATAAAAAAAAAGCCTAGCTCAGGGAGCCGTGGTTAAACGCAGCTGCTCTTCAAGCTCCTCCCCCGGAAGTCTCAAGTTGCCTTTTTAAAAAAAGTTGGAACCATACTTTTTTATAAATAAGGACATATTCAAACTGTGAGGTGGGGGTCTTCTATATATGTCATGCCTCTTTCTCTCTCTCTCTTTCTCTCTCTACACATATATATATACAGTATACAAAAATGAAAAGGCATGAGATGTGCATATTCAAGGATGTTGGAGGAGGAGTCGGAGGAGGATTCTTGTTTGGTGTGTTATCCTAATCTATGTTGCTAGATTTCATACTTTGCTTACCATTTAGCACAATAGCTGCTTTTGTTTTTAAACTTTGAATGTTTCAATGTCCATCTTGCAATTGATAAGTCAATGTTAATGCTATATTATTGTGTTTGTAGCCATATTGTTTCATTGCAATAATATATCTTTATTACCACCTTTAAATGTTTGTTCTGCATAAATATTTTCTAATCCAGCTCTCCACACTTCATAGGTCCAAATTGCATATTTGTTTTGTAAGTATTTTTTAAATGCAATATTTCTTGGGCCATTTTTTAAATAGTTTTGGCTTTATATGGAAGTGTGTGTTTACATGTGTTTGGTATTTGTGTTTCTGTAGTTTTTTTTTTTTTTTTGTCAGGTAAATTTAGTAGTGTCTTTCTGGTCTCTATATTTTAATCTGACCTTTTTGAAAATGTGGTTATCTTGAATAAAGTTGTTTTTATTATTTTTTTTTTTTTCTTTTTTTTAGTTTTATATGTGATCTCCTTTACAATCTCCCAGGATCTTTAACCTTGGGTGTTCCAACAGATCTACAATTTAACAAGTAAATTTTGATTGTTTTTGAGTTTTCCTTTCTATCAATTGTTGAAAGGCCAAAACAACACAATTGTCTTTCTAAAAGTCAGGTATTTGATGGACATTCTTATGCCCAAATGTGAACCCGCTATGTGCATGTGAACTGTGTCCTCCAGCAGTTTAAAACCGTCAGCCACTTTTGCAGAGAAGGCATCATTCGGGTAAGTTTTTTTTCTTTGTGTATATTGTTTGTTATTCTTCATGTGTACATACATCCATATATGTATGTATACATTTAAATGTGTGTGTATTTATACATATAAAAGAGGAATTATAGGAAGAAATAGGCAATAGGGTTTGGCTTAACACATATGTACTCAAATTAAAAAGATTGCCTATTTCGTCTATTTCTTTCTATGATTTCTGATGTCATAGGCTTAGCTCAAAGCTAGTTTAAGACATTAAAGGAAAGCATGCAGCCTTCTCTTCCTCTTGTCTTTTTTAACTGTTCATACATATACATGTACATATTTATATTTGACCAAACATTGCTTATGCAGCCTGAAAAACATGAAAAATACAATCCAGCACCATCTAGTTCTAAAATGGCATTCAAACAGAAAAAAACAGTGAAAAAAAATGAAATATGTTTTGCACAAAGGTTATTTGTCCCTGGAAGTTTTATATACTAATACTATTTGAATAAAGTAAACACCTAAATAATGCATACAATCCAGTTTTTAAGAGTGCTTGATCCTGCTTGTAAGCTTGGCAATCAATATGGTTTGATGTGCTTGGCAACCTGGACCTCCTTCCATTACCATCAGGTGTGTTAGAATGAGTATGCAACTCAGCTGGACAGCTAATTGACAACCAGTTTGGCCAGGAAGTGGAAGTATGCTTGTGTACAATAGGGCTAAGATCAGGCAGCAAAGCACAATGAGAACAAACCTAAAGCAATACTACAAATGAACATAGGCATTGTGTACAACAGTGGCAGCAAATCAACATGAGTGAAGTATGTTAACCCCCCCCTAGTGGTGTGACTCGGGATTTTACCTGCAAAAAGCTACAATCCCGAGACACACTAGGGGGTCACTAAAAAACAATAAAAAAAACCCACTTACCTTGTCCCTTTGGCGTTCCCCCGGCATCCTGCTGGTCCTCCTTCTTCGATCTTCTCCCGGCGACTGCAGAGGCGTTCTCCGGGTTTCCCGATCAGTCCAATACATAGAAATCTTTATAAATATAAATATATATATATATATATATATATATATATAATACATTCTTCTGTACAGATATATTACAGGCTTTACTATTTTTTAACAGATTTTTGTGTTTTTTTTAATGAAAGTTTATTATTAAATGTATTAAATATTGGACATATTTTGGTGAGTTATGTCTAAGAATTATAAGCCTGCAATGAAAAATATATTTCCATGCAAAAAAATTTAAAGCTTTTTGCATGAAAATACAGACAGAATTAGAACACTATGGGGGTAAGGGAAAACCACAGCTTATTCAGCAAATGTCAGACTATTTAAATAAAAGAAAACCATGACAATTTTTTCATAAAAGGAATACCTACATAATACATCAATCAATAATTATACATAATACATCAATAATTATTATGGATAATACTAATTAATCATGGATAAAATGACAAAACCTTTAATAAAAATGATTACATATACATTGTAAGAAAACAGGTTGAAGAATTGCTAACCAATAGAGACCATCATTTTAAAACAGGCACAAAAACATTAAAGCAACAGATGAAGCTAACAAAAAATGAAGGTTACAAAAAGTCTACTTTGACATACACACACAAGTGAAATCATTAAATGTTCCTTGATGTGTATTATGTAACATCTTTGTCAACAATATTTTTTCAAATATTTGATTTCTCTAAAGCCAAACTATAATGAAATTTGAAGCAGATTCACAAAAGTTTACAAAACATTTTTTTGTAAACTTTTTTGATACTAATATGTGATGAGATGACATATTAAAAACTGCTAACTAGTATATATACATCTTGATATGATTTAGTTTGTACTGTTGCAACCAGTCAAAAGTAACATTAAAACAACAATTGCTGCCAATCTAACTATAAATTAACCATTTTTTTAATTAGTATAATGTAACATAAAAATTTAGCACTTACCAAAGAAAAACAAATCTAGCACTATCGATTCAAATTGACCTGTAATGGACTGAATGTGCACACAGAACAGTGACCACATGCGTCCTAATTGATTGTTTTGAAATCACCATTGACGGAGCTTAACAGACCCACCTCAGCTGAAAGTTTATCACCTTAATTGGCAAATTTTGGACCCCACTGCTCATTTATCAATCCTGTAATCTGGCAGGTGAGCGCACAAGCACTTGCCATCCGATCTCAGTAATACGCTGTGCCCCGCGGATTGTATATGCGCCTGGCGAGATTCCATGCATACACTTGATAAATCTGCCTTACTGTAATAAATTTTTATTCGAAAAATGGTTATTATAAGTAAAAAAAAGAAACGCTTCTAAATATACAGTTTATAACAGAACTAATGTGGAAATTGCCTACTAGTGTTGTTGTTCGAATTCTGGTAGTCCTAATGTTCGACCCGAATATGACCGTTAGAATTTGGGTGGACCTGACCTGAATTTTGCTGAATTCGAATCCCCGAATTCGACGCTCCCACAATGCCTAGGGACCTCCCCATGATGCCTAGGGCCCGCTAATTAGAGCAGGGATGCCCCTTCCATGTTTGTTGTGGCAGGCAGCCGATTGGCTGTCTGTCACTGCATGCAACACAGGCAGCCATTGGCCTAAATAAGGCCAGGACCTGCCTGCATTTACCACTCCTGACAGAGATTTGCTGATAGCATCACAACCTTTCTGTGCTGTTTGGCTTGCTTTGTCAAAGTGAAAAAAGTGCTTTACTTTGTTAGACTGTGTCACACTCACACTATTAGACAGATTGTTGGATTGTACTGTATTGGTGCAGTCTTGAAATCTTCTTTACTCAGATAGGTAGAGAGTTTCACTGTTAACTAGATAGATAGCTAGATAGATAGAAACATTGATAGATAGATAGATAGATAGATAGATAGATAGATAGATAGATAGATAGATAGATAGATAGATGATAGATAGATTAATAGTCAGTCAGTGTGTTACATACATGCAGCCAGAGGCAGGGTCCCCTCCCTGACTGCGTGCACAGTATCACACTTGTACTGAGAGACAGACACACAGACGCAGTGTATACTGCAGTATATAGTTTGTTTACTGTGCTGCATATTACAAACGTCACCACTGAAGCAAAGTGCTGCATACAACACAGTGCACTTGTATTTTTTGTGTCAACCCACCCCCCTCCCCCCAATCAAAAAATTCACTTACTGTACAAATTGACATATACAAATATTCAAAAATATACAAAAAAGTATTTTCCAGGGTGTCAAGCCACATAAATAAAAACATTTCTACAATGTCTGGCCAAAGAGGAAAGGGCAGCTTTGGCAGGGGTGGCAAGCAAAGCAGTATGAGTTTGTTTTTAGCTACAGACCCAAGAACAAGAATCGCCGTTCTTGGTGGTGGGCGTCCATTAGTGCCACACAAGGCACAAGACGTAGTGGAGTACATGACTCAGCCTGGGTCTAGTGATTGTACCCCCCTTCATCCCAGTCCCAGACACAGGCCTTACAGGTGTCCCAAACAGTCCATGATACACCTGTTCCTCCTAGTTCATTATCAGCGGCTGGAAAGTCACGTGTACGGGAGTATGTAGAGGAGTCCCACCGAGGTGTTGGAGAGGCAGAGCTACAAGCATTCATTGAAGATGATGCTCAGTTCACAGGCTTTTCCCCCACTTACTTTTCACCCGAACACTCTGAGCCAGACGAGCCAATTCAAACTTGCTCCAAAAGGCTGCAACTTCCTTTCGGCACATATAGGGAAACTGTCTCTGCTGATGA
Organism: Pyxicephalus adspersus; assembly: GCF_032062135.1. NCBI lineage: Eukaryota > Metazoa > Chordata > Amphibia > Anura > Pyxicephalidae > Pyxicephalus > Pyxicephalus adspersus. The sequence continues at coordinate 36,822,795 of NC_092871.1, forward strand.
TGATGATGATGTCCTTGATCCGACATGGGGCGAACAAGGAGATCATCATAGGCAGGAAGAAGAGGAGGAGGAAGAAGAAGTGGAGGAAGAGTTGCAGAGCGCCCTCAAAGGGGGAGAGGGAGGAAGAGGGTAAAAGCTGCCCACACTTTGCATTCTTCAGGTACCAGTGAGGCAAGTCATAGACGTAAATCCTCGGAAGCTGTCACCACAGCTATGCCTCAAAAACCGCAGACCACCACCACGAGCACCAGCTCCAGAGCACCATTCGGGCCAGTTATATGTTCGCCAGTGTGGGCATTTTTTAATGTCCATAGTGATGACAACACTATGGTCATCTGTAAACTGTGTGCTCAACACTTGAAACAAGGCAAAAACCCAAACAAACTTGGAACAAGCTGCATGAGCACTCATTTAAAAAGCCACCACCCAGTAACCTGGCGGGAACACCTGGTCAAAGCACAGAGCTCTGTGCGACCACCTCCGCCCAAGAAGCAAGCTCAAACTGCTTGATCTTCCTCTGTTGCCTTTCCTCCTTCTGCCACCAAAGATACCCGTGCTGCTGCCACCAATTTGAGTGTGGCATGTAGACGAGCATTACCTTTTTAAGGCTCCACCAGCGGTAAGCAGGAGCTCCAAGCAGATCGGCTGCTGTTTGTTGCGTTGCTAGCAGTCAGGACCAGGCATCATTGCCATCCCCCTCAACTTCTACACCATCGTCCAATGTTTCTGTGGTTAACATTAGCAGCATCCAACCTTCCATCACCCAGATGCTGGAGCTCAAGAGGAAATAATGCCCAAATGACTCCAAAACAAAGCTAATCCATGTGGCAATTGCACAGCTGATTGCGTTAGAGCTCCCCCCTTACCAGCTGATGGACTCCAATGCATTCCGTTACGCATTCCTCTGCGTGAACCCACAGTACGTTATGCCTAAGCGACAGTATTTTGCAGAAAAATGTGTTCCTGCTTTGCATGAACACGTGCAGAGCAATGTGTCCATGGCCATGCAGCACTCTGGCAAGGTGCAGTTTATGGCAAGGTGCACCTGACAACTGACAGATGGTCGAGCAAGCATGGAGTGGGAAGATATATTTACTATACAGCTCACTGGGTAACTTTGGTGGCAGCAGGGGAAGATGCAGCTGCAGCAAAGCCTGCATACCTACCTCTGCCCAGAGCACATCGCCATGCAATTTCCTCCTCAACCTCCACTTCAACCTCCTCCTTTGAATCTTGTGCTTCAATCTCTTCCTCCAGGAACACTTTGCTGTGGAGACCCAACACCAGCACCTCCCATTCGGCAGCATCTGTTCACCGCCAGCAACAACCTACAGTTTGCTATTTTGGTGCCCAATTCAGATTTTGCCACGCAGTCCTGAGGTTGCGAAGCCTGGGTTCCCTCAGCCACATGGGCGCAGCCATTCTAATTGCCATGCGGGAGCAGGAGGACATATGGCTAACTCCTATCAGACTTCAGCCAGGCAAGGTCGTGTGTGACAATGGGGCCAATCTGCTGGCAGCCCTGCGTTGTGGGAAACTCCCACAGGTACCTTGCCTGGCTCACGTCATGAACCTGATAGTACAGGACTTTGTTAGGAATTACCCAGGCCTCCAGCCGCTGTTGCTGAAGCCCAGAAAGTTGTCAGCACATTTCCGCTGATCGTACACAGCCAGTGCCAGATTGGTGAAGTTACAGCGAAATCTCAACCTGCCAGTACACTGGTTAATTTTCGATGTGGCCACATGTTGAAATTCCACATTTTACATGCTGCAGCGCAGGCTGAACAACAGAAAGCGGTAGTGGATTACGTGGATGAGTCTGTTCGTTTCAGACTATACCTACACTACATTTTTTCAGCCCTGCGGAGTGGCTGCAAATTGAGGACTTGTGCACTGTATTGTCACCTTTTGAAGAGGCCACCAGGATGATCAGCAGAGATCAGGCCTGTGTCAGTGCCACCATCCCCATCATATGCCTGCTGGAACAGATGATGGTGGATCTCTGACACGACACAGAGCGGACGCTGCATCAAGAGATGACGTTTCAAAACATCATCTCAGACATGCGTGCGTACTAGGCATAGTGCACCACAAATCCAGGAAAAAGAGGAGGTGGAAGAGGATGAGGAGGACATTGCAGGCATGGGAGAAGGGGAGGAAAGGGCAGAGGAGGATACTGAGGGTACATGGCATCCATCCACCCAAACACAAGGTGGCATGTTCCGTAGATGGAAAGACCAGGTGGAGGCGGAGGAGAACGACCCTGTACTGCTGTTCAACCCACAGGAGTGTGGGTCCAGAATTACCTCAGCTGTGGGTAGTTTGAGCCACATGACAGCCTTCATGCAGGAACAAAGACTGACAACTATTGAATTGCTACATTACTGGATCCACGTTACAAGCCTGAGATACAACAACTCATCTTGCCCCAATACAGGGGACCTAAAATGCAGCACTACCAAGAAGTGCTTGTAAGGCACTTGTGCTCAGCCTTTCCAGCTGCCAGCAGCAGCAGCAGGGATCCCTATGGCAGTTCCACCGGCAATGGGAGCCAATCAACTGCTTTAAGCGGCATGGGTGGCAGCAGCAGTAGAGGTCGTCTAAGCCAAACTATGCAGACATTTTTCAGCGGAAGCAAGCTGCCAGTCATGCAGCAATTGCCAATAACACTCAGCAGCGGTACCCAGTCGTGGTGCAGGAATACCTGAGCTCTGCATGGGACATCTGCAACCTGCAAAGCCAGGACCCACTGGGCTACTGGGTATCCAAGCTTGAGCAGTGGCCGGAGCTGGCAGAACTTGCCATTCAGATCCTTGCCTGCCCAGCCGCAAGTGCCCAGATCAACTGAGCGTTCAGTGCAGCTGGGGGCGTAGTGAGTAACAAACGGATTTGGCTCTCCGCAGAATAGATAGCAAGTGGTATCAGAATTAAATATCTGTATTTTTTTACAGAAATACAGAAATGTTTCTGTTTATTTTCATAGATAGCAAGTGGTATCAGAATTAATTATCTGTATTTTTATTTTACAGAAATACAGAAGTTTTTCTTTTTATTTTAATAGATAGCAAGAGATATCACAATTAATTATCTGTATTTTTTTACAGAAATACAGAAATGTTTCTGTTTATTTTGATAGATAGCAAGTGGTATCAGAATTATTTATCTGTATTTTTTACCGAAATACAGAAATTTTTCTGTTTATTTCCATAGATAGCAAGTGGTATCAGAATTAAATATCTGTATTTTCTTTACTGAAATAAAGACATTTTTCTGTTTATTTTGATAGATAGCAAGTGGTATTAGAAATAATTATGTATATTTTTTTACAGAAATACAGAAATTTTATATGTTTATTTTCATAGATAGCAAGTGGTATCAGTATTAAATATCTGTATTTTTTTTTACAGAAATACAAATTTTTTTCTGTTTATTTTCATAGATAGCAAGTGGTATCAGAATTAAATATCTGTATTTTTTTTAATGAAATAAAGAAATTTTTCTGTTTATTTTGATAGATAGCAAGTGGTATCAGAATTAATTATGTAAATTTTTTTTTACAGAAATACAGAAATTTTTCTGTTTATTTTCATAGATAGCAAGTGGTATCAGAATTAAGTATTTTTTTTTTTTTACAGAAATACAGAAATGTTTCTGTTTATTTTCATATATAGCATGAGGTATCAGAAATATTTATCTTTATTTTTTTTTTTACAGAAATACAGACATGTTTCCTCTTTTTTTGATAGATAGCAAATGATATTAGAAATAATTATCTATATTTTTTTTACAGAAATTTTTCTGTTTATTTCCATAGATAGCAAGTGGTATCAGAATTAATTATCTGTATTTTTTTACAGAAATACAGAAATTTTTCTGTTTATTTTCATAGATAGCAAGTAGTATCATAATTAAATATCTGTATTTTTTTACAGAAATACAGAAATTTTTCTGTTTATTTTCATAGATAGCAAGTGGTATCAGAATTATTTATGTGAATTTTTTTACAGAAATACAGAAATTTTTCGGTTTATTTTCTTAGCTAGGAAGGGGTATCAGAATTAATTATCTGTATGTTTTGTTACAGAAATACAGAAATTTTTCTGTTTATTTTCATAGATAGCAAGTGGTATCAGAATTAAGGATCTGTATTGTTTTTTTTACAGAAATACAGAAATGTTTCTGGGTATTTTGATAGATTGCAAGAAATAGCATAAATTATGATAACTTATGCAATCTATCAAAATAAACAGAAAAAATTATGTATTTCTGTAAAAGAATACAAATATTTCATTCTGACACCACTTGCTTTGTCTGAAAAAATCCATAAAAATTTCTGTATTTTTTCTGTTTATTTTGATAGATAGCAAGTGGTATCAGAATTAGTTATTTGTATTTTTTTTCACAGAAATACTGACATTTTCCTGTTATTTTCATATATAGCAAGTGATATCAGAATTAATTATTTGTATTTTTTTTCAGAAATACAGAAATGTTTTGGTTTATTAGTGTTGATGTTCGAATTTGGGTTCTCCCTATATTCGACCCGAATATGGCTGTTCGAATTCGGGTAGACCCGACCCGAAAAACACGGGAATTCGGGAAAAATAGGACCAATAGATCTTATAAAAAGGACAACTACTGTAGAATATACTCTGTTTGGGGTGCCTTATTTTTAAAGAAGGACCAATAGATCTTATAAAAGGGAAAAGGTTTATTTACAGCTTATATTATATACATATATTTTACAAGAAAAAGGGAAGAATGTAAAGGGTATATAGTAAAGGAGCAGAAAGGGGTCTAGCTCTATCTCTAGCACATGGTGATTCTCCCTCACACACCCATACACACAAGGGTTTTCTTTCCTTGAACCACACCCCTCTGCAAGTCCAGAGCAAATCACATTGTTGATTCATCTTTGGTGAAGTCTTGATCGAGAGATCAAACAGATTTCCCTTGTCCCAGGCTTGGAATTGTTATCACAAACCCCTGCCCCCTCCAGGAAGACTGAAGCAATAGTAAACTGGTTTGGGAAGGAACTACCACCAGTCAAACTGGCCAAGGTGTTAATGATCCTCAGGCATCCACTCTTGGAAGATCAATCATTGTCTCTGTTCAACAATCCTTTGATTGTTGTTTTAGGGACTGCATCTGTCTCCACAGATAATGAGATTTATAGCTTGATTTGAAGGAGACAGAATTATCCTTACATACAAGTCATATTTATATCAATTTACTTTCAACAACTACATTGAATTTGTCTTGCTGCAGATTAAGTTATTGCCAGTTTAAATTTACATTGCTGCTGGGGGGCGTGTCTGGCCGGCTGCAAGATGGCCGCTTGATCTTCTTGCTCTACGTCCCTGGGAGCTATTAGCGACTATCTCAGCGTCTTAATCTCTGCATTACTGGATTAGACTATCAACCCTGGTTGCAATTCAACCCCTGTGTCCGGAGAGGATGACTAAAAGGAAAAAAACGAAACCGGAGCCGCGGAAACTCACCAGTTTCTTTAAAGCGCATGACGCGACAGACTCTCAAGATGGCGTGGGATCGCCACCTACTTCTCCCTCAGCTGTCCCGGTCTCTCCGTCTTCTCCATCCTCAGAGGACGCGGGGGATCTCCTGACGTGGACTGCCTACACCCAGCTTCTGGTGAGTCGCCCGATTCTGCTAAAATCTTACAGAGCAATTCTGATATTCAAACACGAGAATCACCAGTGCCCTATACTCAGAAGGAGGATGGAATAGCTAGGCCTATAGGGATTCCTAATTGCACTATTGAAGACTTCCCTGTACAACATAAAGAGCTCCCACTTTTCACTATGAAGGAAATGATGTTTTCCTTAAAACACTCCCTGCATCAAGATATGGCTAGCATGTTCACTCAAATTAAGCTGTCTATCACACAACATGAGAAGAGAATCCAGCATTTAGAAAAGAAGTTTGATGAATTCTCTCAGGCTCATAATGATCTCGTAGATGTGCATAATGATCAGACAACAGACATACAATGGATCAAACAGAAAATGGCTGACATAGAGGATAGATCAAGACGCAACAACGTTAAGCTTAGAGGGATCCCTGAAACAATTGCCCCAAAGGACCTGATAGGATTTATCATGGCCTACTTTAAATGTTTGCTTCCTACGGCTTCTGAAAAAGATCTTTTGATTGATAGAGCTCATCGTATTCCAAAACCCTCCTTCATATCTACAGACACCCCAAGAGATGTCTTGATAAGAATACATTTTTTTCACATGAAAGAAAAAGTGATGTATGCAGCTAGAAAACCACCACAATTACCTATAGAGTATACACATATTCAGATATTGAGATCTCTCTCAAAATACTCTTCAAGCTCGGAAAGCTTTCTTCCCAATTACCAAGATTTTGAGGGAAAAGAAAATTCCGTACAAATGGGGCTTCCCGACAAAATTGCTTGTGTTCTATCTTGGAAAGAACTATCCAATGCCCAACTTGGAGGTTGGCAAACAACTATTAGCAAGCTGGAATATTACTTTGGAGGATTCTCAAAGAAATCACCAAGATCAAACTCCCGTACGCAAGGTCTCTGAATAGACATAGGCAGGTCATATTTTTTCTTCTCCTCTCCGGAAGTCTATATGATCCGATTTTGAGGGTTAACAACCGATTTGATATGCTGCTTTACTGGCTCGTTACCATGCCTGTTTTTTTTTTCTCTTTTCCCAATTTGAGGTTCTGTTAAGTAAGTGCCTTTAATGGATTCTCACCCCTCCATGAGAAACCAAAGCAGAGTCTCTCTGCCCATTATCCTGGATTGTTTCAGGTTGTTCTTAGTGATCTTCAGTTTTTTTCTTTTTCTTTTTTCCATCTCTGTTTGTACCTATTTTTTGTCTTTAATTGTTAAGTTTGACCAGCCTTGTTTTTTTCACAATCACGATGCCCACCAATTGCAGAAGATTTTGATATTGACATGGGTCTTCAATTTTTGTCTATTAATGCTAGAGGACTGAATAGTCCTTTTAAAAGAGCATCACTTTTACAGGAAGTTCAAAATCACAAAGCTGATATTCTCTTTGTACAAGAATCTTATTCGACCGAATAGCGGTCGAATCGAATAGTGACCTATTCGACCAACACTACTTTTGGAGCCAGTTTGAAAACCCAACCTGGACCACCTATTTATTCGGCTCACCGAGGTGCTGAGCCACAAATCGAATCTCGCTGATCCATTCATGTCTCCAATTGCTACAGCTTCTACACTGTCCATATAGGTGTTGACCTCAACCACTAATGCCGTCCTTGCTCCGTCTCAGGGCTCACGCCTCCTCCTCACAGTACCCAGCTCTATATGCCAGTTAACAATGTCATCCACACTTCTCAGGGCCCACTGCCTCCTCCTCCGGCTTTCACTGATGCTGCTGCCGGCCCAGTACCCTACTCTACATGCCAGTTACTAACACCATCCACACTTTGTTCCAGAGCCCACCACCTCTTCCTCCTGCTCTTACTGCTGCCGCCGGCCCAGTACCCAGTACCCAGCTGTAGATGCCGGTTAACAAGGCTGTCCATTCAGCATTTTAGAAAGTTACAGCTAGCAGATAGGAAAAGGCAGTCCCCTAACCAGCAATGTCTCCAATAGCTAAAGCTTCTACACTGTTCATATAGGTGATGGCCACAAACAATATTGCCGTCCTTGCTCCGTCTGAGGGCCCACTGCCTACTCCTCCCAGTACCCATCTCTAGATGCCAGATTACAATGTCTTCCACACTACTCAGGGCCTATCACCTACTCTTCCTGCTATTACTGCTGCTGCCTGCCCACTGTCCAGTACCCAGCTCTAGATGCCAGCCTAGACTCAAGCTCAACAGGATTTTCTTTCCCCGCTGATTCCGCCAAGCCCCGTTTCGTTTCATGTGCTTTCACTCGATAGCAGGTCCTAAGACGGAGTGTGGAAGCCATTAGTAACTGGCATCTAGAGCTGGGTGTAGTGCATCTTTAATGACACCCCGAAGTGTGTAATCTGATATTTGTGATTGAATGTAGAAGGCCACGTCTTCTGCTTCATCCTTCGGTACCACGCTTTATCGGACTGAATTTCTGTGTGTTATCCCGGAACTGGGACGTGGGACAGCAGTCCCTCTGTATATGTTGGGGGGATGAGATGGGAAACACGGGTATATTTATTGGGAACCAAGAGGTCCTGGGTGACCACATTAAGCCATGAAATTATTGAGCTCAGCAGACCTCCGGAGACTTCTCCACAACAAGTATGTGGCCGTCCTGGGAGACTCTGTTCAAAGATCCGTCAACAAGGATCTTGTGAAAATACTGCAGAATGATGACTTTCGGACTGAGAAGCAGCTGAAAGGGAAGGGTGACATGTCATTTGCAAACGGCACGTTGGGGGATCTCTGGGTGAAATGCACAATGCCATAATTTACCGTCAAGTGCGTCATTACAGAACTGACCACCAACTTAAGGTTTTATTTCCTGACCTGTGTTTCTTCAAAGTACATAGAGAGCGGGCTGGCCAATTTCCAACATGGACCTCAGCCTGACGTTGTCATCATTAACTCGTGTATATAGGATGTTATCAGGTATCATGAGCAATCACTGCAAATGTACAAAACCAACCTGGACCACCTGTTTATTCGGCTCACCAAGGTGCTGAGCCCCAAATGTCTGGTGATATGCAACATGTTCATGTCTGTTGGATTCAAAGCTGGTGAAGTGCTAGAGTACCCAATACCTAATGTGGGCTGGGACATCATCGAAGGGAATTTCTACAGCGCCACACTGGCAGATTTGCACCAATTGGATGTGATTGACTTGCACTTTCACTTACGCTTCAAGCTGCGCTCCAGGGTTACAGATGCCACCCACTCGAATCAGCTGGCTCATTGGAAGTATACTTGCATCCTGATGGCTCATATTGATTAAGCCTGGGGCGTGCAGCAGGAACAGCAGGAAGAGGAGGCGGTGGGCTCTGGGACGGAGTGTGGACAGCATTGGAAACTGGCATCTAGAGCTGGGTACTGGGCAGGCGGCAGCAGTAACAGCATGAGGAGGAGGCGGTGGACCCTGAGATGGAGCAAGGAGGGCATTAGAAGTTGAGGCCATCACTTATATGGCAGTGTCAAAGCTGTAGCTATTGGAGACATGAATGAATGAACGAGATTCCAATCTGTCCCCATCGAGATTGGAATCTCGTTCATTCATTCATGTCTCCAATAGCTACAGCCCAGTACCCAGCTCTGGATGCCAGTTACCAATGATGTCGGTCCCCATTCCGTCTCAGTGCCCACGGCCTCCTCCTCCTGCTGCTGCCACCTGTCACTTTTAACTTAAAACAGATCTGTATAGCTGGCTAAATTTTTGAACTGAAGTACCCCCCTCAGAGACCTCTTCCTGTACTCTCAAGCCTGTGTATGGCTTTTAACGGAGCGGTGAAACCTGGTGGCTAATTTTTGGACCAGAGGAACCCCCTCATGTCCCTCTCTGGCTGTACTCGGAGACCGTGTAAAATCCGGCATGTTTCCTTGTCCGCCCCATAAAATGGCCTTGCCAGCAACAGAAAAAAGAGTTCCTTATTTTTTTTTTACTTGTACAGTATTGTGCAGAGCTGGAGGAGTCTTGACATGTCTTTTTAAATGTATTTATAAGCTCTAGAAGCTCTCCACTGTCCTGAAAAACAACCCAAATTTTTCCCCCATTGACTTTAATAGAGTTCGAATTCGACGTTCGATCACCCGACTAATCATGCATTATTTTACCGAAAAGCGGTCGAATCGAATGGTGAGCTATTCGACCAACACTATTGCCTACTAGAATACTAGCACACATACCAGGCTTGCTTTTTTGTCTAAGTGCATATTTCAGAATGCAGGCAAACTCCAAATTCTTTAAAGAAAATATACTGCGCACAATTATTACCATACCATGTTCCTGCTCACCTGCTGCTGACCTGGTCTGTCTCATACTCATTGTAATTGTTCATGTAAACCAGAAGTTGGTTTGTTCCTTCTCACCTGGTGCTGACCTGGCTTATGCAATGCATATAATTTACCATGAGATTTTTGCAGTACAACAGTGGAGTTACACTAAACTACCAAATTTTAGTACTAAATATCCAGCCTGTTTAATATATTATTATCAAAATCTCATCTTTTATCTGGTTACAAAGAAAATTGTGTTGTTTTTAAGGTTTACATGATCATAATAAATAAAAGAAATATGTACCTAACCAGTATTCAATATTCAATTTTCGCTATAATAAAAGCTAATACTGTCAGTTTTTGCCTGGTGGATCAGCTTGAATATTGATAGTTAGCTGCAAATATTCCTGATTTTGGGTCATCTCAATAATTGATCCCCTTTTTCTTATTAAGTATTCGAGTGTTAAAGTAAAAAAGTTCCAAACAAAGCAAACCTATTTTAATTCTTTTGTATGAATATTGCATTCAAATCCCAGAGATTTTACTTAGTCCTAACCTTCTTGACCTTTGCATTCTCATGCTATTTCAGGCATTGTTCAGAGTGGCATTCGTTTTAGCCTTTTTTGGGGCTTTTAGGATTGGGGAGCTGGTCAGTCAGGCAAAAAAGAAGCCGGGAGGGATTCAGGTGAGTGATGTGGGGTGTGAGGGTGAGCAAATTAGGATTCATTTGGCCAGGTCAAAAACAGACTAGGGGGTAAGGGGGTGGATATTGTTTTAAAGAGTTTTGGTGGGGGTTTGGTGTGTCCGGTGGAGGCTGTGAGGGAATTTTTGGTGATTAGGCCTGGGGGGTGGGCCCTTGTTGGTCACAGCTGAGGGTTTGGCATTATCTAGATATCAGTTTGTGGCAGTTTTTAGAAGATGTTTATGGAAGGAGGGGGTGGAGGCAAAAACATTTTCCTTGCATTCTTTCAGAATAGGGGCAGCTACGGAAGCAGCTCGGTGGGGCCTTGGGGAGGAGGTTATTCAGCGCATTGGTCGCAGGGAATTTCATCGCTTTTGGTCATACGTGCGGCTACATATGCTGTGATGGGCCGTGGAGGGGGGTGGTTGGTTTTCAAAGGGGATGGCTGGTATCTTGTCAATAATTTTGTTATTCTTTTTTAGGTGGTCCCCAGTCTCTTGTTTGGATCATCGGGCACTCCTATGTGAGCCGGGGGGCGAGACAAGCAGCATTACGGCCGGATGGGCGGCAGCTGGGTTTCCCTCATGCCGAAGTTGTAATTCCGTGGATTGGAGTGCTTGGGATGTAATGGAGTAGGCTGCTGGCAGAGGTTCATCGGTATTTGCTGTGGATTAGGAGTCCAAATGTGTTGGTGTTGCACAAGGGGGGAATGATTTGGGGAAGAGGCCAGTTATGGAAATTATCCAGGGACATTAGGTGGGGCGTGCTTAGACTGCTTACTTTGTTGCCGGGTAACATAGTGGTCTGGTAGGATGTGGTGGCCAGGACACAATGGCGAGGCACTCGGTCAGTGGCCTGGGTGAATAAAGCTAGGGTTAAGCTTAACAAATCGGTGGGGGGCTTTGTGGAACGGAATGCGGGGGTGGTAGTCCGGCATAGGGAGTTGGAAGGGGATTTAGGGTTGTATTTGGAGGCTGACGAGGTGCACTTTGTCTGATGTGGGAATAGATCTGTGGTGTCTAGGTTTGGAGGAAGGAATTCAGAGAGCGGTTAGGGTGTGGTGGGGCGCACAAGGGCAAGGTGTCACTCTTGTGGCGTCGTGGCGGTGAGGTCCTCGAGGGAAGGTGTTGTATTGGGCTGTTTCAGTGGGGATGAGGATCTCATCTATGGTATGAGACCCTCGGTAAGGTTGATGTTGGGAGTGGTAAATTGTTTTTTGGTAGGGCTGCGAGTGCTGCTGGTATCATTCACAACCTTGAGGTGCGGCTTGGAGCATTACATATCACGTCGGTGCAGACCCATTAGGTGCCAAGGGTTACATTAGTGGGGCCTTCGAGAACCAGTAACCAGAGGGTGTGTTTAGGAAAGGATGTTTTATTAATGTATTGGTTAGTTATTTGTGATTATTTGTAAGCTGTTATTATTTGTTGATTATGTGTTTATATATTGTTATTTATGGTTAATTTTATGGTTATTTATTATAATAGTTAAAATATTTAATTAGGTTATTTGTTAATAAACAGCCCAAAGGGACCATTTAACCAAGTTTTTGTCTTAGTGTGTGTTTGGGGTATAGGGGGTGGGGTGGGGGGAGGAGGAGTGGGGCACGGCATGTGGGAACTCAGCCCTATCACAGTTATTTGATCTCCTTTCCAATCTCCCTGGACATACAGTTTAAAAAGTCAATTGTGATTGTTGTTAAGATGTTCCTTTCTCTGAAATGTTTGAAAGGCTAAAAACAACAAAATTGTCTTTTTTAAACTGAGTTGTTTGATGTGCATTGTTGTGCGCCAAACTTCAGGAGTGTGTAACTCATCGTTGTGCGCCAAGGCGGACCCGCTATGTGCGTGTGAACTGTTTTATAAGCTGAAAAATGCACCGCACTTTTGCACATTCCTCTTTCAGGTAGGTTTTTATTTTTTGTGTATATTGCTTGTTTTGCTTCATGTGCACTCATGCATGTATGTATGGACATGACTGCACATGAAGCAAAACATGTATGCATTTAGATGTATGTACATATACATAGAAAAGAGAAATTATAGGAAGAAATAGGCAAAGAGGGCTTTTTGGATCATGTTGCTTCACATGCTTCAAATTGAAAAGATTGCCTGTTTGTTTCTATGATTTCTGATGTCATGGGCTTGGCTACAAGCAACATTCATGGATGATATTGCTTCCGGTTAAAGAAGGAATCCACCTTATATGCTTCCACGACCAAGCTGAGGTGAGTAAGTCAATATGTATAGCCATTCAAACCTGCAGAAACCTGGAAAAGCAAGAAAATGTTTGGCACAAAGTGGATTTGGCCCTGGAAGTTTGATGTACTAGTACTATTTGTTTTGTGTAAACACCTCAATAATGCATACACTCCAGTATTTAATGACCATTAAGTTAGGCAACAACACATCATCAGTTCATTTCCAAGAGTGCCTGACCCTGCTTATGAGCTTGGCACTCAATGTGGTTTGATGTTGTGCTTGGCAATCAATGTGGTTTCATGTTGTGCTTGGCAGCCTGGACCTCCTTACCTCATCAGGTGTGTTAGAATGAGTATGCAACTCAGCTAGACAACTAATTGACAACCAGTTTGGACAGCAAGTGGAAGTGTGTTTGTATGCAATTGTGCTAATATCAGGCAGCACAGCACAATGACAACAAACCTATACCACTATCACAAATGAACAGAGGAGTTGTGTGGCGGCAAATCAACATGAGTGCAAATGTCAGACTATTAAATAAACAAAAACAAAAAAAGAAACAAAAAACCATGACAATGTATTCATGTTCGTATTATTAATATTTATTCATATTCATATTATTAATACATTCAAATACCATAATGTGACAATGGGATAAAGGCAAAGAGGGGGGTCAAGTAGCACTTGGGAGTGGAAACCATGCAGACATTTGTACTCGAAACTTATGGAAAAAAATGACAAAACTTTGCTGAAGAATTGCTAAACAACAGAAACTGGCATTACAAACCAGTCACAAAAACATTGCCGCAAAAGATGAAACTAACAATAATGAGGATTACAAAAAAATCACATCAATGCAAACCATCAAAGCAAACTTACTTAATGACCCCCCCCCCCGCGCTCACACACACACACACAAACCAGTCCAGTTAAAATAGTACTAATGAAAATGCATATGTATTTCTATACATTTAAATGTATTTTGACATATCCACACAAGTGAAGTCACTAAATGTTCCTTAATACATGTATTATACCATGTTTGCCTATAAACCTTTACTAAAATATTTGATTTCTCCAAAGTCAAACTAGAATAAAATTTTAATAAGGTCACAAATGTTTGTTCACATATTTTTTTACAGTCATACTATTGTGTGATGACATATTTGAAAGTGCTACTTAGTATATATCCAGCTTGATAGAAATTAGTTTGCAGTGTTGCAACCAAAAGAAAAAGTATCAAAACAAGTGCAACAAATGTAACTTTAAATGAAGGAAGTGTGTGAATGAGTAGAATGTAACATAAAAAAGTAGCACTGACACAAAAAACATCAAGCATTAAAGATTCAAACTGACCTGTAAAATGGAATGGAGATGCACGCAGAACAGGGAGCAGGTGTGCACTGATCAATTGCTATCACCTGACCATTGAGTTTAACATCTCCTCCTGAATCGCGCAGCAGAAAATTCATCTCCTTAATTGGCATATTTAAGATCCTTTCTCATTTTTGCAGGAAACCGGCAGGTAAGTTCACTAGAACTCGGGCCCTACTCATGTTAATAGACTTTGCTGACCGGCCCCTAAAAACGTGCGTCAAGTGTACGCGCATTTATTTGATAAATCAGGGCCGAAGTGTGGACAACATTAGTAACTGGCATCCAGATTTGGGTAATGGGCAGACAAAAGCAGTAACAGCAGGAGAAGGAGGCGGTGGGCTCTCGGTCGAAGTGTGGACGGCAATGGTAAAAGGCATCTGGAGCTGAGTACTGGGCAGGCAGCAGCAGTAACAACAGGAGAAGGAGGCAGTGGGCTCTAAGACCAATTGTGGATGGTATAAGTAAGTGGCATCTAGAGTTGGATACTGGGCAGGCAGCAGCAGTAACAACAGGAGAAGGAGGCAGTGGGCTCTAAGACCAATTGTGGATGGTATAAGTAAGTGGCATCTAGAGTTGGATACTGGGCAGGCAGCAGCAGTAACAGCATGAGGAGGAGGTGTAAGGCCCTTAGTCAGAGAGTGGACGACATTAGTAATTGGCATGTAGAGCTGGGTACGGGGCAGGCAGCAGCAGTTAAAGCATGAGTAGAAGGCGGTGGGCCCTGAGACAAAGTGTGGATGACATTAGTAACTGGCATCCAGATTTGGTTACTGGGCAGGCAGCAGCAGTAACAGCAGGAGGAGGAGGCGGTGGGCTCTCAGACGTAGTGTGGACGGCATTGGTAGCCGGCATCTAGATCTGGGTACTGGGCAGGCAGGAGCAGTAACAGCAGGAGGAGGAGGTGGACTCTAAGACCAAGTGTGGACGGCATTAGTATCTGGCATCTAGAGTTGAGTACTGGGCAGGCAGCAGCAGTAACAGCATAAGGAGGAGGCATTAGGCCTAGGCATTGGTAAACGGCATTTAGAGTTGGGTACTGGGCAGACAGCAGCAGTAACAGCAGGAGGAGGAGGAGCTGGGCTCTGACACCGAGTGTGGATGGCATTAGTATCTGGCATCCAGAGTTAGGTACTGGGCAGGCGGCAGCATCAGTTACAGCGTGGGGAGGAGGCGGTGGGCTCTGAGTCCAAGTGTGGACGGCATTAGTATCTTGCATCTAGAGTTGGATACTGGGCAGGCGGCAGCATCAGTAATAGCAGGAGGAGGAGGCGGTGGGCTCTGAGACCAAGTGTTGACGGCGTTAGTATCTGGCATCTAGAGTTGGATACTGGGCAGGCAGCAGCATCAGTAAAAGCAGGAGGAGGAGGCAGTGGGTTCTGAGACCAAGTGTTGACGGCGTTAGTATCTGGCATCTAGAGTTGGATACTGGGCAGGCGGCAGCATCAGTAATAGCAGGAGGAGGAGGCGGTGGGTTCTGAGACCAAGTGTGGACAGCATTGGTATCTGGCATCTAGAGTTGGGTACTGGGCAGGCAGCAGCATCAGATACAGCAGAAGGAGGAGGAGGTGGGCTCTATGACCAAGTGTGAACAGCATTAGTATTTGGCATCTTGAGTTGGGTACGGGGCAGGAGGCAGCATCAGTTGTAGCTGGGGGGGGGAGGCAGTGGGCTCTGAGACAGAGCGTGGACTGCATTAGTATCTTGAATCTAAAGTTGGGTCCTGGGCAGGCAGCATTAGTTACAGGAGGAGGTGTAAGGCCCTGAGATGGAGTGTGGACGACATTAGTAATTGGCATCTAGAGTTTGGTACAGGGCAGCAGTTACAGCATGAGTAGAAGGCGGTGGGCCCTGAGACGAAGTGTGGATGACATTATTAACTGGCATCCAGATTTGGGTAATGGGCAGCCAGCAGCAGTAACAGCAGGAAGAGGAGGCGGTGGGCTCTCAGATGAAGTGTGGACGGCATTGGTAACCGGCATCTAAAGTTGGGTACTAGGCAGGCAGCAGCAGTAACAACATGAGGAGGAGGCGTTAGGCCCTCAGACGGAGTGTGGATGACATTAGTAATTGACATCTTGAGTTGGGTATTGGGCAGCCAGCAGTAAAAACAGCATTAGTAGAAGGGGGTGGGCTCTCAGACAAAATGTGGACTGCATTGGTAACTGACATCTAGAGCTGGGTACTGTGCAGGCATCAGGAGAAGGAGGAGGCGCTGGGCTCTGACACCAAGTGTGGACGGCATTAGTATCTGGTATCTAGAGTTGGGTACTGGGCAGGCAGCAGAATCAGTTACAGCGTGAGAGGAGGCTGTGGGCTCTGAGTCCAAGTGTGTACGGCATTAGTATCTTCCATCTAGAGTTGGATACTGGACAGGCGGCAGCATCAGTAATAGCAGGAGAAGGAGGCGGTGGGCTCTGAGACCAAGTGTGGACGGCATTGATATCTGGCATCTAGAGTTGGGTACTGGGCAGCCAGCAGGTTGCAGCATCAGTAGCAGGAGCAGGAGGAGGCGGTGGGCTCTTAGACAGAGCATGGATGGCATTAGTATCTTGCATCTAGAGTTGGGTACTGGGCAGGCGGCAGCATCAGATACAGCAGAAGGAGGAGGTGGTGGGCTCTTTGACCAAGTGTGAACGGCATTAGTATTTGGCATCTAGAGTTGGGTACTGGGCAGGCAGCAGCATCATTTAGAGCAGGAGGAGGAGGCAGTGGGCTCTGAGACCAAGTGTGAACAGCATTAGTATCTGGCATCTAGAGTTGGGTACTGGGCAGCCAGCAGCAGTAACAGCAGGAGGAGGAGGCGCTGTGCCCTGTGACAAGGACCGGATTAGAGGTTGAGGCCATCACCTCTATGGACAGTGTAGAAGCTGTAGCTATTGGAGACGTGAATGGATGAACTAAATTCACACTGTCCATACCTACTATCTAGTGAAATGACATAAAAAGGGAACAAGCTTGGTGGAATCAGCCTGAAAACACATACATTTTTTTATCATTTGTGGATTTCTAGCAAGTGCTATCACGGTTAAATATCTGTAATTGTTTCAGATAAGTTCATACATTTTTATGGGTTTTAGGATAGATAACACGTGCTATCAGAAAAAATATCTGTATTTTTTGGAGAGAAATGTATAATTTTTTCATTGCCTTTTGAATAGATACCAAGTATCTTAAAAAAATGTCTATATTTTTACATAAAAAATACAGATATTTCATTCTGATAGCACTTAGTATCTTTCCAAAAACCAATAAAATTTTCTGTATTTCTGTAAAAAAAAAAAATACAGATTTTACATTCTGATCCCACTTGCTATCTATCAAAATAGCCATAAAAATTTCTGTATTTCTCTTCAAAAAATACTGATATTTTTTAATTATGATACCTCTGGTAATCTATAAAAAAAAAAAAAAAAAAAGAAAAATGTTGGTATTTCTGTCAAAAAATACAGATATTTCATTCTGATCCCAACTTGCTATTTATCAAAAAATGTATTTACCATACAAATGTATGTATTGCACTCCAAAAAATACAGATATTTAATTGTGATACCTCTTGCAGTCTATCACAAAACCATAAAAAATTCTGTATTTATCTAATAAAATACAGATATTTCATTCTGATACCACTTGTTATCTATCCAAAAGGACAGAAAATTTTCTGTATTTCTGTACAAAAAATACAAATAGTTAATTATGAATCACAGCTCCGTTACAAGTGATATAGGCCTCAAAGTAGATAGAGGCCGAGAGCCCTGAGGGAGGTGCTCCGTAAAAAGAATTAGCCAGTTACACAGCTACAATGCAAGTTATAGGCCTCAGAAACAGAGGAGAGGTAGAGGGCCATGAGTAGAAGGAGATCCAGAAGGCTGTGAAATGCTCTTCCCACTATGGTGTGAGCAGGCCGTGCAGCAGTTGATGACTAATCAGTTCACTCTGCAGAGGGGGTGTTGAAGTCATTGCCAATCCAAGCCTTATTCATTTTAATAAAAGTGATTCAGTCGACAATTTCTGCGGAGAGCTGAACCCGCTTGTCAATCACTATGTCCCCAGCTACACTGAACGTTCTTTCAGATAACAGACTTGCGGCTGGGCAGGCAAGAATCTGAATGGCATGTTCTGCCAGCTCCAGCCACTGCTTATGCTTGGATACCCAGTAGCCCAGTGTGTCCTGGCTTTGCAGGTTGTAGATGTCCCATGTAGAGCTCAGGTATTCCTGCACCATGACTGAATAGCGCTGAGTAGCGCTCCTCATCCTCTTCCACCTCCTCCTCTTCCTGGATTTGTGGTACACTATGCCTAGTAGGCACACATGTCTGAGATGATGCTTGAAATGTCATCTCTTGATGCAGTGTCCCCTCTGTGTCATGTTCAAGATCCACCATCATCTGTTCCAGCAGGCATATGATGGGGATGGTGTCACTGACACAGGCCTGATACCTGCTGTTCATCCTGGTGGCCTCTTCAAAAGATGACAATACAGTGCACAAGTCCTCAATTTGCAGCCACTCTGCAGGGCTGAAGAAAGGTAATGTAGGTATACGTCTGAAATGAACAGACTCTTCCACGTAATCCACCACTGCTTTCTGTTGTTCAGCCAGCCGCAGCAGCATGTTAAAGGTGGAATTCCAACGAGTGGCCACATCACAAATTAACCGGTGCACTGGCAGATTTAGATTTCGCTGTAAATCCACCAATCTGGCACTGGCTATGTACGACCGAATGACAACTGGAAATGACAACTGACAACTTTCTGGCCTTCAGCAACAGCGGCTGAAGGCCTGGGTAATTTCTTAGGAAGCACTGTACTATCAGGTTCATGATGTGAGCCAGGTATGGTACATGTATGAGTTTACCACAACGCAGGGCTGCCAGTAGAGTGGCCCCGTTGTCACACAAGGCCTTGCCTGCCTGGAGTCTGTTGGAAGTTAGCCATATGTCCTCCTGCTCCTGCAGGACATTTAGAGTGGCTGCGCCCACATGGCTTTGGGAACCCAGGCTTAGCGACCTCAGGACTGCGTGGCAATGTCTGAATTGTGCACCGAAAGAGCAAACTGCAGGTTGTTGCTGGGGGTGAACAGATGCTGCCGAATCGAAGGTGCTGGGTCTCAATGGCAAAGAAGGAGGTGGAAGTAGAGATCGAGGAGGAGATTGGATGGCCATGTGCTCTGGGCGGAGGTAGGTATGAGGGCCTTGCTGCATCTGCATCTTCCCCTGCTGCCACCAAAGTTACCAAGTGAGCTGTATATGAAATATATCTTCCCACTCCATGCTTGCTCGATCAACTGTCGGTTGTCAGGTGCACCTTGCCAGAGTGCTGCAGGGCCATGGACACATTGCTCTGCACGTGTTCTTGCAAAGCAGGAACACATTTTTCTGCAAAATGCTGTCGCTTGGGCATAATGTACTGTGGGTTTTCACAGAGGAATGCGTAACGGAACGCACTGGATTCCACCAACTGGTAAGGGAGGAGCTCTAACGCAAGCAGCTGTGCAATTGCCGCATTGATTAGCTTTGTTTTGGGGTCATTTGGGCCATATTTCCTCTTGTGCTCCAGCATCTGGGGGATGGAAGGTTGGATGCTGGTAATGCTAACCACAGAAAGTTTGGATGATGGGGTAGGAGGTGTGGGGGATGGCAATGATGCCTGGTTTTGACTGCTAGCAATGGGAAAAACAGCAGCCGATCTGCGTTGGAGCTCCTGCTCACCGCTGGTAGGGCCTGAAAAAGGTAATGGTCGGCTACATGCCCCTCACAAATTGCTGGCAGCACCACAGGTAACTTTGGTGGCAGAAGGAGGAAAGGCAGCGGAGGAAGATCTAGCAGCTGCAGCTTGCTTCTTGGACGGAGTTGGTCACAGAGAGCTCTGTGCTTTGACCAAGTGTTCCCGCCAGGTTAGCGGGTGGTGGCTTTTTAAATGTGTCCTCATGCAACTTGTTCCAAGTTTGTTTGGGTTTTTGCCTTGTTTTAAGTGTTGCGCACACAGTTTGCAGATGAGCATAGTGTTGTCATAACCATGGACATTAAAAAATGCCCTTACGGGTGAACATCTAACTGGGCCGAAAGGTGCTCTGGAGCTAGTGCTCGTGGTGGCGGTCCACAGTTGTTGAGGCATAGCTGTTGTGACAGTTTCTGATGATGGATATCTATGACTTGCCTCACTGGTACGTGAAGACTGCAGAGTGTGGGCAGCTTTTTCCCTCTTCCTCCCTCTCCCTCTTTGAGGGTGCTCTGCAACCTCCTCCTCCTATTTTTCCTCCTCCTCCTCTTCTTTCTGCCTATGATGATCTCCTTGTTCGCACCATGTCAGATCAAGGACATCATCATCATCATCAAAAGAGACAGTTTCCCTATATGTGCCTAAAGGAAGCAGCCGCCTTTTGGAGCCAGTTTGAATTGGCTCGTCTGGCTCAGAGTGTTCAGGTGAAAAGTAAGTGGGGGAAAAGCCTGTGAACTGACTCTCTTCGTCAGCTGACTGAAACAACTGAGCATCGTGAAGGAATGCTTGTAGCGACGCCTCTCCAACCCCTCGGTGGGACTCCTCTACATACTGCCGTACAGGTGACTTTCCAGCCCATGATGAAGAACTAGGAGGAAAAGGTGTATCATGGACTGTTTGGGACACCTGTGAGGCCTGTGTCTGGGACTGGAATGAAGGGGGGTACAATCACTTCACCCAGGCTGCGTCATGTACTCTACTACCTCTTGTTCATGGTGTGGTAATAATGGACGCTCACCTTTAACAGTAGCGCTTTTTGTTCTCAGGTCTGAAGCTAAAAACAAACTCATACTGCTTTGCTTGCCACCCCTGCCAAAGCTGCCCCTTCCTCTTTGGCCAGTCATTGTACAAATTTTTTGTGTGGCTTGACACCCTGCAAAATACTTTATGGCTAATATGCTTCACAAAGTGTAAACTTGTACAGAAAGTGGATTTTTTTATTGGGGGGATTGACACCAAAAATGCAAGTGCACTGTGTGTGTTGTATGCAGCACTTTCCTTCAGTGGTGACGCTTGTAATATGCAGCACAGTATACAAACTATATAATGCAGAATACACTGCGTCTGTGTGACTGTCTCTCAGTACAAATGTGAAACTGTGCACGCAGTATCTGCCTCTGACTGCGTGTCTATCTATCTATCTATCTATATACAGTAGATTTCAGGACTGCACCAATACAGTAAAATCCAACAATCTATATGACTAATAGTGTGAGTGTGACACAGTCTAACTAAGTAAAGCACTGTTTTTTACTTTGACAAAGCAAGCCAAGCAGCACAGAAAGGTTTTGATGCTAGCAAATCTCTGTCAGGAGTGGTAAATGCAGGCACGCCTTGGCCTTATATAGGCCAATGACTGCCTGTGTGGCATGCAGTGACAGACAGTCACTGATCACACGTCACAGTGATCAGGGGAGCAGAGTTGTCAGCATAGTAAAGCTCCACTGATTGCTCTGCTCCCTGATTGGCTGAGGAAAGGGAAATCCCGATGATGCTTGAGCAGTCATCAGGATTTCCTATTTCTCAGCCAATCACAGAGCACTAGGGATGAATGGGCACAAGTCTCCCACTTCATCTCTAGTGCTGAATAGCTGAGAAATGTAAAACCTCAGCCAGAGCACTAGGGGTGAATGGAGAGGCTTGTCCTCATTTAACCCCTAGTGCCCTGCAATCCCTCACTGTCAGGAGGATTTCCAGGGCTCT